>NC_043973.1:25165517-25478851 GCF_902148855.1 Sphaeramia orbicularis
GTTTAATTAATGTACTGTACTATTTTCAGAACTGCCAATATAACACAGCTGGAGATAGATGTGAACGCTGCAAGGAAGGTTACTATGGAAACGCAGCTCTGAGGACATGCACACTTTGCCCTTGTCCATTCAGTGTGCCTTCAAACAGGTGGGTGGAAAAATACATTTACTTTAATAACATGGAAAATTGAATTTTTTTAGACTAAATTATGACTTTCCTACCAATGTGCAGTTTTGCAGTGGGTTGCAGAGATGTCAATGAAGGCGTCCAGTGCATATGCAAGTTAGGTTACACTGGAGACAGATGTGAGAGGTGGGTGTGTGTATGCTTTTATTGGGTTCAAATACTGGACTTTAGATTTCTTTGGCTTATTCTACTGTTTATTAATCTTTTCCATAGGTGTTCTCCCGGTTTCTATGGTGATCCTCTGATACCGGGAGGAAGCTGTCGTCCCTGCAACTGCAACGGCAATGGCAACAACTGTGATTCCAGGACTGGAGGTGAGTCGTCAAGTCTTATTTATTTATTGTTTTAATTTACTTTTTATTCTTGTTTTTGAGAATCAAGTCTTATTTTTAATATTAATGCCCAAAAGTTCTTATTTTACAGTTCACTTTCACCCTCCGGTATCCCGTCCAGCAAGGCCCTTACTGAGCACCAAGTGTGCCTTTTTGGCACACTTAATGGAATAATGTCATGTTTTTAATTCTTTTACACTTTTTTCTATGTCATCAACTTGAGCCATAAATAAAAATACCAAATACTCAATAATTGTCACATTTTTTAAACCTTTAAATGCCATGTGTGTAATGTAAACAAACCATTTTTTTGTTTGGATGCAAAAAACACAAAAAAAAAAAATTTTTTTTCAATATACTACATAAAAAGTGGATCACATATTTGATTTTTGCAGCCTGGCATATGTCAATGATTAACTCCAACATTGGTTAATTTGCATTATTATTTTTTGCGCTAGGTCAAATGTTAAAAAATACTAGCATCTGTCACCAAGTGTGCGTAAAATGCACACCTATAAATCAAACTATTAAATATTATATATTGATTTATTTTTCTGCTCTAATTTAATTTTATTTTTGTAAATCAAGGTCAGCCCTAATCATACATTTCAAATGGAAGAAATAGTGCGTTTTAGGCACGCTTGGGAGACAGATGCTAGTCTTGTAATTTTCTTTTGCTTACAATGTGCAAATTTTAATTGGTGGACAGAATTTTAAAGATCATGCAAAAATGAACAACTTTTGAATTCTAACCTTATTTAAATTGTGAAAAATAATATGAAGTTTTTTAACATGAAGTGCAAAGTGTGCCTAAAAGGCGCACCTGGATACCGGAGGGTTAATTCAGTTCAATCTGTCTTTGAAATTCCTATTGTGAAATAAGTGTTTTCCACTGTTTCAACAGTTTGCAAGAACACACTGGAGCCAGGAGATACAAACACTGATGAGCAATGTCAAGGTAAATAAACTAAAAATATAGCTGATTAGATGAAAATGCCGCATTTTTTTCTTAGTCTGATCTGTCTTTGTTTTCCAGAATGCGATAACTGTGCCCAGACTTTACTACATGATCTTGAGAAGCTGGACGATGAGCTGAAAAGGATCAAAGCTCAGTTGGATAATGCCACAGCCAGTGCCTCCTCTCAGGAGAGACTGAAGAAGTTGGAAAAGGCTTTATCAGACACAAAGGTAATGTATGAGTTTATTGTAACCTTCCCATTAGCTGCCCGATTACTTCAGATCTTACACAGCTTACACCCATACACATGATATCAAATGCACAAGTACAGGAAGTGTTCATTTCTGCAAACATTCCAGATCCTCGCTGATAAGAAATCCCACTGCATTTGTCCCGCAGCCTCTGTGTCAACGCGAGTTAGAGACTACGCAACTGGATGCCATAGTTGCCGTGCCAACTTGTCTTTTCCCATAATATCAGAGCACAATGTTCACTTAATTCAAATATGCAACCTTTTGTGTATTCATGAGAAACAAGTCCATGTCTTCTGTGGCACCACATCAAGCAGCTCTCATCTCTCTGAAGTCTTGGCACAGCACCTACTGCTGAAGTTGTAATTATGCTGGTTCTTTTACATTTCTCCCGTGTTTGTTGCAGATTCTTGTCAACAAATACAACTCCTCAGTCAACAGCCAAAAGTCCAGAGTCAAGCAGCTGGAAGAAGACATGAGCTCTCTTACAGATGACATCAGCCTCCTCAAACAGAAGGTAAGAAGTCTATTTTATCAAAGAATCTGAAGATAATACTAAGTTTAACTCATAAAGACCCAGTGCTACTTTTGTGGTAGTTCCCAAATGACTTTTTTCTCTATATTTAACATTTTTTAAGCAATTTGTCACCATTTATTTTGAACCAATCCTCTGTATTTTGCATTTTTCCATTGAAAATCAGGTATTTTCTAATATTTAATATACTGATCATTTAGATGTTCATAAAAGTGCAGATTAAACTTGAGGGTTATTATACCAAAAAACAGAGAAAACTGAAGAAAAAGTGACTTTTTCAGTAAAATATATCATTAACTGAACATAAAACAAGTGCCTACAGCTGCTGTTATTTACCAGACTCCATGGGTTTTACTGGTGAATCAATGTTGTAGAAGATGACAGTGTTTCCACGTTGACTACAAAGCCTCTGAACGTCCAAATGGGTTATGTCTGATGACCATGAAAAGATGACAAACTGTATTTTACACCAGTTATTTATATGTATTGATAGGATTTGTGGGTTAACAGGTATTATTTTGGTCGCTATTGGATGTTTGGGTCTTTAAGAGTTAAAATGTATGTTTTATATGCAGGCAAATGAGAAGGCAGATGATGCTAAGAAGGCAGTAGCAGATGTTGAAAAAACCCACAAGAGGGCGAAGGATCTGGACTCAGAGGTTCGAAACATGCTTAAAAAAATCCAAGGTAATTGAAAAGTTGTGTCTCTGTGTGTTAGTTGGTTTATATTTTGTTTTTTGTTTTTTAATTTTATGTTATATGCTCTGTAATAGTCATGTTCAATGTAATGTCAATGATTTTAATAGCCTAAATATTTGTTTGTTATTATTCTAACAGGCCTGTTGGACCTGCTGAACGAAGACAGCACCAGCGGTGATAAGCCACCCAATGAAAACCTGAGTAAAATGATAGAAGAAGCTCAGCGCATGGTGAACGAGATGGAAAAAAGGAACTTCACCCGTCAGAGGACCGCCGCTGAGAAAGAAAAAGACGAGGCCATGAAATGTAAGAAACCATCACAAGTCATGAATAGAAGTTTTCAATGTATTCTGAAGGTATGAGGGATTATCCTGATCTGACTTTTTTTTCTCTTCCTCTCCTGATCAGTGCTGGACCACATCAAGGCAAATATAAGTAAGCAGTGTGACCAGAACGAGGCAGCAGCAAAAAAGATTCGGAGCCTTTTGAAAGATTATGAAGCCAAGCTTAAGGACCTGGACGCTGCTCTGAAGGAGGCCGCAGATTTGGTCAAAAAAGCCACCGCCCAGAACGGACTCAGTGCTCAGACACTGAAAGATCTGCGGGTAATAATACACAACTTATTGAATTATGAGGAATGAATGGGCTTAGAGGTTAACCCTTCATAAGGCACTCATAGAAATGCTTTGAAATTCAAAATTCCAACCTTAGTGTGTTATTTGAGGACTTTATTACTTTTGTGAAATTTTTCAACATATTTTATTACGTAGAAAATCAAAGTCGATGAAGTTACCATATTTGGTTCCTTACCTGTAAGTGGCAAAAAAATAACTCATGTAAGTTGCTTGGAACATGTATTTTAGAACATTAGACCAACGTAAGTGCTGATCCAGACCCCTGTCCACATCCACATTATCCCTTTGAACATCATTCCTTACATTAGTACCATTACTTCATGGTACCTAACAAAGCAGGTACACTCACTGTTCATGCAGAGGTGGACCTTACAGACCCTGTAGACCACATTAGACCTGAGATTGTTGACTCACTGTCCTCACTGTAACTGTTGCTGTCACTGTCTTGTAATGTATGCAGAAATTACCAAAAATAGTCTCCTGATGAAGGGTTAATGTCTAGAACTTTGCAGACACAATACAATGAAGCTTTGTAATTCTGTTTTTTTTTTTTTTTTTTGGTGAATAACTTACATAATACAGTGGATGTTAATGCTACATTTGTTGCCACAAAGTCATTACACATATTCACTACGAGTTAAATCCTTCACTCCCTACAGAAACGTATTGAGGACTTGGAAAAGGAGAAGAAGGCTGTGCTGGACCAGATGGACATGGCTGGAAACGAACTGCAGAAAACTGAGGATTTAGTGAAAATGTTAACCGACAGTAAAACGGTAAACCTCCATTAACTGCAGCCTGCATGTACTTATCCTTAAATTCTTCTTTGTATGATTAAAGTGTGAGCCAACATATTTGAACATACTTGTATCTATGTTATCGTATAAAAGAGCTTTATCACTGAGCCTGCACTGTTGAGCTTTCAGGTCTTAGCTTGCCATCTACTCAGATAATGATCTGCGTTTTTACTCTTTGTACTCTTTGTACTCTGAGGTGAGGTAAATGGCATTTCCTGGTGTTCGGAGTAACTCAGACCCATTCTCATATCCTCTGCAGGAGTATGAACAACTAGCTGCACAGCTGGATGGTGCCAAGACTGACTTGACCAAGAAGGTGAATGAGATTTCCAAAGCAGCAGCCAATGAGAAATTAGTGGAGGCTGCAGAGGAACACGCCAAGAACCTCACCAAGATGGCAGAAGATCTTGAGAAGTATGTGTACTGTGCATATAAAAACACAAATAATATCATCACGGATTTCAGATAAATTGAAAGAACATCTATTGATTTTTTTTTTTTAAAGATCTAGTATTAGCTCCTTAATCACTACAAAGCCTTCTGAGTGATGCAAAGATCTATCTATTCTCACTGAGCATATTTACCTCCTATTTAAGTGCTGTGAAGAATGCAAGTGGACTGAGTGAAGTGCGTAACGCCAAAGATGCTATCGAGGCGTACAAGAACATCACAGATGTCATCAATGCTGCTGAGGATGCGGCTAATAAAGCTAAAGTTGCAGCTACCGATGCCTTGAATGTAAGCGTTTGTGACTGTTGAATGAAATGCCTTGAGTAAATGATTGAAAACTTCCATAAACTTTAAAAAATAATGTATCCTCAGTAGCCTTTTTTTTTGTTTCTTCAGAATGTCAAAAACCAGAAACTTACACAGAGAGCAAAAGACCTGAAAAACACTGGTGGTGACCTACTGGATAGTGCACGGGCATCAGATAAAGACCTTAAAGGTATAAAGCTGTGTTTATATTGATTGTAAAATTACACAAAGGCTCAGAGACTAAATCTAGTGTTTTCGTCTTTTAACAGCTGCCGCAGATGATCTCAATGCCCTGAAGAAACGGCTGAAAAACGCTGACAAGAAGAAAAAAACTCTTAAAAATGACCTTCTTGAGGCTCAAAACAAATTAAAAAACATCACAAGAGGTACAGCAGAGCAAGACGGGCTATTATGGGATTAACCTGTCTGATAACCTGGTTTTCTTTAAGTGGGCTGTCAGAGCTCATGTTTTGTTTTCGTTTTTCCTAACTCCCATTCCTCCCATTCAGATGACATTGGTGAGATGATAAATGACGCCAAGATGAAAGCGGCGTCAGCCAACGACACCGCCAGTAGCACCATGGACAAACTTAACGCCATCAGAAAGGAGATTGACAAGATCAATGTTACTCCTGGGGACTCCAACCTCAGTCGTGTCATGGACGATGTGGATGAGTCAGGTTTGTTTTCCAGGCAAATGAAGTACATAAGACCATAACAGCCCCCATCTACTGATTTTAAAACATTTATTTATTTTTGATACTCACATTTTTATTGAAGTTTTTACATTTAAAACATAGAGATACATATTTGAATTATGTATTCCATTGTAGAATTAGATCGAAAAATAGGACAAATGTGTTGTGTGTCATCCAAAATGAAGTACATACATTCGAGTCTGTCAATCCTTAAGCATCGTTCACTGTGTCATACTGTGTCCATTTCTGCCACTTAGTCTCAAAGACACTGTTGACCATAAAGCTCCAATAATTTAGTTTTCAGACACATTCCTCTTTTTATTTCTATTTATACACATCAGTAATCACCTTTGACCAGATACAATGATTACAGACCGAGTCCCAGTTACACTTTATCGATCAACAATAAATCATATTATTACAATCATTTCATGAGAAAAGGTGGAAATATTTATTCCAACTTTATGGACAGTGGAGTGTTTTGCTGCAAAAGTCACTTTTACTTGAGTTTCCTCTGTTTTGTTGAGATAGCCTTTGAATTTACTCTGAACTTTTATGAACATCCACATGGTACGGAAGAGGATTAGGGCCACTGGAAAAAAAGATAGAAATTAAGTTCCAATATATTTTTTTATTAACATTCTGAGAAAAAAGTCAGAATTCTGAAAAAAAAAAAAAATTCCTGACATTCAGGGAAAGTGTCAGTTTCACTTTATAGTATGAGGGAGGAGTGGGGCTTGACTAATCCGAATGACGAATGGCATGGAATAATAAATGACCACTAGGGTTAGGGGTTAGGGTTAGGTCATTCGTTATTCCGTGCCATTTGTCATTTGGGTTAGGATGGCCCGGAGGAGTGACGTTTTGTGCTCTCGATTCCTGTATCTGCACTCTATTAAAGAATCCAATATAACGCCATACTAAATCCGTCATTATGTCAGCCTGCTGTACTCCTGCATGCCATAAAGCGAAAGTGACACTCTCCCTGAATGTCAGAAAAAAAAGAAAAAATCAGAATTCAGAGGAAAAAAAGTCAGCATTCTGACTTTAATCTCAGAATTCTGACTTTTTTCTCAGAGTAATAATAAAAAAATATATATTGTACCTTAATTTTTAAATTTTTTTTTCCAGTGGCCCTAATCCTCTTTCGTAACATGGTCAGTGAATTGAATATAGGAACATATCTTCACCTTTCTAAAATTATTAATTTTTTTCTATACAAAAACAACTTTTTTTTGCCTAAATCACCAAATACTCCATTTCTGGTTAAGTTTTCTGTGTTTCCTGAAAAAAAAAAAAAATTTTTTTTTTTAAAATGGTTTAAGGAATGTTTTAGGAAAGTGACAATATTTGCTTTAACACACAAAATGCAGAAGATAATATTATAATAAATGGTGAGGAAAAAATAATTTAGAAGTTGGTAAAAAAAAATGGTTCTTGGTCTTTAAGGATGAATATTTTTACATATTGTGAATGTTCTCAGCTGAAAGTTTTCCACTTTAACTTCCAGTGAAGAAGCTGTTGAAAACCATCCCATCTCTGAATGATAAGATCTCCGAAGTGGAAAATCTGACCTCGCAGTTCTCACCTTTAAACAACATAACTGAGAACATCAAGAAAATCAAAGATCTCATTGAACAAGCACGTGATGCCGCTAACAGGGTGAGTGCCTGCTCAGTAAATACAGCATACACATACTTACCACTGTACAAGTCATTCTATAAACACATCTACTACAGAAGACCTGCCCACTCATTCCTTGCCGATTACCCCTACACCCTACATGTGCCCCTACAGTCTACATGAGATGTTTGAGAACAGGCAAAGTAATTATAATTTAAGGGGAACTGAAATCTACAAGAAAATGAAGTGTAGAACAAACATAAAAAGCCAGTTTATCTCTGTTAGGGGGATACATCTGTGGAATAATCTGGAGCAAAACTTAAAAATGTCCTCTTCAATTTGTGCATTTAAAAGGATGTATAAATCCACTATAGTAACAAAATATAGAACATTATAGAAGTACGCACAAAATAAGATATTATTGTAGTCAATTGGTTATCATGATAAGAAGATACTATAATATTTATTGATCATTGTATTTGGAGTAAATATTTAAAGTGCATATAAATATTACAGTTTATATTAAAAACGGTTGATTACACAAATCTCATTGTGGATGAGGTGACTGAAAAAGTGCATATGAATGGTTTGTGTGGATGTTTTGTGTTATTGTAAAAAATATACAGAGGTAAATGTGTGTTAACAAAGCAAAGGAAGCAGATCTGGTTTGATTATTAGTTTGTAAAAAAGGGGTGGGAGTCAAATACTTCTTCCCACTCCTTTTCGAGCGCAGAAAAATTGTATTTATTTATTTATTTTTGGACCATGTTGTATGATTCTTTGTTATCTGATAATTCTATGTGCTCGAAATAAACTACTACTGCTACTATTAAATTTCCAAACGTTTGTGTCCGTCCTCCAGATCGGGATCCCAATGAAGTTTACAGGCGAAGGCTACGTGGAGCTGCGTCCTCCAAAGGACCTCGAGGACCTGAAGGCCTACACTGCTCTGTCTCTGTTGCTGCAGAGGCCTGAAGGCAGAGGAGATGGGAGACGCAGACGCAGACAGACGAGGGGCAAGGAGGACATGTTTGTGATGTACCTCGGCAATAGAAACGTAAGTTCTTAAAGTGCTAAAAAAAAGTTCCCGAATTAATCTTTTGGTGTGAAAATGAGTTTGTAATTGTTCATGTTGCATCCACAATTTGTATCTCGCAGCCTAATAAGAACTACATTGGTATGGCTCTGAGGAAGAACACTCTGTACGGTGTGTACAAACTCAACGGATATGAGCATGAGATTAAAACGGGTTACATCACGACATCAACATCGGAGCAGGCCAAGTTTGATAAAGTGGACCTACGCAGGTAAACCGACATCTGACTGTCTCTATAGGGCCATGCGTGGGTTTTTTTTTTTTTTTTTTATGTACTTTTTATTTTGTTTTTGAGAAAACCATAACACAGATACTTACACTAACACAGGGGTGTCAAACTCATTTTACTTCAGGGGTCAGATTCAGCTAAATTTGATCTGAAATGGGCCGGACAAGTAAAATAATAGCATAATAATATATAAAGAATGTCAACTTCAAACTTTTATCTATGTTTTAAAGCAAAAAAAAGTTAATTTACATTATGAACAGGTTTACATCTACAAAGCATCCTTTCAAAAGATGTGAATAACATGAACAAACAGAAAAAATAAGTGTAATTCAACAATATTATGCCTCAGTTTATCATTTATACATGTGCATTATAACTTACAGATCACAGTGGATCTACAAACACACAAAACATTTAACATTTAGTAACAGGCAGAATATTATTAAAATTGTACTTCTCTTAAGACATTTCAGGTTATTCACATTTTTTGCAAAATTATTATTTGTTTTAGTGTAAATACATGAAAATATTTACATTTACGAAGAGAAACATTTGGAGTTGTCATTATTTTTATCTTATAATGATAGTATTTTATTGGTCCTGCCCACTTGAGATTGAATTGGTCTGAATGTGGAACCTGAACTAAAAGGATTGTTAATACAGCATGTTAGCGTAATTTTTGCATTTCACAAATTCATCCCAAGGGCCAGACTGGACCCTTTGGTGGGCCGGATTTGGCCCCCGGGCCGCATGTTTGACACCTGTGCACTAACAGAACAAAACAGACAGCAGGGGGGAGAGTCCAGCATTCGAGCAGCATCTAGTCCACACATGCATCAATATACTCGTATACCCATATTAACTTTTAGCTTTAAGGTAAAGTTTGGGGGTCCATTGAAATTATACAAAGTCCGGCCTCACGGTTACTGCATAAGTGAGCCACTTTGACCAATTTTCAGTACAAATATCAGTTTAACCTCTCAGTTTGAATTTGATTCCCTCCATAACATAAACACTGTACACTACATCAGTCCAGTCATTTACAGTGGGTTTGTCTCTTTGCAGCCATTTTCTGGTCAGGGTCTTCTTACTTGCTATTAAGAGTAATCTCAATAAACAGTTATCCCACTTAGTACACTTGAGTTCTTCTAAATCAAGGGTGTCAAACTCATTTTAGTTCAGGGGCAACATTTAGCCCAATTTGATCTCAGTAAAATAATAACAGTGAAAAAAGTAAAATTGTATTATGATCAGGTTTACATCTACAAAGTTTCCTTAAAAATCTAAATAACATGAACTACTTAAATTGTCTAAAGAAAAATAAGTACAATTTTAACAATATTATGCCTCGGTTTATCAGTTAATCATTTGCACATGTGCATTACAATTTGCATTACAATTGCACAAAACATTTAGTAACAGGCAGAATATTGGTAAAATTGCATTTACTTTTCTTAAGACATTTCTGTTTGTTCATATTTGTTCAGGTTTTTCACATTTTTTTTAATATAAAAGTATTGTTTGGTTATGTAAACGTTTTCATGTAATTTTACTTTTTTGCACCAAAAAAACAGAGAAAATGTGGGGTTGTCATTATTTATAGGTTATTATGATAATATTTTACTAGTCTGACCCACTTGAAATCTAATTGGTCTGTATGTGGATTGATTGTTAAAATCTTCAGTGTAATTTTTGCATTTCACAAAATCATCCCGCGGGCCGGATTGGACCCTTGGCCCCTGGGCCGCATGTTTGACACTAGTGTTCTAAATCATTGAGGTGCATGACAGGGCCATGTGTTTTTTATCCAATGTGCAAAAACATGTGATGCAAATATAATTAACATGCATATTTTCCTCTCTGTGTGACATAGAATTTACCAAGATGCAGAGCTGATCCTCACCAAAGATTACTACTCAACCCCATCTGGAGCCCCCATCCGCAGTGGAGCACTGGGGGAGGACTCCCAGAACCTTTTGGACCCCAATGACATTGTTTTCTATGTCGGAGGCTACCCTGCCAACTTCACAGTGAGCTTCTAAAATAACATTTAGCCTGTGTACTGGAAACTGCACTTGTTTTTTTTTTGTTTGTTTTTTGTTCAATTCTCTTTTTATTGGTATTTTCTATGGTTCACATATTTATTCACATAACAATTCATCTGAAAATTACAATTGAATCTCACAGCAATACGTCTGTGACTCCACAGACAACACAAAAAAAGGATGATTGGTCCTCCCTCAGCAATACCAAAAATGAACTATACTCCCTAGGACAGGAATGCTGGGGTGCACATTTGTGATGCAAAAAAAAACCACACAAAAAACATCAATACAAAAGGGTTAAAAAGGAAAAAAGAGGTGAAATGGACATTAAGGCATGGCCTTTGATAAATGATGGTTGAACTGATGTGACAGAAACTGCACTTCTATTACATTTATGAAACCTTTCTGTGTTCTCCTCAGCCTCCAGATTCTCTAAATTACCCCATGTACACGGGCTGCATTGAGTTCGCCTCCTTCAATGACAGAGTTGTCAGTCTGTATAATTTCCAGAATGCAGATAAAATCAATGTGGAAACCCCCTGCAAGAGGTGAGTACCAATATGTGTTAAGTGAACATTTTTTTTTTTTTTTTTAGTTTTATTCCTATGTCTCCTGTGACCATGTTGGCATCTGTTAGGACTAGTCTAATATGTAAGCTACTTTAGTCTTCTTTTTATGCTTTTCACAAAATAATGCAATACTCTGACACTATTATACGACATAGGAAGGGTGAAACACACAGGAGCATATCTTAATTTGTACTTCTGTTGCAAAGAGGATATTCCTGATGTGAGATGTTACAAACAAATGAACAATTTTTGGTAACTTAAGGCATTCATTTTACATTTTTCTGACATTTTTTTAAATGCTTTTCTCTCTGATTATTTCCTCTATAAAGGCATGTGCGTCAAGAGGACTCTAATTACTTTGAGGGTACTGGATATGGTAAAGTTAACATACTTCGAATGCCAAGTACATTCCTCGTCGACATGACCATCTACAGTCGTGCAGAAAACGGCCTGCTCTTTTATATTGGAACTGAGGTGAAGTATTACGTATTTGATTCTTTTATAAACTTTTAATTAAAATAAAGGCCCTCTTTGCAATAATTTTCTTTTTCTTTTTTTTTTTTTTTTTAAACACAGGAGAAATACATTGCTGTGACAATTGAAAAGGGTGTTGTTTATCTACGTAGTAATGCCTTCAAAGATGCAGCTCCACATTCCAAAAACAAAATATTCCCGGTAAGTGATCCCTTTTTTAATATTTATCAACTAGAAAAGCACTTGGAGAGCGCAGACCTCCGCCAAGGCAGATCAGCCCCCCCGCAACACTACCAAAATTTAATCATTTGTTCCTTGTGCCGGTATCAACATTTCCTGAAAATTTCATCCAAATCCGTCCATAACTTTCTGAGTTATCTTGCTAACAGACAAACAGAGAGACAAACTCTGATGAAAACATAACCTCTGCCGTTCCTTGGCGGAGGTAATAATTTCTATTGACGCTAGTAAATGACACAGGTGGAGAAAAAATATTTTGTGTTTCAAATATTTTTATTTTGAAGCTTCATCACAGTTACAAATTTGAAATCCCCCAATTGGCACACCATGCTTCATTTTTAATATCAACACGACACAACAAACGCACATTCAGAAATAAACAGCACTGATAGAGTGAGAAAAGAAGGAAAAAGAAAAGAAAACAAAACAACAACAAAACAAAACAAAACAATTTAACATATCATTCAGCCCCCCAACCTCCCTCCCCATCCCCAGAGCCATTAAGATAGGTTGGTGTAGTGCTACACTGTGGGCTACTGCTTATGTAGACGATCCACTACATGAGAAAAAATATTTTGAACTGCATTTTGCTTCTCTTTTCTTTCCTCAGATGACAACTGACTGGGAGGACATTATCGTCGTTATTACCTCCCATGGAAAAATTAACGTCCGCGTAGCAAGCGAAACTGTGTCGGCCATAGCTGAATACAATCACAACGACTTTAAAGAATGCTATGTTGGTGGTATACCTCAAAATATAAGGGAGTTGTAAGTGATAAGTAATTTTCCTTTAAATCATTCTCTGTACTGCATATATATAATGGTCAGTTATTTTCCAATTTTGCAAGAGTCATTAACAATTGATTTTCTGTCCTCACAGACATAACATCACCTTACCACCATTTAAAGGATGCTTGAAGAATCTGAAGCTGAATAAAATCTTTAAACTTGTTGACGAGCAAGTGGGCATCAGTAAAGGATGTCCCAGGGATTCTTTGGTAGGACATTTACCTCAGCTTTTCTTAATAATTTTACAAACTGACTTGTACAGTCAGCTTGGATCTAAACCAGATTTTATAATTAACCGGCTCATTCTCATCTAGGTTTCCCGCAAGGCAGAATTCAGCTTGGAGAGCTCCCTGTCGGCTAATCTGGCTGGATTTAGTCTGGCTGGTAATGTTACCGTCTCCCTTGGATTCAAGAGCACAGAGAATCAGGGTCTTCTCCTACAGGACAAAGAGCTGGTCGGTGCTTGATTTTACTCTCAAGTCTCATGTTTTTGTAGAACTCAATCCGATACTTAACCCTTTTTCTGTATTTTCCAGGCTAATGGGTTGAATCTTGCATTGGATGATGGCTATGTCACTCTCAAATTTAATGGCAAGATGTGGAAGTCAAACAGACAGTACAATGACGGCCAGTGGCATTACCTGACTGTAACCAGGAGAGGTCCAAGGTATACATGAACATATTCTCAACTAATTTACCTGGTTAAATCAAGGTTAAAGCAGTGATATTTTGGTTTTTGAAATGGAATTATGCATTTTAAAACATTTTCCTGTGGTCTACCTAAACTGTAAATGCTATGCTTGGGTCTGAATTCTTCATTAATTCAACTCCATAGGTCCATCTTCAACTCTATTTCTGAGTAATGACACCAGAAAGGTCATTTTTAGCGCCCTTTAAATCCAAATGAGCAACTTCATGCCCCACCCCCTCCAGGTTCTTGACCGTGCTTTCTGTCCTGAACAATTTAGGTAATCGGCTCGAAGTTTGGACATATTTTCAGTATGGACTACAACCGCTGCTGCTGACAAACAATTATGTCGTACTCGGAGAAATGTTCGTTGGAAGTCTTGACCTTACAAATGTCGTGACGTATCTGGTTATAAAACGAAACACATTTAGAAAGAATTAAAACAGGAAATAGTAGAAAGTAGAAATCCACTTGATTTTTGCCGGAATGAATATAAAGATAGCTTTGCAGCACCTGGAGGGTTCAAATTCAAACTTTATGAACTATTAGAGTCCCCAATACACAAATAAATCTACCAACGACTAATAAAAGTGGGTTTAGCAAAATATGCCGCCTTTAAATGAAATAAATTAAAAATATTCAATTTATACAAATATTAGTCTTATCTTAGTGTGACTGTATTACAACAACACACTAACATATGTAAAACACCTGGCAACTTGTTGCTAAAATCAAATATTAAATTAAAAAAGTAAGCAAATACTGAACAATGACTTAACTATGGTGACTTTTACAAACAGCGTTGACTTCTACGTCGATGATGAAGATGAGGGTCGAGAGCAGCGCGGCAGTGCAACCATACCCGACACAAGTGGTGCCCTGTTCCTCGGAAAAGACACGTTCAAAGGCTGCGTGTCCAACCTCTACACCAGACGGTAAACTCACAGTCGCTGAAACTTCACTATTCTTTAATGTTATTACAAGAGGGGAATTCTGCACTATGTTATTTTTAATATTGTTCCATTTGCAGGCTGGACAATCTGTACAAAGCTGAGGACTTAAGCAAGTTCCAGGCTTCAGGGAATGTCCTTTTGGATGTGTGTACTGCCCAGAGTCCCATCCAAATGATGCTGGACCGCACACTGAAGAGGGTGAGGGTTTGATTTATATGCCCATAAACTGTGATTGATTTATTCCAGCAGTTTCAATTATTTGTTATCCTGCCAATAAATGAGAATGTTGATCAGTCTGTTGCAAATTCATCTGATTTCACTTGACTTGTCTTTAACCCATAAAGACCCACATTTCCACTGGCGACCAAAAGCATCTACTGAACTAAAATGTTTAATACCTGTTAATCCACTAATCCTATCAATACATGTAAGTAATTGGTGTAAAATACAGTTTCTTATATTTTCATGGTCATCAGATATGACCCATTTGGACATTCAGAGGCTCTGTAGTTACCGTGGAAACACTGTCATCTTCTACAACAGGGGTGTCAAACTCATTTTCTTCCGGGGGACACATTCAGTCCTATTTAATCTGAAGTGGGCCGGACCAGTAAAATAATAGCATGACAGCCAATAAAGAATGGCAACTCCAAATTGTTTTAGTGCAAAAAATGACATTCAATTATGCCAATATTTACGTTTACAAACTATCCAAACAATAAGGATGTGAATAACCTGAAAAAACTGAAATTTGTTAAGAAATATAAGTACAATTTTATCAATGTTGTGCCTCGATTTATCATTTATACATGTTCATTACAGATCCAATCTACAAAGGCACAAAACTTTTAGTAACAGGCAGAATTTTGTTAAAATTGCACTTAATTTTCTTTAGACATTTCAGGTTGTTCATATTTGTTCAGGATATTCACATTTTATTGTTAAAGGATAGTTTGTTAATGTAAACATTTTCATAATTTAATGTTTTTTGCACTAAATCAAAGAGAAAAAATTGGTGTTGTCATTATTTATAGGTTATTATGATATTATTTTTGAGTTTGATGCCCTAACTTGCACTTTGCAAATTCATCCCGCGGGCCGGATTGGAACCTTCAGTGGGCCGGTTTTGGCCCCCAGGCCACATGTTTGACACCTGTATTCTACAACATTGATTCATCAGTAAAACTCATGGAGTTGGATCAATGACAGTGGATGGAGACACTGGGTTAATGTTCAATTAGTGAGAGATTGGACTGAAAAAAACACTTTTTCTTCAGTTTCCTCTGTTTTGATATAATAACCTTTGAATTAACTTTGAGTTTTCATGAACATCTAAATTAAATATAGTAAATTAAGTACAGGAAAATACATGATTACAGTGAAAAATGCAAAATACAAAGGATAATATATATGATAATAAATGGTGATAAATCACTTATGAAAGGTTGACACAAAACTGACACACTGGGTCTTTATGGGTTAAGGTATAGTTACATATGTTACATGACTTAACTACTTTAATTACATTCAATAGCAGTGCAGTAAGTATCATTTTATGCATGTATAATATAAAAGCCATATTATTAAATGTGAATCAATTATTTCCATGTTGACGTTGTTCTTTGCTGCCTTCTTTCCAGAAGTGAAGAAGACCTGCTGATGATGACAAGAATCTAATAATGATATTGATATGAGAAACTGTCAGATTCCACACCGATGTTCTGTTTCTTTTGTGCAAACTCACTGATTTCCAATATATTTCAATAAAAAAAAGTTGCATGAATGTTTGAATGTTACATCTCATCAGATCTGTCTGTCTACTAATAATAACAATCATGTGAATAACAAGCTTCAAATGAGTTCATGTCTCTTTCTTTCATGTAACTCAGTCGTGAGCCACTTTCTAACAGTCATTCACAAGCACCTGCATTTTAATTCCCCTGATCATGACAAATAAAATTACTAATCATTTCTCTTGAGCACAGTAACTCACACTAATAAATGCAGTAGAATGTCTATGATTTTTTTGGTGTATGACCAGAAAAATCATGTTTCAAAATGTTCATTTCCCTAAAGAAAACCTTATTTTTAAGGACAAATGGGAATGTTCATATGTATTTCCAGTTCATTTTTATTTAAAGCTTGTATATAATTGAAAATCGTGGTGAGAGACACTAAACATCTAGACTGTCATTGCCAGACTGATTGTAAAATGGGTCCTCTGAGTTCATTTGTGTTCAGACCAAAATGTCTCTGGATGCAATTGGATAAACCTGCAGCCAATCAGAGTGACAGCCTCCAACAAAAGCCAATGCTGGACAGACCGCAGCCCATCACCGTATCAAATCACATCAGACCCACCCATTATCAGATAAAGGGTTGTGAAAAATCTGTTGAAATCACTGAATGGGAGTGAAGTGCCAGACTGAGCTGCCAGATGTGCAGATGTGTCTGGTTCCAGGGGTACAAAACAACCTGATTTAACGCCAAAATCTAAATCTGCATCTCTGGATTTTCTGAGTCTGAGCCCAGATTTTACATTTCTAAACATACGGCCAATGAGACGCATGGATGTCCTTCCACATATGAAATATCCAGTGTTTTATCTCTTTTTTTATTTTCTCAAAACAGTAACGTTATATCTTAAAATCACCATTATCTTGGAGCAGAGTATTTATTTTATTTCATTTGATGCATTGGATTTTAGAGCAATATCAGAACCACCTACACTTCAACTGCTTGAGTTCACAGAAAAGCTTCGATAACTACTCGTCTTCAAGGAGATAGAAGGCATTCAAATACTGGATACTCTCATGTCTAATAGAAATATTCAAGAACACAAACAGTTTTTATAACATGACTGATCATCCTAAGTATCCTTGCAGTATAAATTCTATATCAGGGACCCTGAATCTAACACAGTGCTACCATTAATAACCACAATATGATAGTGAAAACCTTGTGGCCATAGTGATGACATTTTTAGCTCTAACTGTAAGATTGACACACACGTAAGCTGTCATCATGAATAACAAAATCTGGGTCATTTTTGGCTCTTTAATAATATCACATGATAATAAATGACCTACATATGTGGGCTACAGCAGCCTTTTTGGGAGAAAATCACTCTGTTTTGGCCTATTATGAAGATAGAAAAAAAAAAAAATGAAATAAAGCACACACATACTCCAGATAAATCTCATTTCTGGGAAAAATTATTCATTTTCCTCCCCGTCTTATTCATTTTTTGCTTTGGAAATGTACAGTCTTATCCTCCTGAGATCCAGGAAAATAAAAGTTTAGGCTTTTTTCATTAAATAATTGTCTTAATTTGAAACAGCATAATGCAACAGTACTTTTTTTTTCACATACATTTATTATTATTATTATTATTATTTTTTTTTTTTTTGCAGTGGACAGTGTCCAAGTTTTGTCCCCTACAGAGGACAAAAATGCATTGCTGGGTCTCCGGAGGATATAATGCCAAATGTTTCTGTTAACCCTTTTTAATGTTTTTACTTTTATCTCTGTGCAAAGTTGCAGCTCCTCATTTTTTGAGTGTTTTACGAGCTATCTTTGGACCATTTTTTCCCTAACTATTCGTATTTATCTCTGTTCAGGAGGGCGTCACGCAGGCTGTAAATGAGAGTGTATCCACATGTGAACTACCAGCCTTGGTTCAACATGCTTATCGGATGGGGGGCCCGGCTAGCAGTCTGAGCTACAGCCTCCCACTGCAAGTCCTCCAACCCAGGTGAAAGGTTCATCTCACCGCAACATTTCACAATATTATCACAAAGAAAATACAAGCAGAGACATGTAACACCTTAGTGAATCACTGGCAGTCATGTTGAGCTGAATTTATTTATTTATTTGTTGTTGTTGTTTTTTAACCCAGTGTTACTTTTGGGGTAGTTCCCAATTTTTTTCTCTATTTAACCTTTCTTAAGTGATTTATCACTATTTATTGTAATATTATTTTCTGTATTTTGTATTTTTTCAGTGAAAATCATGTATTTTTCTATATTTAATTTACTGATCATGTAGATCACAGGTGTCAAACATGCGGCCCGGGGGCCAAATCTGGCCCGCCAAAGGGTCCAGTCTGGCCCCTGGGATGAATTTGTGAAATGTAAAAATTACACTAAGATATTAACAATCTTTTTAGTTCAGGCATAACATTGTAAATATTACACTTATTTTTTCAGTTTGTTCATGTTATTCACATCTTTTGAAAAGATATCTTGTAGATGTAAACCTGTTCATAATGTAAATTTACTTTTTTTTGCTCTAAAACATAGAGAAAAGTTTGGAGTTGACATTATTTATATATTATTATGTTATTATTTTACTGGTTCGGCCCACTTCAGATCAAATTTAGCTGAATGTGGCCCCTGAATTAAAATGAGTTTGACACCTATGATGTAGATATTCATAAAAGCTCCAAGTAAGTTTGAGGGTTATTATATCAAAAATAGAGAAAACTGAAGAAAAAATAACTTTTTCAGCAAATCTATCATTAACTGAACATTTAAACATCCATCTGTAACCACTGTCATTGATCAAACTCCATGGGTTTTACAAGTGAATCAATGTTGTAGAATATGATGGTGTTTCCACGTTCACTGCGGAACCTCTGAACGTCCAAATGGGTCATAACTGATGACTATGAAAAGGTGAAAAACTGCATTTTTCCTCAGTTATTTACATGTATTGATAAGATTAGTGGATCAACAGGCATTAAACAGTTTAGCTCTGTAGATGGTTTTGGTTGACGGTGGTTGTTTGGGTCTTTATATGTTAATGTTTTATTTTCAGTTTTATATATGCAATGTATACCAATATATCAACATACCAACAGTATAGAGACATAACAAAAGACAAGGCAAGAAGGATAACATTCTCACCCCCCCCTCCAAAAAAATAAAATAAAATAAATTAATTAATTAAAGGAAAAAGTCAGTGGTCAAGGTCAATACAAACAACTACATTAAGTACTTGGTGTAACAGATGTACCGATACGGTCTAAATATGGCTGCAAATTTTCGAAAAGGAGTTATATCTTTTTCTGAGATGAGTGATTTTTTCCAGGGGGATTCAACTATTCATCTCAAAAGACCACTTGTCAATAAGAAGAGGGGAATCAGATTTCCATGACACCACAATGCACTTACAACACTTTTAGAACTCACTTCAAACAGTGGCTCCTAGAAAACCAGAGATGTACTCATTTTTAATTGACATGCATTTCATCCCCCATACACTTTCTCTGTTTAGTTGCATGTAAGTGTAGAGGTGAATGTATAGGCTAATGCCCCTGTGATCATACTATATCTATTCTTTTGTTTATTTGTTTGTTTGTTTGTTTGTTTGTTTGTTTGTTTGTTTGTTTTGATGATGCCTATGTCATCATTATTTGTATTATACTTTTTTTAAAAATTTATAGCGAACGAGTGATGTACTAATGTTGGCTGTTTTATGTTTTGTTTCTGTCACTGCCTAGGGACTGCAGATGAAAAATAATTATTTTTACTAATTCTGGCATATTTACATAGGTGTATTTTTTATATAGTAACGTTCATAAATGTGCATGGTCCCTATTAACCCTTTCATGCATAGTAGTCACTCCAGTGGACAGCTATTCTACAGCTGTTCTCTTGTATATTCATGGATTTTGTTGTTTTAGTTCCATATCAGCCAACAAAGTGGATGCTACAATTCATACCATTACAGTAACTTTGCTGTTCATGATAAACCTGATCTGCAGTAACATGTTAATTGCTATCTGACTATAATTAACAGTTTTTTTTAACATTATTTTTCTTTTTTCAAACTATCTCCATGAAGTGAGTAATAACTAGTATTAGAGTATGTTAAAATGTAAGAAAAGATCACATTAGCAGCATTAAAATTTTATTTATTTCACAGTTTTCATACAGTGTATCAGTAAATACATGTTTCTTTGCTTCAAAAATTAAACGCATGGTGTCCAGATGAGTAGACATTTTTGCAACTCTATGAAAAATAGGTTGATAAAAAAAAAAAATCTCAATCGCATTTTTTTTTTCATGCCTAAAGAGGAATAAAAACAGGAAAAAAATCTTGATTAAGGTTCTCATAATTTATGCATGAAAAGGTTAAATAAACCAATAAAATAAAATCGATAAATAAATAGATAATTTTCATACACACCCAGGTACAGTGCAGGAAGAAACCAACTTCAGTATCACATCTGAAGCACATTTCTGACAGATTAGATTTGAATGAATATAATTTGTCTGGGGTGCGGTATAATTGTTATATAATATTATTGTTGATCAATCTATACCAGACATTGATAATAGTTGACAAGCTGTTTTGACATAAATCTGTCCAAAACTGTTCATTGATTATAACCTTAACCCTTTCATGCATGAACTGTGAGAACTTTAGTCAAGATTTCTTTCTTCAGTGTTTTTATTCCTCCATAGGCATGAAAAAACAATGCAACTGAGTTTTTTTTTCTGTGGAGTTACAAAAATATCTATGCATTAAATTTTTTGAAGTAAAGAAACATGTGTTTAAAACCCAATATCAGAGAGGGATATGAAAACAATGGAATAAAAACATGTTTAATACCGCTAATCTGATGTCTTCTCACATTTTAACATATTCTAATGCTAGTAATTCCTCACTTCATCGAGATAATATGCAAAAAAAACCTTCTTGTTTAACAAATAACAATTGATTTACACTCAAACATATCACTGCAGATTAGGTTTATCAAGAACAGCAAAGTTACAGTAATGATATGAATGTCAGGCTGTGAGATGGTGCATAAGCATCCACTGTGTTGGGTGATATGGAACTAAAACAACAAAACCCATGAATATACAAGAGAACAGTTGTAGAATAACTGTCCACTGGAATGACTTATACATGAAAAGGTTAAGGTCTGACTCCAATTTCATTCTAGACTTATGCAAACCTGGCTTTGGGCCCTCATTCAACACCAGGCGATACATTTTAGGAATGAATTTACATGTGTTCCCTTCATAAATAAATCTTTCAATCTGAATTTATTATTTACTGAAGCTGATGTTTTTCTTCATCCCTCCCAGACCACACTTTTCTGTTGATGTCAGGACTCGATCCCAGGAAGGTCTGCTGTTCTTCACTGCTACCAGAGGAGGGCGCTCACATCTTGCTTTATACATGTCCAAAGGTAGAATTAGACTGTCTGTAGGCAAAGAGAGGGAGATCTTCAACAGGGAGAAGTACAGTGATGGAAAGTGGCACTCGGTCAGTGGATGCGACATTATTCTGATTATCACAGAATAAAGTTAAGTATTCATGAGGTTAATGGTGAATATGTTGCCCTATAGGTCATATTCAGTTTGGAAAAGAAAAAATTCCGCTTGGTTGTGGATGGTATCCGAGCCCTGGATGGTCAGCTGACAAATGCTGAGCTGACATCCATGCAGCAGTTCATGTCACCTGTGTACCTGGGCAGCGTCCCAGAATCCCTCCACAAACAGTTAAAGGTACATATAACACCACAAATACACACATACACAACAAAGTGGAATGCCTTATTTCAGATGTCTGTTTTTACTGTGTTATTTTCAGTGGAAAGGTTTACCAAAGCACAGTGTGTCTGGCTGTGTCCGCAATTTCAAAATGAACGGAGCGCCAATGACGGATCCATCAACTAACCACGGTGCTGGCCCCTGTTTCGAGGGACAAACACAAAAAGGGGCTTATTTCTCAGGGAATGGAGCATATGTTATTATCAGTGAGTGAATTTCTGTGAAAACACCCTGATAAATCTGGCAGATGGAGCAATTCTGAGTGATTTTAATAGTTTCCTCCTGCTGTACACTGAATCAAACCCTCTACTCTACAAATTAATTAGACTGATTTTGAGTATAGAGTGTGCCAATTATTTCTGTAAACAGTATCAGCAGTATCATCTGCATATTTAACCCATAAAGACCCAGCACTGTTTAAGTAGCAGTTCCAAAGAAGTTTTTTTCTCTATATTTAACTTTTCTTAAGTGATTTATCACCATTTTTATATTACTGTCCTCGGCATTTTGCAGTTTTTCAGTGAGAATCATATATTTTCCTGTATTTAATTCACTTATCATGTAGATGTTCATAAAAGATCAGATTAAAATTGAGAGTTATTATATCAGAAACAGAGAAAACTGAAGAAAAAGTTACTTTTTCTGTAAAATATATCAATTACTGAATGTAAAAACAAGTGTCTCCATCCACAGTTATTTATTAATCTCCATGGGTTTTACTGGTGAATCCGTGTTGTAGAAGATGCCTGTTTCTACATTCACTATGGAGCCTTTGAACATCCAAATAGGTCATATCTGATGACCATGAAAAGATGACAAACTAAATTTTACACCAATTATTTACATGTATTAATAGGATTAGTGGATCAGTAGTTATTTAACATTTTACATTAGTTGATGGTTTTGGTTGCCAGTAGCTGTTTGGGTCTTTGTGGGTTAAGTGATTTTTCACCATTTGTTATAATATTATGCTCTGTATTTTGCTTTTTTCAGTGAAAATCATGTATTTAATTTACTGATGATGTAGATGTTCATAGAAGCTCAGATTAAAGTTGATGACTGTAATATAGGAAACAGAGAACACTGGGAAAAAATGAACTTTTTCAGCAAATATATTAATAAATTAACTTAAACCAAGTGTGGGTCGTATCTGATGACCATGAAAAGATGAGAAACTGCATTTTACACAAATTATTGACATGTGTTGATAGGATTAGTGGGTCAACAGGTATTAAACAGTTTACATCAGTAGATGATTTTGTTTAATGGTGGATGTTTGGGTCTTTACGGGTTTAGTAGAATTCCTTCGAAATTATTCACACACCAATTCCCTCATGCACACTATCACAAGACAAAAAAAAAATGTATCCGTAAGTAAAGTCAGTAAGAGTCTGATTTATAGGAGGAAAATGTGTTATTAATTAATATGTAGATGTCAGGGTTGTCTGTTCATTCTGTAAACATCCATGCATGATTATAGATGTTGTACTGATGCTGATGATACTGTGTTGTGTATTTCAGATGAGTCGTTTGCTTTTGACTCCAGTTTCGAGCTGCTGTTCAATATTCGACCGAGGAACCTGACTGGGTTGCTGCTCCATGTTGGTGATTTAAGCCTGAACCGATATGAACCCGTGATGGGCCATTATCTCAGTATCTACATGCTCAGAGGAGAGGTATGCCAGCTTCAGTTAAATGCAACATCGCTACTCAGAATATTTGTGCTGAGGTGACATATATATTTAGATAGATAGATAGATAGATAGATAGATAGATAGATAGATAGATAGATAGATAGAAAGAAAGAAAGAAAGAAAGAAAGAAAGAAAGAAAGAAAGAAAGAAAGAAAGAAAGAACTGGGAAATTACAGTGTAGCAGCAGCATGACACACATACAATAACAATATAACACCACAACAAATATGAATAAAAAAGAAATACAACACAAGAGCAAACCCTCTACATAATAAATTAGAAGTACAAAAACATCTGGGTAGAATCTGGGTAATAACTGTAATCTGAAATAGACCTGCAAGGTGCAAAACGATTTGAAACATTCCAAATGGGAAGGTGCAAAATGACACTTGAGCGCAAATGCATTTATAATAATAATAATAATAATAATAATAATAATAATCTTTATTTATATAGCACTTTTCATACATTAAAAACTGTAGCACAAAGTGCTTTACATATCAGTTTAAAAATCTGTACCGCCCCCCCACCCACACCCACCCACTCACCCGCACACACACATACACACACACACACACACACACACATATATATGCAAACCCACAAGCTCACACATACTTAAGAAGACTGGCTGAGCACGGGTAGACCAGAACAAAAATATAAAAGTAAAAGTAAAAGTAAAAGAAAGTAAAAGAGGAGGCGCTGTCTCAGGGAGCCATCCGCACCAGGAGGCAGAGGCACCAGAAATATCAGACAGAGGTGAGTTATTATAGAGTGAGATCTTCTTCCCACTCCTTTTCGAGTGCAGAAGAATGATTTTAGAATTTTGAATTTGCATGCATTTTGTAAATGCTCAAAATAAACAAACAAATGAAATGAATGAGATGGAATTTTTTGGAAAGATTTTTTTGTGTCTGTCTATTCGACAGTGGAGCTCCAGCAGTTTTTTTGAGAAGGTGCTCCACTGTCTGTCCAGTGTGTGGTGGAGAGGCCCAGCCAGCATGTCCATGTGGGCCCCAAAAGGGTTACAATTGGGCTGCATGTAAGGGTCCCATGTGGGTTTGTCCACAGTTTCCATGGTGGCCCCACATGTGTTTGCCCGTCTCAGAATCAGAATCTCTTTATCATTATTGTCCCGAGTACAATGAAATTGAAGTAGAGCTCAGGTTCAGTGCAAGAATTTACGGACAGACAACAAATATCAGTAAAACAACAACAAATATCAGTAAAAGGCACAGTTATTTATATTAAAAAATAAAAAGTATTGCAAACTAAGATATTTATAAAACATAGAATTTAAGTAGTGCAAATAACATGAGGAGTAGTGCAAATGACATGAAAGATAAATATCGTGGGATAACTAGTGTGAAGAATAAATAATATGATATATTCAGATCTTTGATTCTGATTCTGATATGGGCAAACACATGTGGGGCCACCATGGAAACTGCGGACAGACCCAAATGGGACCCTTATATGCAGCCCAAATGAAAACCTTCTGGGGCCCACATTGACATGCTGACTGGGGGGTGCTCATCATTGTCCATGTGATGGAGATGAGTTTTTTTAGTGTCCTCCTCTCCATCATGGTCTCAAAATTGTCCACCCTCAGACTGATTACAAAACCAGCCTTCTTGATAAGTTAATGAAGTCTGTTGGCGTCACTGGCTCTGATGCTGTTGCCCCAAAAAACAGCCGCAAAGAAGATGGCATTATTTGTTAAACAAGTCTATTACTGTATGTATAACTAATGCGTTGACCCATGGGGATCCACAGGTTCTAGATATGGTAGTTTGTATGCTTATGTGCATTCATGCATGCTGTACTGCATTTGTCCAGCAGTCACCGCCAAAGCGTTCTGGGTATAGCAGCATGATTGTAAGGCTATTGTATTCCAAAATTACTAATATCTCCCAAAATATTGGTCCTATCATCTTGTCGTTTTCGCTAGTCTGTTCCTTGGCCAAAAATACATAAGTATGCCAAACTGCAGTAGTCAGCTCTTTCTGGATTTTGTATGAATCCCCAGACACACATACATGCACACACACCACTTGTCTTCTATAATATACACATACTCATATCTGCTCCTATTGGGTCTTTGCTCTTGTTTTTCTTTTCTTTGCGCTTAAATAACACACTAAAAATGATTCTACATTTATTCCAGACTTTATCTTGACATACACTTCCTACAAATATGAGTTAAAACACTTCATTTGGATGTGTCCTGTTTGCAGGTAGTGGCAGAAGTGAATAATGGAAAAGGAGAGTTTATGGTGTCAGTGCAGCCAAAGACGACACTGTGTGATGGAACATTTCATAAAATATCAGGTAAAATCAATACTCATTTATTAAATCTACAGCTGTTACTTAACCTTGATGCATCCAATGATAGAAAATGTCTGTCTCTTCTAGTAATCAAGAGGAAAAATGTTGTGCAACTGCATGTGGATACAGTGGATAATTATAAGATTGGACCACCATTATCCACCCCATCATTGACCAAATACCCCCTGTATGTGGGTGGCATTCCTGGTAAGGAAGAATTCACAACAGTATTGATTGTTATTTGACATCTTAAGAAATGTTAAGATGAGAAAGGGTCATGTAGTAGTTAAAGCCTATTAAAATACAACAGACATAAATGCTGTATGTGTTGAAGTGATAGCAGCAGTTACCAGTTACAGAACATGTCAGCAGATGATGAGAGTAATAATATTAGGTTTAGACATTTTAGAAATAGAGTTTTCATTCGTAATTATTTTTACTTACTACTTGTCTTTCAGTTTGGTTTCTATTTTTCCTTTTTTTTTTTTTTTTTTTTTACAGTTTTACTATTTACTTCTTTTTTTTTATTAAATACAATTGTGCATTATAGTAACAGAAACTGAAGATGTGTGTACAGTTCACAGAATAAAATCTTAGTATGTTTTTAAAAGCCATGGCTAAACCAAATTTGGCATCTGTATTGCCAGTGACCCAGAATAGGTCTCATTACATTCTGGGAAAAATAGGTCAAAGTTTCAATCTTTTGTGAATTTTTTAAATCTTTTTTTCCTCCATTTACTTATAATGGGCAAAAAGTCACATGTCTGTAGCAGCAAAACTATGGGTTAAATTCATACCAAATTGTGTTTATAGATTACCAGTGACCCATAATAGATGTAATTACATTTTGGGAAAAGTAGGTCAATGTTCAAATTTTTTATGAATTTTTAAAATCTTTTTTTTTCTCCCATTTACATATAATGAGCAAATTTCAAATGTCTATAAAAACATCAATTGCATTTCAATTTACTTCAAACTTGGTACATATATAGAAGCAGTTGATATGCTGACATCAGCACATGCATAGACATGATGACATCAGCTGGATCGATGCCAAAATAAGCTACAATATGTGCGAGGGGTAGGGGTTTGTTATGCCAGGCACCACTTGTTTTCATTGTTATTTATGTTAATGACATTATGTTTCACTACTTTTACTCAGTTCACAATCTGTGCCTTTGTTCTGCAGAGATGTCAAAACAGCAGACACTTCCTGTCACGTCATCCTTCGTGGGATGCATCGAGGACATGAGGATCAACGGGGACTCGGTTTCCTTCAACAGACTGACGGCTGTGTTTGGTCCAGTGAACCTCAAAGAGTGTCCTGCGGGTTAAATGAGTGTGTCTCACAGCATCTTTACCAAACCTTGGGACCACGTCCACCACCATCCATGTGCAATCTGTTACCGAGAAAGAGAATGTGTTTGTGTGTAAGAATGTACATATTACTGGTGTGTTTTATTTGTACTTCCGTGTGTGTCTGTGTATGTGGGTGTATGTGTATAATTGAGTTGTGAGCAGCAGCTTACATGTTCATAATATTTGCTGCTCTCTTAAGCATTTTTATATTTATTTTGTGATAAAATCATGTATTATGGCACCAATTCATGAATGCTTTTTTCTAACAAGTGTTTTACAGTCTGATGTGTTGGCTCATTTATTCTCTGTCGACAATCAAATGCTACTGAATATGCTTGTGATTGGTCAGAGCTGCAATATGAGCAAACCAGCACTTTAAGAAATCAAATGAAATGCCTTTGCTGATGGTGCTTTTGTTCAGATCAACATTATAAGCTGATTTTCTGTTTTTTGTTTGTTAGATTCTAGACTATGCATTACAATAATTTTCAGTTTACACCCAAAACTGTTCAGTTCAGTGACATTTTCAGGGTTTGATGAGCTACTGTAAATTCATGTCCTTGTGAAAACAAGTGCGAGTTAAATGGTTTTATGGACATTTATTCTTTATACTGGGTCATGGACGCAAAAATCTGCACATGATAGATTTTGTGGACCATTACTTGTCAGTGAAATAACTGATATAAAAACCAAAACGGAGTTAGATCTACAGTTAGCGTCAAAAATTCAGGTCAGTCACACTGGGACCATTTAGCCCATATACAGTACATATTGTGATTGAAATTCACATTTAAATTATCCTACAAGTGTTTACTTACCTGCTTTGTAGATTTATGGAATGATATTGTGAAAGGAGAAAAACTATTGCATGATAATTGGACATGTTTTATCTGCATTCCTGTTTTGTGACCACAGATTTGTAAACAATTTTTAATTTGTCCAGTTATTGTTCTTTATAAATGCAATACTTCTCAGTGCCGTAAGCTTTGAATGAGTCTTAATTTTTTTTTGATTTGTGACTATGGCCATGATTCACATTGCTTCATTATTTAAGATATACAATTAGTGAAGTGTCTGATTCACTCTTGTGTAATAGCAACATGTATAGTTTAGAAAATAGAGTTCATAATGGTATCACACTGATGAGAAAAAGCATGTGAACCCTTTGAAAATACATAATTTTCTGCATGAATCATAAAATGTGATCTGATCTGCATCTAAGTCACAAGTAAAGACAAACACTATCTTAACCTAAACACCAAACAATTATAATATTTCATGTCTTTTTTGCTATTAAATGCTCATAGCGCTGCAGGAAAAAGTAACACTGGTATAGAAGTAAAATGCCTCCAAAGTAAAAGTAGTGAAACTGTTAAGTTTGAATCACTAATAAGGAAAAATAAAGTCAAAAATGCTGGTAGGCTGTAGTTTACAAGATACAGTCTTAAGCCAAAATGTGAAATTTTGAGAATTAATTAGAGAATGGGTTTTTACTTAAGGACTGTTTGTCTAAGAGCTACCAGATCTACTTCAAAACACTGTTCTGCACATTACAATACATTCACTTTATAGGTTCTTTCTAGTGGAAGATTTATAAATCTGTTGTATAAATGTACATAGACCAATATGTGTAATAATACTATACATTGAAAACATCATCTTATCAACACTTTTGCTGTTTGTTTTCTAATTCATTTTATTAAAGTATGCAAGATTTGGCACATTTGATCTCTGAGGAAGATAATATCTAAAAAAAGAAATAGAAAGAAAAGAAAAAAAGTAGACCAATGTAAGTGAATTCTTGGGTTAAATAACAGATTAATCCTCCTTTGGCAGCAATAAGCGGCTGTTCAGAAGAATTTCAGACCATTCCCCCTCACAGAACTGCTTCAACTCAGTTATTTTTTTAGGATGTCTGGTATGAGTGACTCTCTTGCGGTCATTCCACAGCATCTATACTGGATTCAGGTCTGGGCTCTCAATGGGTTGCTCTAAATCAGGGGCCTCAAACATGCGGCCCGGGTGCCAAATGCAGCCCGCCAAAGGTTCCAATCCGGCCCGTGGGATGAATTTGCAAAGTACAAAAATTCCACAGTTAAGGCTGTCAAACTCATTTTTGTTCAGGTTCCACATACAGACCAATCTGATCTACAGTAAAATAATAGCATAATAACCTACAAAAAATAATGACTCCAAATTGTCTTCTTGATTTGATGTGAAAAAAATATTATATTATGCTTATAAACAATGACTTAAAATTTTTGTCTTTGTTTTAGTGCAAAAAAATAACATTAATTTATGACAATATTTACATTTACAAACTATCCTGTAACAATAAAATGTGAATAAACTGAACAAATATGAACAACCTGTAATGTCTAAAGAAAATTAAGCACAGTTTTAACAGTTTTCTGCCTGTTACTAAATGTTTTGTGGCTTTGTAGATCTGATCCATAATGCACATGTAGAAATGATAAATTGAGGCATAATATTGTTAAAAATTGCACTTATTTTTATTTGAATTTCAGTTTTTTCAGGTTATTCACATCTCTTTTGTTTGGATAGTTTATAAAAGTAAGTATTTTCTTAATTTAATGTTTTTTTTTGTTTTGTTTTGTTTTTGCACTAAAACAAAGACAAAAATTTGGAGTTGTCATTATTTATAGGTTATTATGTTATTATTTTACTGGTCCGGCCCACTTGAGATCAAATCTGGCTGAATGTGGCCCCTGAAAGAAAACGAGTTTGAGACCCCTGTTCTAAATGGTGGAAAACCGTTTTTTTCTGAAGCTATTCTGCAGTAGTTTTACTTCGATGTTTATGGTCTTTTTTTTTTCTTTTTTTTTTTTTACTTTTTATTTATTAATTTTCAAAAGAACAAACAATGAAATGTTCTTTTACATCATGCACATATACATCATTGTACTATTATGGTTGTATTAATCAAGGTGTGTACACAATCCATTTTTCCCAGCATTCAGAACATTTCTCCAACTCAAGTCTTAAAGCAAAAGTAAGTCTCTCCATACAGTAAATTTCTTTAATAATCCCATGCCAGAGGTCCAAAGTTGGAGGGTCAGGTTGCAACCATTTTCGGGTTATAGCTTTCCTACTACTTGCCAAAATTATCTTCAATAAGTATTTATCCTTCTGAAGGACTGTTTCTGGTATTTTACCAAGATATAAGGTAACAAAAGAATAATCTAAATCCATCCCTATTATTTTATTTATCTCAGTTGCCACCTCCCTCCAATATGACAGATGTTTATGGTCTTGTTAATGATGGATCAGACAGTTACTTTTTCCATTACTATAAATGTTTAACAACTCTGTTCAGTAAAGACATGAACATTAAAATGGTTTGTGTGGTATGAGGTTAAGATTAGTGTTGGGTTTCTCTTTATGACTCAGATCGTATCACATCTGGTACAGTTTTCAGAAGGTTCTCATACTTTTTCTTGCCAGTGCACATAGGTTTTGGAAGTGGAGCAAACATAAATTAATTTATGCTAAGTATTCAGTAATAACACCTCGTGGTAGTTCTCTGAGTTCATGTACTAGATCCATAATCTGAAACTAGTAACAAGGGACTTTTTTGGATTTTTGTCAGATTTGGGCATCACTCAGCTCACATCCTATTGGCTGACTCAACCTCAAGCAAAATTAACCACGCCCACTCTGGTGTTGCCTTTCTTGTTATTAGTAAAGCCTGGTTTGTTTTTATGTAGATAGCTCAAAATGACACAAAACTTTAGAATTTAAACAAAATAAAACACAGTGTATACTTTGAACCTTAATTCGGACCAGGTGTTATTTATTTTTAGTGTTACACGTTTTAGTTGCTTGTGATTTTATTAGAAAAGGGTAAAATCCGATGGCACTGGAAGGCAGCAGGTTTCCTGTCTGCACGAGAACACACAACCCACCGGTCCGGCGGCAGAATACGGAACAGAACAGACACTGCACCGCCGGACAACCGCTTACTAACACACTCATGCTAGGTATCCCTGAGTTAAAAGAACGTCTTCGGTAACTAGTCGTCTCTGGTGAAATATTAACTATGAGTGTGTTCGTCTTAAACTGCGCAACTGGCTGAGACTACTGAGGCTGTAAGTAAGTAAACTACCCAGACACACCGCGCGCGCCCTCCCTCCCTCTCTCCCTCCTCGTCCGCGTTCAGCTCCTCTGCTCCGGTATCGGATAAATAAATGGCGGACCCGACAGAACCAACACCGGGTAGCTTGGAGGAAGACAAGTCGGAGCATATCAACGACGCAGAACTGGCACTGAAAGGCATCAATATGCTCCTCAACAATGGCTTCAAGGAGAGCGACGAGCTGTTCAGAGCTTACAGGTCTGTGTTTGCTTCAGAGACAACAGGCTTTCTGTCATTTTAGCACCAGGGAAACACTTCACTGATGGACGCCTTCATGGGTTCTCTGCAGGGGAACTGAAATGTTATGTGCACCAAACTAATGTGGACAGCTGCTATGAAAGTAGAACCTCTGTATATATATATCTGTTACTCCCCTCAGCAGTGCTTGTGCTTAGCTTGCAACAAGAAACACCAGCATCTCTGTCACGCTTGTCTAGTGTAGTACCATATGATCAGGTCACAAGCAGGATTCATCATGTTTGGATACCCTGAGCAAATATCCACACCCAGCTACTTACTCACTGTATGCCACCCAATAATTCTGTTATTGTTGCAATGATACATTCTCAACTGTACTGTATGCAAGAGGGCTTCTTTTGACCAAATATGTCCCAGGGCAAAATCCTGCACAACACATCAGCAGTTTCCATTCACTAAAAATGATCTTTGATTTTACTTGTATTTTTCTAGATCTCTAAAAAATAGATGTAAAACACTCTCCTTTTGTCTTGGAAGTTACATGAGTCCAGAGGAGGAGAGCTTAAACATTTCCTCCACAAAAGACACTTTGATAAATGTGTAAAAGAAAGGAAAAAAAAAAAAAACTACATAGATCACTTTATTAATTGATTGATTGATGTATTTATTTCGAGCATGAATGTCAAACAGAAGAAAATAAATAAACAAAACACTTAAACATAAGACATATAATACATATTCAAAAAGGAGTGAGAAGAAGTACAACTTATAAACTCCCACCCCTTCTCCTTATATAATTAATAACAGTAATAACCTTCCTAGTCTAATCATATCCATACACTATGCCATAATATGACTGATACTTACTAGTAAATAATTAGGTTTCTGGCTTTATATTATTATGAACAAATATAATATGATTTACATAAACACATAATACAATAACACATTTATGTAAATACATATTCATACACAGATATATACACCTACATATATACACACACACATACATACCTATACATATATTTACACACACTTACCACATACTTGTACATCTTTATCACACCCAGTCATCCCCAAGCCCTCCCTCATCCCTGTACCTCTGAAAAATTGTGTCTTTGTACCTCTTTTTAAATTCTTTCATGCTTGGACATTGCTTTAACTCTATATTGAATCTGTTCCACAGTCTCACCCTGCTGACAGAAACACAAAAACCCTTCCTATTCGTGCATATTAAGGGAATTTTAAAGTTAATTTTCCCCCTTAAATCATAACCCCCCTCATGAATACTGAATAATATCTGTATATTTGTTGGTAAATGATTATTTTTAGCTTTGTACATTATGTGAGCTGTTTGACAGTCCACAATGTTTGTGAACTTGAGTAATTTTGACTGTAAGAATAATGAGTTTGTGTGTTCCTGGCAGCCAACATAATGAATGATCCGAATTGCTCTTTTTTGAATAATAGTTAGTGGCTGTAGTGAGGTCTTATAGTTGTTACCCCAGATCTCAGCACAGTACTGTAAATATGGTGAAACTAGGGAACAGTATAGAATGTAAAGTATGAAGTTATGTAGAAGAAATGTGTTTTCTGTCTGTCACGGCTCCTCATTGCAGCATATTCATCTTCACAGAGGTTCAAATATCTCAGGAAGTGTTGCTTTCAAGTTGCATGTTGATGTTACAGAAGGGCAGCCCCTATGTGTCCTGACCCCTGGTGACAGCTTAAATGTCATTTCTCCCGCTAATTGCATTTAGCACTAGGTGTCATCCTCTTTCTATTGCATCAGCAAAAATGATTGAGGGAAGTGACAAATGCACACACAGCAACTGAGAATGAGCTTGGCATTGCCTGAATGAGGCATATTTTTGGTACAATGCACTGTCAAGTCCTGTTTGTTACATTAACTCATAGAGACCCAAACAGCTTCTGGCAACCAAAACACATCTACTGGTCTAAAATATGTATTATCTCTTAACCACTAATCCTATCAATCCATGTAAGCAATTGGTGTAAAATACAGTTATTCATCTTTTCATGGTGATCAGATATGACCCATTTGGAAGTTCAGAGGCTCAGTAGTTACCGGGGAAACACTGTCATCTTCTTCAACATTGATTCACCAGTAAAACCCATGGAGTTAGATCAATGACAGTAGATGGACACACTTGTTTTTACATTAAGTTAGCAATATCTTTGCTGAAAAAGTAACTTTTTCTTCAGTTTTCTCTCTTTCTGTTATAACCCTCAACTTTAATCTGAGTTTTTATGAACATCTACATGATCTGTGAATTAAAAAGGAAAATACATGATTTACACTGAAAAAATGCAAAATAAGGAGGATAATATTATAATAAATGGTGATAAATCATTTAAGAAAGGTTAAATATACATGGAAAATTCATTTTATCTATATTCACAAAAGTAGCGCGAGGTCTTTATGGGTTGAGGGAGTAGGAGATTCTTTTAAAAGCAACCAATCAAAGGCAAATTTTAGTGCTTTCCTGTTTTTGTCTGACCTAACCTTTGTTCCTAAACCTGTTCCTACTTCACAATGAATCACTTCAGTGTCTAATGCATCGAACAGGCTTAACACATATTTTTCACCCCACCCATAAACTCTTTCTAGGCCCATTAGATCTATTACCTGTTTGATTAGATTTGTCATTGGCATGCCATTCATTGCTTATCTTTATCTACTGTTCCAGGAACCACAGTCCTTTGATGAGTTTCGGGGCCAGTTTTGTCAGTTTCCTGGTGAGTTGGGATGACACATCTTAAACTTCTTGTTGTTGTCTGCTACTGTTTTGCTTTTAATTGTGCTGAAATAACAAAACAATTTCAGAAATGGCACTTCAAAAGTAGTTTTGTTTCATAATGACGTTTCAAGAATTCCCCTAATGTCACTGCTGGGCACAAAACCAGACGAAGTACTAAAAGAGAAGTGTGACTGACTAAGTGGTCGTCTTATGAGTTAGGGTTTCCACTAAAACACATAGTGTTCTGTTTGTCTGTAATGTAAAGATTAAAAACTCAAGTCAGGAGCAGATTTGTGAGAATGAGGCGTAAGTGCAAAAAGAACAAGGGATACATGATGAAGAACAATGTACAAGAATTTTGTTCCTTTCACTCTCCTTTCAACTATACAGTTTGTAAAACAATTACATGTCATACATCTTTGACCTGTTTATGCAAAAAAAAAAAAAAAAAGTCTCATGGAAGCTTAAAAAACAGAATAGGGTTAGTCCAAAAATTAAATCAAGGATTGAAATCTATTGTCAGCATTGATTGGCTATTGAATATTGCATGTCTGTTTTATGAATGTAATGTCATACAGTGATGTTTATCTGGCCGCCTCTGTGCAGAATGCCATGATGACATTTGAAGAGGAGAAGATGCAGATGGCCTTTGAGGATCTCAAGGCTACAGAGCGGCTGTGTGAGAGTGAAAACACTGGAGTCATTGAAACCATTAAAAACAAGATCAAGAGGAGCGTGAGTAGACACTTGAGTCTTTGAATGAATCGAATATGTATGGTGGAGTATATAGAGCTAAATGCAGTCTGTCTGAATACGTCTTGTGATGTTGAGGGTTTCTTTTGTCCCATCAGTCTTTAATGTTTGTGGTGTTTGTGTGGGCAGATGGACTCTCAGAGGTCAGGAGTGGCTGCGGTCGAGCGACTTCAGAGACAGATCATCATTGCAGACTGCCAGGTTTACCTCGCAGTGCTGTCTTTCATTAAACAAGAGCTGTCGGGTAAGGGAACCTTTGTTGGTTCACCATGGAGACTATGAGGCACATTATTGGTTTTCTTTCCATCTGTCTGTTTGTATATAAGCATACAGCATTTTAGTAGTATATGGATGTGCCAAGTCAAATTAGGCTGACACATCATCTTCCAATTTTTTTTTGTGCTTTTCATGCATAATTTGAGGAGTGTGTAGAGAATCACAATGCTAGTTTTTCCCAGTACTAATCTAAATTTCAGGCCTTAAAGTCGCACACATAATTTTGATGAGTTTTAAAAATATGTTGAATATATTTTTTTGGTTGAATATCAAACTTGAACACATCTGAAGCCTCATGCACTAGAAAACAATCAGATTAGGAACCCTGGGTATGCAGGCACATGAGAAGTTAAAAAATGTTAAGCGACCATAAAAGAAACCCCTAGCAAATACCAGCCATCACCCACTAAAGCTGTGTGTTCACAATGGGGTTGGAAATTGGCCTTACATTGCATTAAACAAGCTATGTTGTAATTTTACTGTCAAATTTAACCCATAAAGACCACTACTTTTATGTCAGCTCCTAAATAAAATTGTCTCTAAATCTAACCTTCATTAAGTGATTTACCACCATTTATTTACAGTAATATCCTCTGTATTTTGTACTTTATCAGTATAAATCAGGTATTTTCCTGTATTTAATTTACTGAAATGATCAGAAACAGAGAAAACTGCAGAAAAAGTGACTTTTTCATTAAAATCTATCATTAACTGAACATAAACCAAGCATTTCCAACCACTGTCATTGATCCAACTCCATGGGTTTTACTGGTGAATCAATGTTGTAGAACATGATGGTGCTTCCATGTTCACTACGGAGCCTCTGTGCGTCCAAATGGTTCATATCTGATGACCATGAAAAGATGAAAAACTGCATTTTACACCAATTATTTACATGTATTGATAGAATTAGTGGATCAACAGGTGTTAAACAGTTTAGATCTGTAGATGGTTTTGGTCGGTTATGCATGTTTGGGTCTTTATGGGTTAAAAAAAAAAGACCTAAAATATCATAAAAGTGTTTACAATAAAGAGCTCTGAAGTTAGGCTAAAGATGACAATGTATTGGATTGTAGAGATAAGCACTGAATATACTCATATCCTGTTCCAGTGGATTTATGTGATCACTAAAGGGAGTAATGAGTCACTTTGGCGGTCTCCAACGGTGATGAAAACTAATGGTTTGCCTTTGACCAAAGCATCAGAAAGTAACAGGAGGGGATGAGAACTGCCAAAAGAAATAACTTTTACAGTCAAAGACTGGAATCACTATTGTTTTCACCACTGGACACAGCTCTAAATGAAAGGAATGAAGTTTGATGCTGAAATTCTCAGTGTTTTTTCTACAGGAGTATGATTATGAGGATTATGAATGTACAAAGTTATTATAAGATACTATTATGTTCCGTAAGTTCACCATTCGTCGATCTACAGTCCAGACTAAATTGGGACTGTTCTGACAATGTAAACTGTATGGGAAAACAGGTGCTTGGTGGTTTTACTGTGGCTAAGCTATCAGGGCTATAATGTAAACTACCAGCTAACAGCACTTGATGATTATGAGACACAGTGCTGTTTTGACCAACTGTAAAAATAACTGGCTATGAGTTTTTGTTTGGAGATGAAAACCTCATGATTTTAATAAGACAGATATATGATTAAAATGAGCTTTATACTTTGTTCAGTGTAAGATACAGTCTGTGGATACATAGTGTTGATTCATTGGTGGTTTTGTTACTCTGAAGTGTCCTCTGGTATATCACTTCCCTTTTGCTGTTGAGAGTTAGGAATATCAGTATTTGTGTAACCCCATTAATAATCATCTTGAAAAGTCTTAAATTAATCTTACTGAAGCTTGCAAAAACCTTGTCCTACCAGATGGATACAATATCCATTTTATATTTGTTTATATCTGACCTCTGTGCCTACATTTCTGTCTCATACCAGCTTACATCAAAGGAGGCTGGATCCTCCGTAAAGCCTGGAAAATGTATAACAAATGTTACAGTGACATCACACACCTTCAGGAGGGCCACAGAAGGAGGGCGTCTGAGCAGCCAGTATCAGCATCTCCAACCCTGTCATCTTCCTCTGATCCTTCCAACCATGACTCTGCCTCCTCACCTGGGCCCAGCCCATCACACAGACCGGACAGCGTCAGCTCAGAGGCTCTGGATCGTCTAAAAGGCTCCGTCAGCTTTGGCTACGGCCTCTTCCATCTTTGCATCTCAATGGTGCCGCCGCACCTACTGAAAATTGTCAACCTCCTGGGTTTCCCTGGTGACCGTCTCCAAGGCCTGTCAGCGCTGACATATGCCAGTGAAAGTAAGGACATGAAGGCGCCCTTAGCTACGTGAGTACGTGAGTGAGTATGTTTGCGTATCTGTATTCTAGCTGCAAATGAAACATGATCTCGGTTGTGGATAATAAGATAAAAGAAGGGAAACCTAATCTGTGCAGGAAGGAAAGGAGACGTCTTATTTGTGTGATCATGTACCACAGTGTGTTGGTGGCATTAACATTAATCATGCTGCTAAATGAAAATTACTTTTACTTAATTGACAGACTATTCATTAGTAACAATTCGTCAGCTGTATTGATGAATATTACAAAATATCAACAACAGAGTGCTTAAAAATCCATTTAGGTCTCACTGACAACATCTTTAATAATGGACTAATTGCCTGATCATGCTTGATAATAAATGATTTGTATTTCATTTGTGTTTCTAGAATATGGTGGTAGTTTTTTACAGTATGAAAGTAGTGTTACCAGTGTTGTTGATGATGACAAAGGTGTCAGGCCTGAATCTGTTCCCTTTGGTGTGAAGCTTACACATAGAATGTAACAGCCAGCCATGTGAAGGCGGTTGGCTGTGTTGTTGGATGAAAATGCCTTTCGGTGCTGGAAGTGTATCAGTATTTTTCAAATGAAATACGAAAAGTGTCTAACATTAGCTTACAGTGTGTAAGAACATGTCAGCTTATTACTGATATAGATCATTTATTAGAAAAAGTAATTAAAATGTAGTCGGTCTCAAAATATTTCATTGCTTTGATGAAATAATTAAAGTCACATCAATTATTGCTGTTGTAATGTAATGCAATTTTTAACAATAAGCAATCTCTGCCTCTTACATTTCAGATATAACCTTCCAACACTAATTGATACTGACAGTGTGTTTCCCTACAGGTTGGCCCTCTTGTGGTACCACACAGTGGTGCAGCCCTTCTTTGCTCTAGATGGAGCAGACACACAGACAGGTCTAATGGAGGCCAAATCCATCCTCCAACAAAGGGAGGCAACGTATCCAAACTCCTCCCTTTTTATGTTTTTCAAAGGCAGAGTTCAACGCCTTGAGGTGAATCACTTTAAAGAACCATTATTATCATCAACGATTTGGAAACCTGTTGTTTTATCCTGAAACTTATTGCATAAAGTTGGTCTCTCTAGTGCCAGATCAGCAGTGCCTTGACATCCTTCAGTGATGCCTTAGATCTGGCCTCGGGCCAGAGGGAGATTCAACACGTGTGTTTATATGAAATAGGTATTATTTTCCCTCTCTGATTTCCAAACACCATACTGAGCTCTAGTCTGTTTCATAATGTCTGATTGTTGATCATTTCAGGGTGGTGCAGCATGATTGAGCTGAATTACAGAGAAGCCTACAGGGCCTTTGAGCGACTGAAGAACGAGTCTCGCTGGTCTCAGTGCTACTACGCCTATTTAACCGGAGGTACTGTGCAGTCTGATGAAGTAGGCTTCCAGGGCAGTTCTGTATCGGCTCTAATCAATATTATATATTGTGGTGTTTTGTAGTGTGCCAAGGAGCCACTGGAGATCTGGAGGGGGCTGTTACAGTTTTCAAGGATGTTCAAAGACTTTTCAAACGCAAGAATAATCAGATCGAGTTATTCTCCATGAAGAGGGTGAGTAAATATCTGCTTGATTAGCTTTTGTAAATCTTAAGTTGAAGTGATCATAAAGAGTGTCTGTGCGCATACTGTATCAGGCTGAGAAGCTCCGGAGCACCAGTCTGACCAAAGAGCTGTGCATCCTGTCTGTGATTGAGATTCTGTATCTGTGGAAAGCTCTGTCCAACTGCTGCACATCTAAGCTGCAGACAATGGCACAAGGTACCAGCCTGTACATGGTTCAGATCACTGATGACAGACTGCCATTACATATTAACATGTTGTATTATTTTGTCGCCTTGTGTTTTTGTCACTGAATATACTCAAATTGTATTTTTTTCTTGCTTAGTTTTACAGGGAATTGAAGATGCATCATCTACAGGCTTAAAGAATCTGCTTCTCGGTGCCATAAACAGATGTCTTCATAACACCAAAGATGCCATTCAGGTACTTTCATGTCCTACTAGTAATACAATATTTGGAGTTTTGGAATATGGGTGGTCTATCGTGTCACATTGCACTGATTTTTTTTTTTTCCAGTATTTCCAACTGGCTGCAAGGGATGAGGTGGGCCGCCTGAGCAACTCTTACGTTCAGCCGTACTCCTGTTATGAACTGGCTTGTGTGTTACTGAACAATCAAGAGGTAAGTTGTCTATTTGTGTCCTGAAAATGTCTTAAATTTTAAGTTTTTTAATTTTAAGGTTTCAAGGTAATTCAGGCATAATGAACAGCAAATAGAGGTAGAAAGAGGAATTGGCTAAAACGCTGATGGAATTAAATTAAATACCTGTTGAACTGGTCATCTATATCAAAGTACTAAACACTCAAATCACTTAATGAATAAATAGATTTAGGACTGAAACATCAAAAATGTAGCTGATTCTAATTGCAGTTTTAAGCTTTGAGTAATTATTTTCCCTCATGTTCAGCAATTCCAGGTGATAAGTGCAATATTAACAATCTGCCATTATCAGAGCTACGTTCTGCTAACACTAATACTTAAACATCTTCTTGGAGCCTTTTATTATTGAGAAATAAAATGCAACACATTAATGTCAGTCCTTATCTCCCTGAAGGGATCATGATCATCTCACTGAACTGCTTATTACATGGTTGTTTACTCAAGATATTCAATAATTACCAAAAACATTGATATAAAAATGATTGACTGGAAACCATTTTATTGCTTCTGCTAAATTTAAGTGTTAGATTTTATGGTTGGTAACAATGGTGTGTTATACAGAAATAATAAAGCATAGAATACAGTCACTGACCGATCACAATTGAGTTCAACAAAACTGTAATCGATAGTCTTAAGTTGGAATTTGTAGTCAGATTTTATTGTGAGGTCTTAGTTGCCACAGACCTTTTATCTAACTAAAAGCTTTAATTCTGCTAAGTGAATAAATGATTAGTTGATTAGTCCAAATGGTAAGTGCAGACGACATCTAATTTTTATTTGGGTTGGGGGTTTTACTTCATAAAGAGGTGAAAGTAATGTTCATGGCACTGTTTCTGCAGAATACTTCTTATCTTATGAACATGTACACATGCTTTGTTTTTATTTAAAAGAATTAGTTTGACTTTACAGGACTAAACAGATCAGGGTACATTATTATTTTATTTGAGATACTACACTGTTGGTGTTATCTCAAGTATCCAACTCGCTTTGGTTTTGTTTGACAGTACGTAAATGTTAAAATATATTGTATCACATTCCAAACCGTTTTTATATTGTCTAGAAATACCAGTTAAGTTTTGCACTTATTGTATGTATTTTAATAAAAAATGGTATACTTGTGGTCCACCATTCCTTTGTTGTGTTTTTTTTGTTTTGGGTTTAACCTGTTAACAATAATGTCATGAATAATGAATGTAAATTGGGTTGGGTATTCAACTTTACAAACTATAATGGATTAGATTTATGTAGCACTTTTCTATGAATGCATACTCTAAGTGTGCACAGTGGATCCGTTATTCATTCACTCGCATTCACACTGGTGGTGGTAAACTACATATGTATGTAGCCACAGCTGCCCTGGGGCAGACTGACAGAAGCATGGCTGCCAATTCGTGCCTCCGACCACCACCGAACATTCATACAAATTCATACACCAGTGTGAGTAGCAGCACTGGAGGCAAGGAGGGTGAAGTGTCTTACCCAAGGACACAACAGCACATGACTAGGATAGAGTGGGATTCGAACTGCCAACCCTTCGGTTATTAGATGACCTGCTCTACCTCCACAAACTAATTAAATGCCCATCTATAAAACCTACTGTTGAATAGTCTTCTTCCTCAATACATGCACTTCACCTTTTGGCAAAATGTAGACTGAGCTCACCCACTTTGATAACCACATGGCTTCATAAAATGAGACGTTCATCCACGGCTCATCTTCATATTTATCTCCAATGCTTGAGTTAAAAAAAAACAAAAGATCTGTTGAAACTCGGCCTTTAACATTAAATTTAAGCATTTATTCTGATACCTGTAGATGCCCTGAGACAGGTTGCACAGTCTAAATATTTAATTCTGTCTTTTTTCCAGTCTGCAGGGAGGGGCCGGATGCTAATGCTTCAGGCTAAGGTACTGTAGATCTTTGTTGCAGAATTTTAAGTACTTGGTTGCAAGATCTATGAATATGAATGAACAAAAAAAAGCTTTACTTTTTTTTGTTTTTTCTGACCAAATCTAAAAACAATGTCTTAGGTGGAAAGGTTGAAACATTGAAATGATTTTAATTGTAGAGTTTTCCAATCTTCAGTTTCATTGTTTGGTTACTGTGTAATTTTATTTTTCATCTGTGTGGAGATGCTCTTTCAGTTTCCCAGACTGAGACTTAAAATTAAAATTCAATCCATATTCAGGAAACCGTGCCGCGTATGATCTGATTTTGTTTAACAGAGCAATATTGGAATGTTTAAAGCATCTCTAGGCAGTGAAAGCTCCGAGCTTTCAATCTTACACTCATTAAATTGCTTTTAGATGTACATAACCTCTTTCACCACTCAGACTGAGCCATGCACTCACTGACCTCAAGTGATCAGGTAATAGCATTATTTAGTAAAAGACTGGAGTGACAACACTGATGCCAAGCCTCATTTATAACAAGTAACTCTCATAAAGGGGCCTGGCTCCACCCTAAAACTGCTTGTGGAGCCTTGTCTGGAATGAATAGCAAAGCTTGTCAGAGAACAAAACACTAACTGAATATGACTTGTCTTATTCAACTTTTTGTCTTTTGCACTTTCAGGAGGATTTTGCCGGATATGACTTTGAGAACAGGCTACATGTTCGTATTCACTCGGCTCTTGCCTCGATGCGGGCGGCAGCTCCTCCTTGACCAGCTTTTACCTGCAACTCAAACAGGCGCTTGATGTCGCTGAAAAAGCCACAGTGCCATACTGGGCACTAACGTTTCACCGTTTGCATTTGTTTTTATTTATTTATTTTTATTATTCTGAGCCAATTTGTATTTTTACTGTGTGCAATATCAACAGTGCACATCTGATGGATAGAAATTCCATCATGGGTTTTACTGATCTGTTACTGGACTGCACAATGAATCAAAACATCGGGTTTTTAATGTTTAGGTTAAAAACTAGAATCTAGGTTAAACGTTAATATAATTTAGGTTTTTAAAGGGATCTGTCATATTGCTTCCACTTCTCATGTGAACACAAGTCAGGTTAACTAGAGTAAAGGCACATAAGTATTAAATGACAAAAGCAATCTACATGAATGACTCGGCCTCCGACTCAGAGTCCGGCATCATCATCTCAGTGTTTGTTAATGAACTTGACTTTAGTGTTGTACATGCTTTACTAATACACAGGCATGAGTATTTTGCATTTGGAGTATCTTCCCTACTTTTTAAGCACTTACTGTGTGTAAATATGCAGATTTTAAAAGATGTGCCAACCTAGTTGTTTTACCTGCACAGTGCTACTCTTTACTGTAAACAAGTTCTCCTTTATATTGTTTGTTTTAAACTAATAAAATGGAATATTGTAAACTGGCTTATTGTTTTATCTACTACTGCACTACTAAAAAAATATACTACCACTAAGGTAATTATGCATACACTGTTTTCAGCAGACAGATAATTTTTATCCTACAACTACACTAACGTTCATTTTGGTATGCATCCTTAGAATTTAAAACACCAACAGAGTAGATAAACAGTAAAATTATCCTTATGGAAATATTACATCAAAAACTACCTAATTTAGTCAGTTTTCCTAAAAATGACGCCAATAATGTTCAGTAACATTAAGCTTTTATTTAGCAACAATAGAAATTCTGTTGTGATACCCAAACAGTGGTAACAGAAAAAGTTAAAGCTTACAGCAGCTATTCACAACAAATAGAATATTCAGTGCTTGATTGTAAAGGAGGTAAGGCTTGCATAGTCATAGTGATGCACATGCATTATTGTGATAGGTTTCAGTAAAGTCAATGCATAGAACACTAGGAATGTAGCTAAATAGAACTATGGCAAGACCTTTACACACACACGCACACACACAAATCTATATGATCAGAGCAGTGTCCCTGCTTTAGTATACTGTAACTGTCGGACAGAAGAAATGCTACTGTCTATAGCCTCAGGTAGATTTTTTGTGCAATGCACTTAGTCTCTATAAATATCTATACATAGATTATCATTTGAAGATCACTTAAACAATAATATTATTATTGTTGAGATTTAGGTCTTACTTATGAAATGCTGTCACTTTTCTTATCAGATATGGTAACATTTTACTTGCCATCATCTTTAAAAACAGATGCATTGTGATTGGAAATCATCTGCTCAGGCCTTTGAAAATTAGCATTTAAAGACATGTTCAACATCCAATAAGTTTAGATTATAATAGTGCACAGTGGACATGTTAAAAGGCCTGCATTTTCCAAAAAAGTGTTATTTTAACACCTTGTAAGATTAGCATGAAAGCTAAATAGCAGTTTAGTCAGGATGTTTGGGATGCATCATGCACTCATATGGCTTCAGTTGAGTAAAATGTTTTCATAAGCAGTAAGAAGTACAGACACGTTTCAAACAATAAAACCAAGGCTATTGTATAACACTCCCAACTATCTACCTGAAATATTTCTGATATACATTCTAGTTTTTCCAATACATGCCTATACTATACTTAAGTGGCAAAAACCACAATAAATAAGCAAAACAGTTTTTGTGCTTTAAGGTTCACACAGATCAAATGAAGTATATATGCCTCTGGGCATTCAGAGTATTTTACAGAATTTTCTTGCTTCAAGACATTTCCAGGCATATTTTCCTAAACCGAACCCCTTACCCACCTGCTGTTGTATATGGACTCTATTACAGTATTGTGTGTGTGCAGTTTCATTGACCTGATACAATCAGGAGGCCCAGCACAAACCAGGTACAGCAAAAAGAAGTCCAAAGGTGGAAAAACCAGACACCCACGCCTCAGGAATCTGTGTGTGTTTCTGCTTGTTAGTAGATGTCAGGTAGCTGAGTGTAGTTCCTGTCCCAGTAGCCTTTCAAGTAGAGCCAGTCCTGAGCTTTGTTGTGAGGGTTGGGTCCTTGGTTAAACCACCTGCAGAATTAGAAGATTTGTGAATACAGTGCAGTGGGATAAGACACAAATCCAACTAAAACACACGCCCAAACCAAAGCACTGTTGTACACATCTAGAAAAACTTGTTTTAACAAAACAGGAAAAAATAGGAGTCTTTTCAAACCAAATATTTATCTCAAACACCAGTATCTTTACTGTATAACTGCTGGTGTCCGACAAATGTGTTCAGTTAGATAGTACACATTTGCAGTTGTGCATTTTGTCCTGTAGAGGGTGGTGTGGTGCAGCACTTCACATCAGAGCAAACGAGGTAAGACAGCAAAGTAATGCTGTGAACCAAACCTTGGTCCTAGTGCAGTGTTCCTTCTCGGTTGTAATAAAAGTGACGGCAGAGTGGATAATACAAGACAACAGGAGGCACTTAGTGAAACTGCTTTACAATCACAGGGCAGAAAACTCATTTTTCCTGGTGTCTAACCTGTTTTTCCATTCGTCTGTTGATTTGGCGCGGTTTTTCCGGGCCATCCTTTGTTTTTCCTCGAGTCTCTTCTTCTCCGCACTGGCCAGATCTATAAAACATTTGTCCGAGAAAGTGAATATCATCACAGATTGGATTAAGCTGGTGTGGTGTGAGAGGGACCGAATTTATGGCCATGCAGAGTACCTATATCTCCATTCTCCATGGCTCGAATGTCAGGCCTGAGGCGACTGTCTGTGGTGGGAATGACTCCTTCCATGCTTTTTTCTAGTTCATTAAGCTGCATTGCGAATGTGGAAAATGCATAGAACTACCAGGGGAGAAAAAAAAAAAACAGCATAAAGACACAGAGAATGACATTTTCTATTTTTTCACCCCAATTGATCTCTTCCTGTATGACTTTCTGTGTCCTCATACCTTCGCTGAGTTTTCTGGCCGGGGTGTTATCTTCCAGACGAGCTCACTACCTGGGATTACTTGGACCGTCTCGGCGTCGGGTGGGGGCATTTCCTCTGGCTCCTCGTCTACGTTGCTCTGAGGACGGAGATACAGACGTGCATATAAACTAGTGACGACAGGGCAAAGTTAACTTCATGGCCTGAGTTTTATTTTACCTGTTTGCTGCCCTTCCTTTCGTCTGAATTCTTTTTGTCGGACTTTTTGTGGGCGTCGAAGGTGGCAGGGTCAACCGTGTACAGGCACTCTGTCCATTTTCCGTATATTGCACAAAGCTTCTTTTTGCTGGAAACGTACACACACACACACAATGGGGGATGTTAATCAAACTTTGCTTCAAATGCCATCATCACTGAAACTCACTGCCTCATTATACTGATGAGAAAACCGTTCCTAAATACTGTGGCGTAACAATGTATGCGGGGATTTATAAGAAACTCACTTGTGGCCTTCAGACACTGTTTAATTATTGTAAGTATAATGACATTTTTCTTAATTAAAAAGATAGAGATACCTTTTATCTAGGATGTATCCCTCCACTTTATGGAGCTCTTTCCCAAAGAGGCCACAGGGTTTAAACGTCATGCTGCATCTCTCTCCGGTCCTGCCAAAGAATGACAGACTGTTTACTGATTCTCTTTCACTCTTCTTCCTCCTTGAGCCGAGGCTTTCAAACATTAATTACCCTGCTCATTCTCTGCTATTCTAATGGAAACCGTCCCAGTTTTGCTCTCATGATCAATACGCTGAATCTTAAAGTGGATCAACGCACTGCTGCCGAGTACAGAGAGAAAGATGTTCGCATAGTCGAGTCTCAGTGCATGCAAATGAAGTCGGCGACTGTGCACTCCCAGAGAATTTTATTGCTTACTTGTGATTGATCACTTCCACGTTGCCATACTGCTCAATCCAAAGCTGGCCAACAATAATATTATGGACGCAGCAGGTTGGGTTAGTCCAGGTGTATGCCTCATTATATCTATGGAGACAAAGGATTCACAAAGTAAGGAGAACGAGTAACAAAAGATGATTAAATAACCCTGTGACTAAAAACACAAACGGAGCAGTTGTGCACTCACTTGGGCAGCTCCAGTGTGATGATTCCTTTGGGCTCAGCTTCTATGCTTTTCCCCCAGAATTTGAGCTTGGGGTAGATGGAACCGTGAAAAACAAAATCCTCTTTGAGGCCCTCGGCGTGAAAGGCACTGACCGGAGGGTGATGGCTTACTTGCTCTGACATCCACCTAAAGCCCAAGTCATCTCTGAGGGAGAACAAAATCACAGTGTGTATGTAACACAAGCAAAACTGACTTAAATATGTCCAATGTGTGCCGTTTCTTGTATGGATTAAAGCAGTGGTTCCTAACTTTTTTTGGCTTATGACCCCATTTTAACATCACATTCAAAACACAGAATTTTTTTTTTGCTAAAATTAATTTGTTTTTGATCATGTAATAGTTTGCTATACTATGGTGCAAATAAATGCTAATTTTAGACGACATTTAGTCTATATAATGTATATTATTATGGACAGAGGCAGAAAAGCCAGGTTCAGATTACTGTACAAAGTGAGAATTTTATTTTCCTTGCTCAGGATATGTACAGTCAGTCCAGCTTGGATTTACAAGGCTGACAATTAATACTGAACAAACAATAACTCAAACTATGAATTATGAAAGAGCTGCAGCATCTGAAACCGACCACAATGAACATTTGAGAGATAAACAGTACCACAGTGCTTCAGTTTCAGCTTCATTTTATCATGTCTTTTATGTTTTGTGATCGTCTCTGTCAGCTCACCATATACTTTTTATTAGTAAGTTTTGTTTTTTTTTCTTTATTAATTAATAGAAATTTCAGGTGACACTATTGGAATTCCAGGCAACCCACATGAGGTCCTGACCCCAAAGCTGAAAAACACTGGAGTCAAGATTCAGTGTGTAATATATGTTGCGGTGTGAGCGCAAATTGCTTGCAAATGCACAGCCCTTCCTCATTTTCCCTTATGGCTGCAAAAAATGCAAAAAGCCCTTGCTGAAGCCAGTGTCTGATTAGCCTATTCTGGGTTTGTTTGTTAATAAATCTAGTCCACAATCCAGCAAACTGTACTAGAGTGATATTGCAGCTTAACACTGAATTTCACCCGCCATGAAACATAAGAACGAATACAGAAGTCTGTTATGGGCTACAGACTCTGCAAAGTTGACCTGCTCTTTATATAGATATAAATGGTTTATCCTAAGGTAATGAAAACACAACACAATTACTCTTATTTTCATGTGATTATACATTCATGGGGACATAATTCTAATTATATCATATTCAGTTTGTGCCGTTATAATGCCATAAATCTTACACACTGAACCTTTAATAACAGAAAAACTCATTTATGTGGTCAAAGTATCCTGCAGACATTGTGCAGTGTACCGTCTCACCTGATGAGCTCATAGGTTTCCCCCAGTAGTGGGTTGAAAGGCTTCCCAGTCCTCTCCCACTGTGATGCTACAGCTGACACGGCAAATGCTGCAACACACTGCAGACACCAGAACCATTCCATATGTAATATTTAAGAGAGGAGATTGTACTAATTAGGCCCTAAATTAAATAAATTACAAGAATAAATTCATGATTTAGTGCTAACTTGGTGACTTACTTAAAGCTAAATTCTGTTAAAAATAGAACAGCATTAGAGCTGTATGATATATTATTGGTAATCCCGCTCCTTTTCGAATGGTTTACTTCCTTTTTATATAATTATTTTGTTGTTTGATTTTATTGCAATATTCGAAATAAATAAACAAAACGTATTAAAAACGATAGATATTTGTTTAAAATACTATTAGCAGCCTGTAAAAAGGCTATTACCAAAAAATGGTGCAGATTAGAACCACCTACAACTAACGACTGGCTACAAATTGTGAATGGAATATTTAAGATGGAGATTCTGACCCATAGATTGACGACTAAAGAAGAACAGTGTCATGATAAATGGGAGAAATGGATAATTTTCATTTCAACGTCACATTACTAAAAGCAATTATTAGTCACAAAAGTTTTCTATTGCCAATGTATCCCAAATGTCCGTTATGTTTGTATTGTACAGAATTCAAACAATAAAAATAAAGTTAAAAAAAAAAAAAAAGAAATATGTCAGCATATCATTCTTTGAATATCGATCACGTGCTTTACCTTCATCCTCTCGATTGAGTCTGTGGTGGCATTGGCCTGGTGGATGAGGTAGGTGTGCTCCATGTATTCTGTTAGCCGCTGGAGGAAGCTCAGGGGTTCATTAAATACCACAGGCATGGCGATCTTTGACAACTCCTGAGCAAGAGTGGGATAAAACAAAAGTGTACAGACATAGACGAATGCAGTGGAAGGTTTTCTATTTGTGAGGTCAACAAAAAACTAATATATACAACCACTGCATATAGTCTTAGAATGATAGACAGATCATTTTGTGAGAGGATAAAGAATTGCTACTTGATACTTGTAAATAGGCAAAATATATTCTTCTATGCCTAAGGAACTGCATACTTGAATAATAAGCCACATTTAACAACATTAGTTCAGAACTGGAAGTAAAGAGCTGGAGTAAAGACTGGGATCCCACTGGATTCCAGGATACATATGGGTGCTTCTATGAAACTGGTCCCTAAAAACAGGACATGGGGGCTAAAAATTCAAACCAGATGTAGAGTAATGTTATGAAGCAAGTTTGGAAGCACTTTGGGTTTATTTTAAAAATAAATATTTACAGAGATAAAAGAGAATCTATTTTTCAGATAAAACATTTTTATATTATTATTATCATCATTATTATTATTATTATTATTATTATTATTATTATTATTATTATTATTATAATACAAAAATCTGCGTGTAACACGATAAAAAGGACACCAAAATTACGCACTACTATTTTTTCGAATATCATTTTATTCTCTCACAGGTACATTTTGGGAATCAAACTAATTATGCAAAGCAGAGTGTTTCACAAAAATGACCACTGTTGCAAAATCATTCATGATTTATATGTGTTTAAATAAGCAGGTTCCACATGTAACCAGAGTGGACACGATGGGTTACACATGAAACCCGGAATGAGACTGCTGATTCATGAAAAACCCACATCTGGATTAGAAAAACCACTAGGATCAACAAATTTAACACTGTCTTTTTTTATAGTGCTATATAAGACCATTTCAAGCCACGTTTTCCAGATCAAATGCACTGACACCTAGGTAGCTTTTCATGTTCCAATTTTGGTCCTATTTTTAGCCCTAATATTTGATTAAAAATTCATTAATTTTGGGATGGCTCAGAGCAAGAGTATAATTTTTTTTGCATTTATCTGAGGTCATCATTAGGTACATCCTGGGGGGAAATATGTCTAAATTTCTCTTTTATTATTGGGTCTAAAATGCTGGTAAAGTGCCAGGTACAATAATGAACCCGGTTTCACAGAAGCACCCATATACTAATACCAGTACTCCTAATGTCACTTCGCAATAAAGAAATTAAAATGTTAGTTTGGAAATTTATTTGAAACAGAGCATTTATTTTCTTAAAGAAAAAGGAGGGTTGGAATGTTTCCCTCAGTGAAAGTGTCCGTTCTCACCATGCCAATGCATTTTTTCAGGATACTCCAGACACTGACGTCATTCCTGGAGAACATGGGAGCCGGTAGACATGTTCTGTGGGATACCAAAAAAAAAAAAAAAAGAATAAAAAAGAGGGAAAATCACTGTTAACAATGACATTAATACATAAATTAATTAATACACAAACAAAAATGTGAGCTTAGTTAAAATCACTGGTATTGTCTTTTTTTTTTTTAGAACATTTCCCACACCACTGGGATTAATTAGAACTGCACTTTTTCTTTTCTGTTTCGTACACGTGCAGCTGTTTTTGCCATTTGTCTCAGCTTCATCCTCCAGTCTTGCTGACAACTTGGATATAGACTATTGTACAGGTACCGTCTGCTGGATGGCGGCAGATGGTGTCCTTGTTTAGAAATGCGTGTTGAAGCAACTACACAAACAAAACCCATTACTTCAGCTAAATAAATAGAGTTAGTGGGTGGGGGGGTTTCCTCTATGTAAGGATGAGGAAGCCACTGATGTATTTGAGACTATACTTGTGACCTAGTTTGTGTTCCAATAACCTTTACCTAATTTTTTTTTTTTTTCCTATGGTGGATTTCTGTAGTAGATTAAAATAACTAATAATATATTTGGCGTGCACTCCTGAAATTTAAGTTTTTTAGGTGTTCAAGACATTTAAAGTTATTTTTTTTCCAACAATGTGTGAAAAAATATACTTAAATATTGGTCACTGTACTGTACGCTTCAACAAAACAGAGTTAGTTGACTTACGATTGCTAAAAACAAAATGTGCCACTGTCTGTCACTGTGCATTTTGCGATCTTACAATGTGTGTTTTTAACACAGTATGTAATTTCTGCCACTAGATGTCTATCGGTGAAAGCAATAAGAGTTATGGTAGCAGATGCTGTGAAATCGTGTGGAATAAAGGTTGTTTTGACTACCATTGCTGAAGTAAATGTGGCATAACATAGGCAGAAATCATGTTTACAGAGAAAGTACTGTATTAAAGTTTTAGTGATACATATTCAGATTCCATAATTGTATTCGATGTATTAACAAACAGCCACAAGAAATAATAGTTACCACTGACAGGTACCCAACTAAATGAAACTACAAATTGTGCTGTCTGCTCTAACAATTCATCCATCAAGACTATTTTTATACTGCATGACAACAACAAAATTCATCTGTTTCAGGTTTTCCTCATAATTACACTGACTTTTGTGGATAATAATTACTCAACAATGACATGCAACCAAATAAAAAAAGTTGTTGAAATGAAATTACAAATTTCTCTGAATTTGGAATGTGTACATATTTCAACACAATATCTAGTATGAAGAGAAAATGTAACATCTTTAAATATAAATATTGTATACAGTTGTCACACAGTAGACGGGCAGAGTGATGGAGCGGTTAAAAGTAGGCTAAGGCCCATCTACAGGCAGGGACAGAGGTATCTTTGAATGACAGAAGTAATTCCAAATAAACAGACCCCACATAAATCTTTAATGCAAACCACACACACACGCCGGCGCATATGCACATAAAGCAAGCCAGTAAGCCAGTCCCCTTTCCTTTCCTTTCCTTTCCTTTCCTCTAGCTCCGTCTCTGTGCCAGCACATGCTAAATTATTCATGGTTCACTTGTTGGATTGAGGAAGAGAGGCCAAGTCAGAATCGGCATCCACTGAAATTAAAGAGATTGTCCAATCGTCGCGAACAAAGTACCCGACACTCGGCTGATTATTCGCTTGGAGAGTTGAATCTGTCAGGAAAAACAAAACAGGCTATTCTCTGTGGATGTGTGCTACAACAAAAACACCTGAATAGAAAAACACACCGGAGTGGAAAGGTGGTGTCTCCTTACACCGGCTCTGCCATTTAGTGGCCTATCCCCTTGCTGAGTGAAGTCTGTAACCTGTCATCAGACACGCATGCAAAGACGTCACATGTTCAATAAAGTATTTAAGTCACCCAGAAATGACTGAGGACTCATTCTTACAACTATCTTTCACTGAAGCCCTAAACATCACAAACTGTACAATTAAATCGCCCGAGTGTTCTGTGTGGTCGCTTTTTATATTTCCGCTCGACTCATTTTGCCATCATTTCATCTGGTAAACAAGCATGACATCATAACTGGAACATGTCCCACCTGTGCTTCTTGACTCCATTGTACTGGGCTGGTTGGTTGTCATGGTTACCCTCCCCTGACATTCCGGTAGGCCCCCTGAGTGCGCTGGGACGGCGGAGGCTGCTGAAAAGGGGGGTGTCTCTCCCCTCGTCCTCTTCACAGGAGTAACTGGCCACAGACAGGAAGCCACTCACAGAGAGCTCCGACTCCGAATCTGTGGGATGATGAGGGGGGCAGCTGCCAGGTCATGCCAAAAAACACTCAACGCACAGGTTCAAGTGGCCGGCTCGGAAATCTAAAGCTCTGCAGCCTCCACAGCGTACTGTCCGCAAATAAGCACTTGTGCTCGAGTTCCTCTCCAACCCCCCCTCCCTGCTGCCAACCAAACCCCACCTGAGGATTGTGTTCCAATGAGAGGCCACACAGAGGCTTCATTTCCTCCAACATTGTTTGCACTGTGCTTGCCGTATTATTACTCCTCCCCTAGCCAGCCTTTACAGTGATATTACAGGTACTGTGAGATGGACAAAGGGGGCTATGTGTACACTAGGAGGACTTTATGGACCCATTGTCATCGCATATACCTGCATTTGACATACATGTGGACAGAAAAGGCAGTTTTGAGCATAAAGACTACTTAGATATATGCTGTAAATAAACAAAAACACAATTTGGTTGTACAGATTCTGCTCAGGGTATAGACATTTCTCTTATTAATGCTGAGCTTAGTTTTAAGTCTCTCGGGTACTGTATCTCTGGCCAGTAGATATAACTCAGGGCTATCTATGAATAATGCAATGACTCCTGAGAAAGATTGCTCCGTGGTGCACAAAGATGTTTTAGAAGTCTACTGTACATAATTACTGTGCAAAAATCACAGGGGCCTCGTAGTTATTTAGTGAAACAAATGTATGAACCGTTTTATCACACTTAGGATAAAAATACGGCACATGCACTGGTGAATTCTGATTTTAAACGTACTCAAGACGCGTTAAATGAGAAGATTATCAGGCTAATCACTAGTACATTAACCTTGAGTATGGGAGAAGAGGACAATGGCACTGATGTCTGGACAGTCTCACAGACAGACAGACAGACAGACAGACAGACAGACAGACAGACAGCCAATGGACTAAGCTTTGAGTGGCACGCAGTACCATGCACGCACACACGCACACACACACACACACGCACACACAGCTGAATCCCTGGAAGATGCTCATTATTCTGTAAGAAAACTGAGAACTGCTGTGGTGTGAAAGGCGAACAAGAGGCGCCGCTGGAGCTGTGTACACAGAAATTTGTGACATTTCACAAAGCAAGATCTGCAGCTGAAGGAATGAGCCCAGATGAGTGAAAGTGTATGACGTGTTATGACATTAATTACAAGATTAGTAAAAGCACAAAAGACCATAGAAGTAGGGCTGTCACAATACTCACATCTGAACTAAGTTGTCATATAAATAACTAATTAACAACATTCTTATCTGTTCTATTAACTTGCCACCCATGTACTGTAAATCTAATAACAGTTTCATTAAGTACATATATGTTATGAAGAGGAATATCCATTTAGTGGCAGTGAATTGTGCAAGCATTAAATTATTGGAGTTTTGTTAATGAACACAGATGTAACAGATATAAATATATAAACCCCTTTACTAAACTATTCAACCGAGCAATGAAGTCAAAGTAAACCATGTGCTAGAGCCAAAAAGTTATATAATTTTGAAATAAATTGGCAAGGTAGGATACAACTTTAATATTTAAAGTTGTATTTAAAGTAATATTTTTTAATATTAGAAGCAGTTCCAAACTCCAAATAAATCAGTGTTGCTAGTTCTGGACTGAACTCACTAAAAAACTGCAACAGTTATTGTATTTGAATGGAGAATCAAAATTATGTAAAATGATCAAATTATCTGAAATAGTGGCATAGTAATTATGTAATAACAGATGTGCCAGGTACTTCATTTATGGCTAAGATAAGACTAAATGAATAAAAACAAGATATACTCAAATACGTCCAAAACTGCTCTGGATATTATACATGGTATGCTCTGTAATATAAACTGCTGTTCCACAAAAAAAAAAAAAAAAAAAAAAAAGATACACTCAAATACTAGTCCAGATGTCACCTTATTGCTACAAAACAAAGCTCATGGTTGTGGTTTGTAAGGTGCAGGTACAAAAGGTTGGAGATCTTTTCATTCATGTGTTAGAGAATGAATGAATGAATGAATGAATGAATGGTTGGGAATCACAATGGGTTACATCATCCTGGATTCCACCTTATGTTTGAGTATCACATACATTCTGCATACATCCACCTATCCCACATCTCCCATCTCTGGCTTTCACTTTCCTAATCTGTTGCTGAGACACTCCTTTGTATATTTGTGACCTCCCACCTGGTCTTCCACACAAGAGAGTCCCATCCAAGGTCTCCAGCAAAGTCCTGGATATGCTCTTCTGCTTCTAGGGTTCTCATCCCTGCTAAACACCTGGCAACCCGTCACCTCTGCTGTCATCTACATGCACTGGTTCCCAACAAAATTCTCTGTTAAATACAAGCTCGTCCTCTTTGCACTCTTGCACCTGAGCTCATCTCTGACCTCCTTCACCGCTCTATGCCCTCCCGAAACCTACAGCTGTTCGTTTCCCTCTCCAGATCCTGGAGGACAGAGCCTTCTGCGTCCAACCGGTCTCTGTAGACTAGCATTTGGTCTCATCTGTTAACAATGCTCTGATTATATTTGTGCAGTATTTGTTTTAGATTTCATATCTTTTTAAGACCCAGGAAAGTGAAAGTTTGGACTTTCTTACATTAAACAATTGTCTTGATTAGAAACTGCAGAATGCCACAGTTTTTTCAGATACATTTTTTAAAAATATTTTTTATTTATTTATTTATTTTTTAATGGAATGTCCTTTGCAATGGACAGCATTTTTTAAGTAAAATGGTGAAACTTCTGTCCCCTACAGAGGACAAAAATGCATTGCTGGGTCTCAGGAGGATATGTTCTTTTTTCAATCAGCAATTAAAGCTTTTGATATTAATATTATGATTATTGTGATATTTCCCTCTGATATCTACACTCATTATCATCTGCTGACCTGACAAAGCATCATAGAAGTCATCCTCTGTAAGGGCACTGAGGGTAGATGACCTCCTGTCGTTATTCAGCGACTGCTTAAGTTCGTGCCGCTCAGTTGCCAACGTTTGCAGAGCTTCTGTCAGAGCTTTGTTCTTCTCCACTTCCTGCTCTACCTTCAGGCTCCACACCTGGAGACACAAGACCACCACACAGATAAAACACAGCAGTAAACATTACAGACATGGCACGTTAGGGGGAAAATGTACTTACACAAACAGCTTGCAAATACACGGATGAGTTGTGATTTTACTGATATGAAGGCATCGATCAGTTTGTGTAAATGTCACTGTGTGTGTGTGCGCGTCTTGGTGCTTCTGATGGCAGGTCATTGTTCTGACCCGGCCCACAGATCTGGTTTCCACCAGTCGGAATCAAACACCCTGGTCTCTGAGAGCTCCGTAGCATCGGATTGAGTATCTGTTCAGAGCAACCTGAGCCAAGGCCACTGTAGGACAGACCAGATCAGTGTTTCCTATTGTCTAACGCTGCTGCTGACCATTCTTTACCATCGGAGAGCACCCTTACAAATTTTCAAGGGTGCTACAAAAACTGAACTAGAATAATTTCACAGGCTTTGACAGTAAGGGAAGGAAGGAAGGAAGTACCCCAGGCCACTAGTCACTCACATCCTTCACACTCTCATAGACACTTAACTAATACCGTGCTCTTAACTGAATGTGCAATAACCTGCTCTACCTCCCAGTATTTTATTTTAATTGAATGTGCAATAATTCGTTCTACTTCCCAGTACTTTAACTCAAATGTGCAATAACTTTTTTTTTTTTTACCTTCCAGTACTTTTACTATGATTATTATTTTGTTCTGATACAGTACTCTATTTTACAAGTGTGTATTTGTGTTTGTGCTATAACTGTTTGATATGTTTTAGCTGTGTTTATGTTTTGTTTCTATTTTTGTTCATGTCCTGTTTTTTTCCTTTGGATTCCGTGACTCAGGGAAACGCACAAGCATTCCAATGTAACTATACTGCCATGTATCTGTGCAAATGGCAAATAAATTCTATTCTATTCTATTCTATTCTATGTGATAAATACCTTCTAAAAATCTTTGGTGCTGCAGCAAAAAAAAAATACAATCACTTAAAAATGGCTTCAAATTGATCAACCGGTGCTGGAGGACTGGTTGAAAATTGCTGATGAAATTCACAAAATGAAAATCATGAAAACAGTGATTCCTTCAGAATTTGAGACCCTATGCCTGGGATTAAGACCAGACACTGTAAAAGGCCTTGAAAACAAATATATGTATAATATCTTATTACAAGTGAGTAAGAAAGTCATCACAAGGAAATAGTTGGTAAAACTCTCCTACAGTTGAGGACTGGATCAAAGTGGTTCAGGATATCTTTATATGGAGAAGCTCACATTCATTCTCAGGCTTGAACAAGATAAGTTTGAAAGTTTCTGGAAAATCTGGATAAACTTTATTACAACTTTTAGGCAAGATACTGGGTAACGGGATAAAACCCCTAGTTGTTTTGTTTATTTATTTTTTTGGCTCCACTCGTCTGGTTCATTCAGTTTTTTTTTTTTTTTTTTTTTTTCTTTCTATGTTTTCGCAATCACACTGTTCTCAGTGTTATACATGTATACAGTTTCATATCCTTATTTAATTTAAAATTATTATTTGTGTTATTAATCCTGCCATTGCTGACATTATCACACCAAGACACTACTTGCCGGAGAAGTTATGAATGGAAAAGGTGCATAGAGGGCAGACAAACTTACTAATTTTACAGCTATATTATCTATCTTTATTTACTGATGTATATGTACCTTTTTTCTTCTTCTTTTTTTTAAATCTTTATTTTTAACAAATTCACAAAATGGAGAGTTTAACACTTATGCCGAGGCTGCAAGCTGAACTTCACATAATAAGATGGGGCAAATGGATTAGTTTCTTTAAATACAATAAATGTGTGGTTTGTCTCATAGTCCTGTGAAATGCTTTATAAACTGCTGCTCTAAAAATTTTATTAATTTGGTAACTTGATTGCTATTTCATAACTCTAACTTAAATTATCATTACTATTAGATTGTGACTATTAGCTATTGCTGATTGTTGTTTGTTATGTTCTGTAGGACAAAATGATAAATAACTAATAAAAACTAAGTGTCAAAAAAAAAAAGAAGAAGAAGAATTTCACAGGCATAAAGAAGACACTTTAGTAAAAAGTGAAGACCCAAAATGATTTAAGAATTCAACGGACTGGTTGCATAATTATGGCAAATTAAGAAATTTAATCCATGAAAAACTATCGGGTGCCCCCCTGATCATATTAAATGAAACAAAGAGACGCTAGAGCTTGTAAATCACAGTAAATCTGCAACGGTGGTGCCAGTGTCTTTTACTAAGCCCCTTGAAATACTGCCCAAAGCACAATCATTGTAATTAAGTGCAATTTCCCCTTCACTTATGTGGCTTTAAACCTCTAAAAACACAACGTCTCCCAAGATGTTCATATGGCAACAAATGTCACATACATCTGTGTGTTTACGTAACTGCTGATGTTCACAAGATGTTTTAGAATAATAGCAAAGTATAGTGTGTATTATAAAAGGTAATGGCTCTGGCTGAATGCCTCCCTGTAGTCAGCATCTTAAACCAAATGTGTGGTGATCAAGCAGTTTTGATGGATGAGGTAGTGGAATCACTGGATTTATTTGCTGATTTTTTTTTCTGATCAGCAAACATCAAAGCTGCTGATCTAGACTTTTGCAATGAATACTGATCTATATGTGTGATAGATAAGTTTATAACACATAATACAAAACCTAATCCTCATAACACACACAGAAAATTTAAAACATATTTTAAAGCTGCTTCCTTTCATGGCCCTAATTGGATTCAGCTAAACCTCTTAATATTACATAGTATATTAAGTTTGCAACAACTATATGTCACAAAATCCCTATAACGCATCCATCTGATCTGACCAAAAACATACACTGAAGTTATCCATGGTTACTTAATCTTTGTATGCCTATGAAAAAGAAAGATTCCACACACGAGGACAACATTTTGTAACGGTGACAGAAGCCCATTATCAGGTTCCTCCAGCAGTCTGGCACCTACACTCAAGGACACACTAAACACCTTCACTTATCTAGTCACATCATTTCCCATAATGTGTCCATCATCTTTACAATCACATGCACATAAATCAAGATTAGATGACTCCATAAAATGGTGGTTAGTCGTGTCTTCCACAAACGAATTCAGAGAGTTTGAAAAAGGAACAAGACAAAAAAAAAAAAAAAGAAAAAAAGATGATAAGTACTGCTACTGGTTTAGAGATGACTGAATGGTTTAGGGGCAGAAAATATTAGTGATATGTTTAAGGATCATAAACTGAGTAGGATTCATAGATCTAAGGTCAGCTAGTTGAGCCCAAACTAAACATGGAGAACCAGCATTTTTTTTTTTTTTTTTTGCTATATTGCAAACAACTGGAACAAACTGTGAAGAGAGCTTAGCTTTACCCCAAATGTAGACATTTTTGGATCCAGGTCAAACACATTTCTCTTTTCATGTGCTGATGAATGACTTCTCTAACTTACACTCTATTCTTAACACACTGTATGTCTTAATTTTTTGCACTGTTAATCTTAAGGAATACATACTAGTATTATATATGTTTTTATCATTTTAATATAGACTTTGGAAAATTTTCATTAAGTTTCATTATTATTTATGATGAGTTTATGCATTGTTTACTGTCCTCTAATTATATGACATTCTGACCTTTTATTGTTTAAGTGCTTTATTTTAACTTCCTTCTAAATGTTACATTTACTTATGTAAAGCACACTGAATTACCTTTGTGTATGAAATGTGCCATATGGTCTTATGCTATGATCATGGCATCAAAGTATATATTTTTAATATTCAATGATGTGTCAAAACACGATTCACTGACATCTCGAGGCTAGTACCATGTTCTTACACATTCAGCATTATCCTTTTCATAAAGAGACTGTCCACAGAGACCCCAGTTCATCTGAGGCTTTGTATAAATGAATGACATAAAGTAAATGAGCTGGCTGTGTTAACGCTCCCTGTCCCAAGCACTTGGCTTAAGAGCCCGTCCAGAAACAGAGCACTTTGTTGTGTAACTCTCCCAGCCAGCTCTTCTGCTCTCACTGCATCCCCCTGCCTGGGCACTAACAGCGCTATTTTAAGCCCTGCTGAGGCTGGGCACTGTAGTTATTGCTCAAGCCTGGGAGGGATGCTTCTCCTTGGCCAACACCCCAAAGTGTAAAGCTTTCACTTTGTTCTAAATTTTACTTTGCCGTCAGGGAGGCAAATCTCAGAGGCGATTGTATCATAGCTGTGTGTAAGGCTATATGTAGTCTGGTTGGGAACTAAGCATTTCACAAAGATTTCACTGGTATCCTCCAGTGTAAGTGGTGTAGCTTAAAAAAACAGTAACCAATTACACAGACAGGGAAATTTAAATAAAAAAAGATTCAGAATACTAAATGATATTATGGCAACAAATATAATGTCAAAAATTGATCAGCCCTACAGATCTCATAAAAACAAAATGCACCCTGTGGATCAAAAACCAACAACTATTTTTAGCCCATGCAAAGTGAGGTCTAGTCTCTGTTAAAGATGACAGTCAGTAGGTCAGGAACGTGTGGTGATGGTTGAAGCAAAGGTCAGACAATACACTTCCTTCTCTCCAAACCTCTTGGGTAACAAGGACAGTAGGTTTCCTTGCAGAAACATACACTGCTGTCATTCTCCTGCTGTCACAGCAATGCCTACTGACAGATCTGCTTATCTGGGTGTCACCACTAAGTGGGTGCAAGCTGTAAGACTCCATATGTTTTCTTGACAGGTGTGCAAGTCTGCTGCCTGAGAAATACCCAGCAAAGCTGAGCTGATCAATCTTTGTTGTGTTTATTCTAAATTACTGGACAATATCTAACAAGGTGCTGTCTCTTATATTAAAGACACATGCTAAGCTGCACAGTTTCTTCCATTTACTCCCAAACCAGTCATACTGTGCCCTATATGTAGTGCACTGTAGAAATGTGGCATTCTGATGTTTTAGTTCTGCAGCAGCTGCTCAACTGGGTCACACTACAACTACTTTGCTGAAAGGCAATAGTGTAATTGCCGCAAAAACCCTTTGAGCTCTGAATCACACTTATATATTACACATCTGCCTATACATCAATGTGTAATTACAGTGACATGTGGTTATCCCATGCATTATAGAAAACAAATGTGTACGTGCCTGACAATGAAGAAGCAGGATTAGATTTAATACTGCCTAATACAGCCAATCTCAGCATTGTAGAAAATATAATCCATTTAGTACATGTAGTACTAGCAGCTTAGTATGCTGCATCCATGCATGCTTGTTAGAGGTTTCCTTTTGCCTATAAAATCTGCCTATTAGAAACTAATTTAGTTTTTTTGGGTTTTTTTGTTTGTTTGTTTTTTACAACACTGCCAAAGCTTCTTGGATGATGAGTCCTCATCCTTCCTGTAATAACAGCTGAAACTATGATGCTGTCTTCATGCATAGGACAGTGGCTGTAGCCAATTCACACTACTAGTTAGGCAGAACACACATTACTGTGTAAATATGTAGCAAATTGGGTATTCAGCTGATTTCCAAGACAGAGCTGATTGTCTAGTTACAGTTTCATTATCATACTGCAGAAAAGAAGAAACAAACACATAAGAACCCTTAGTTACATGATTTAAAGACAGTCTGGTAGTTGGGTGGGGTGGACACAATCAGAAGCAACCACTAGACACATGACTAATTCATATTCACTGGTGATTAGAAGTGTGAAATCAACATCAAATGTATTATTTGTTAAGTTTGATGCTGTAGACCCACAGTTTTTTGTCTTGTCAGCTTACCCTTGAACTCAAACCATATCAAAAAGCAATGAAATATAAGCTATAAATGTTAATGTTAAACAGTGCCTCAACACTCCTTAAATACTGAAAACATCTTCTTTAACACACTGACAAACAGTATAATCATCAAGACCACTGTGAACACAATGTCACACTGAACATTAAATGCATAGGAATGATTTCCAAATACTGATGACTAACTCTTACTTAAGGCACAGCTTGAGACCCACTCTCAAATCAATAACCCACAGAAAAAGCCCAACTTCAAACACATAACTACATACTAGCCTGCCGCACACGCTCAGTGACAATAATACAGCGATATACAATGATAGATAATGAACAGAGGACAGGAAACGACAACAACAGTGGGATTTGTACCTGTGCGGATGCTGGATGAGAGGACCGTCACAGTCTCTCCTCTCTCCTGTGCTTGGATGATCTGGTATGTGGACGTATGCCTGTAAGCGTGTATTTTCACTGTGAGGGTGAGTGTATATCCAGCTGAGCCTGTGAATATGCACGCGGTTGAGTTCCCTCGCTCAATGCACAGCGTTTCCCTAGAGCGGGAGTGTGGATTCAAGTCGGAGGGTTTTCAGTGTGTGTGTATGTGTGTGTGTGTGTGTCTCCACTGATCTGCAGGCTGAATGCAGACCTAAGCATAAAAGCGGATCTTGCCCGTGTCCTTCCTACAGATGCCAGTGATTACAACACAGTCCCATTGCTATCCCAAGGGCACAGGCAAGCCACTAGGACAGTAAGACAGGTGAACACACTAACCTCAATGTGAAGGAGATAACGTAAGGGGGCGGGGCTTGAACATTTTCTAACCATTCAATATAATTTGGACAGCCAATAGTAGCACAGCACTTGGGTGAGTGTATATAAATCAATGATGTGAAAATGCGTGCATGCTCAGTGAACTAGGTAGAGTTATATTACATTATATTATTTAAATTTCATGGCTTTGACCGTGTTTAAGTATTTGTATGAATTGTATGACAACACTGCATGTGAACAATAACCAAGCAGCAAGTTAGCATTAACGTAAGGGTACTTGTAGGCTGTATTTTGATTTTGTTTACGCTGATGTATACATGATTAAGATATTGAGTAACGTGATGATGTTATTACCATACCTCCTCTTGTTTTGACAGCAGTTCGAAGCATAGACGGAGGGCGGAGCATGTTTCTTTGGAGAGCTCACTGGTCTCTTTGGCTTTAAGTAGAATAGGGGCAGCCAGTGCTCGGAAAAAAGAGACATCCCATTGTAAGAACCTTTGTTAACATGTAAGCAAACAAACAACTTGAAAAAATAGGTTTGCCAACTATTGTTATGATTTATTCTACTTTTGATACCAGTTTACTGCTATAATACTCTTAAAACTTGGTTTTAAATTGCTTGTAATTCCACTTTTGTTTGACCAAAAAAAGAAAAGCAACAAATTCATGCCAGAAAATGACTTAAAGGATCAGCCCAGTGTGTTAAATTTCGGAAGATTTCAGATAATGTAATAGCAGAAAAAATGCATTAATGATTATATTTTGTTTACTGTATAATGACCTGAAAATATGAGCCACAGCAGATTCTCTTTTATGTTTCATGTTTCACTCTGAATATTTCTGCACTTTGTTTTTGTATTTTGCTGCTGTAAACACTGCAATTTCCCCACGGCTGGATCAATAAAGTCATATTTTATCTCATCTTATTATTTTCATTAATGAGATATTTCTTCAGATTAAGGCTCACTTGCTTTGCTATCCCTGTAGAGAAATTGGGTCTCTGCATTTTACCCATCCTAATACAATCAGTTCCTAGCATTAGCATTAACACAGATGGAGTGGGTCCACCATGTTGCAGCAAAAAGTTTCAACAGTTGTTCCTAACGCAATGACATCTATTAATGTTGCCTACTATGTTTGAAAGTGAACCAGAGTGTTCATCCCTTTAAATAAAGCTGTAGTGCTTCATTCACAATCATATGCCTCCTTCAAATCACAACGTAAATATTTAATGAAGGAAAACCAAGCCTGTGACCATCAGTAGATTGTCCTCACTGTGTTGTTTTGTGTGTTTTTATGATGTTTTGCCTTTTGTCAGTTGTCCTTCTTGTCACCTGCCTATAGGAACTACAGAAGGAAATCAGTACTGTTGATACAATCTGGCATATTTACTGCTGCAGTTGTTGTAGATGTTTATTAATATGCACTGTCCCTGATAGATAAATAAATAATAAATTGTTTTTTGTGTTGCTAGGCAAACAAATCCATAATTCTTGCATATGGTAATTTCAAGCATCTGAGAGGACTCAAGGCATCCACAAGTAGTTCTTGCCTATATTTTCAAGTTGTTGAAAATCTACCCCAAAATCACCTATGATCACCTGTGACTAATCACAGGTGTTGTCAGATATTTATGGAGTTAAATCTGTGACTTAAGGGCTGTAAATACCTCTCCATGATCAGATTTAGTCAGATGGAATATGGAAATAACAAGTAACATGGAATGTTGGAAAAGTGCCTTAATTTTCCTATAAAAGCACGACATAATAACAGGTTATCTATTCTTATATTTAGGCTTGATTTTGACAGAGCTGCAGAAGGAAAGTGTGTGTTGTCAAATTCTGATCATTTCTCCCCCTTTTTTTGGCTCCTGACCTTTAAAAACTGACAACCTCCACACTGGCTCTAATGAAGGCTTTGGTGTTTTTGCAGTGGTATTAAGTTACCTGCAATTAATAACTTCACCACTAGAGGCCACTACATATAACACACTGAACTTGTACATTGATTTAGGGGTCAGGAATTGGTCCCGCGTTGTTTAGAGACTCAAGTTGATTCTCCTTATTTCCTATACTATTGTCTCACAACCCAAAACACAATGGGTAGCCAAAAAAGCTTAAAAAATTAAAAGGAAAGACAAAAACACCTACCACTATTCTCTTCATTCTTCACCAAAGATAAAAATATTGACACCTCACTCTCCAATTTCTCCTGGCACATATTGGCTGTCTGCAGATATACAAGGAAAGACATTAAACTAAACATTCATATGCTTATAATACTACTTATATTTCTGTTAATGATGCATTGTTAGTCATAAGCCTTGAACATACAAGCTTCATAACACTGTATGATCCTTTTTGCTAAAATTTCAAATTTCAGTCTTACCTGAAGAGCTTGTGACAGGTTCCCCAGTGCCATGTTACTATTACCGTCATCACTAATCTGCTCCTGGATGCAGTGGCGAATGCTGTAGGATGAATGTGCCTCGACGGCATCCATCCATTTCTAAATGGGGAAATACCAGTACAGGCACAGTTAGATAAACCTGCTAGATTCTCAAATGTTGAGAATGTAACAGTAACATAGGAGGTGAATCTCATCTCACTTTTCTTGTTGCAATTGAATTTGTCTTTGAAGGGACCTTAAAATAAAGGACAGTTTCATCAAAGCACCTGAGCATGAAGAAGCAATGATCCCAAGGTTTGACCTGAAATGAGAAAATATGACTTTCCTGCACAGTCATAGAGTCAAACCGACCACAGATGAAGCATGTATGGACTAAGCATTTTTTGTTTCATCCTGGGAAGTTGATTTAATTATGATAATTCTAAGATTTTCATTACCTACCATGCAATAAGCTTGGGACAGAGACTTGCACCCCTGTTTCCTGACACCTGCCATGGCATCACCCCTAAGAAAAGAGAAAATAAGACATTGGAGTGGCTGAAATCTGCCCATAATTAACCCATAAAGACACAAACATCCACCACTGACCTAAACCATCTACTGATCTAAAATGTTTAGCAACTGTTGCTCCATTAAACCTATCGATACATGTAAATAATTGGTGTAAAATGCAGTTTATCATCTTCTCATTGTCATCAGATATGACCCATTTGGACGTTCAGAGGTTCTGTAGTGAATGTTGAAACACCATCATCTTTTTCAACATTGATTCAGCAGTAAAACAAATGGAGTTGACAAATGACAGTGGATGGAAACATTTGCTTTCTATTCAGCTAATGGTATATATTATATATTTGTTTCTGATTTGATCTAATAACCTTTGAATTTACTTTGAGCCTTAATGAACATCTACATGATCAGTAAATTAAATATACAGGGTGGGGAAGCAAAATTTACAATGAACATTTAGTTGTTTTTTCTCAGCAGGCACTACATCAATTGTTTTGAAACCAAACACATATTGATGTCATAATCATACCTAACACTATTATCCATACCTTTTCAGAAACTTTTGCCCATATGAGTAATCAGGAAAGCAAACGTCAAAGAGTGTGTGATTTGCTGAATGCACTCGTCACACCAAAGGAGATTTCAAAATAGTTGGAGTGTCCATAAAGACTGTTTATAATGTAAAGAAGAGAATGACTATGAGCAAAACTATTACGAGAAAGTCTGGAAGATACTATTAAAGAAGAATGGGAGAAGTTGTCACCCGAATATTTGAGGAACACTTGCGCAAGTTCCAGGAGGCGTGTGAAGGCAGTTATTGAGAAAGAAGGACACATAGAATAAAAACATTTTCTATTATGTCAATTTTCTTGTGGCAACTAAATTCTCATGACTTTCAATAAACTAATTGGTCATACACTGTCTTTCAATCCCTGCCTCAAAATATTGTAAATTTTGCTTCCCCACCCTGTATGACAGTATGTGATTTTCACTGAAAAATGCAAAATGAAGAGGATAACATTATAAGAAATGGTGACAAATCACTTGGAAAAGACAACAACATTTGGAAGCTGCGACAAAAATAGTTGTGGGTCTTTAAAAGTTAAATACTACTACTATTACTACTGATATCTTCTCTAGGAACTATTTGGTGAAAGTTGCTTTTATTTTAATAAGGGGATCAGGAAAGGATACTGTCATTAAAGACAACTCTCAGAAGGCTGAAGTAAGATAAGAATTGAAAAGAGATAAACTCTACCATGTAAAAAAATGTTAGTGACACAAAGTAGCATATAAATAAAGCAAACTCACTGTCGGGGGTACCAGGATATACTTCCATCTTCAATTACCACCCAGTGGGATCGCCATCCAAGAAAGCGTGAACTCTAGCAGAATTAGAATTTATGACTGTATGTATGTGTTTGTATTCTTATCCAGCTGCACACAGTGATGAATTATGTAGAAACAGAAAACATTTTAACTACACAACATGTGACTTATACGATTCTGACATTACAAAAGTGAACTCTATTCCATAAAATGTGGAGGGGTCTGAACAAAACTATCACCTAGTTTATTTAGAGTCTAAAACAATACACTCCACCATCTGGGTACCTTCCAAAGAGGGCCTTCAATCTTCTGGACTCCATTGCTCACATCCTTTGGGAGAAAGAATCATAACTTTCAGACTGACAGGGCCATGTTTTCCCCTTCTGACGCTAAACATTCAGTTCAGTGTGAAATTTAAAAAAAAAAGCATGTGTAGTTTTAGGGGTAAAGAGCACATTTTAATTAACATAAGAGCTTATCGTATTGATTTATTTAGTCTTAAAGAAAAAATACGCTTGGCATAATCAAAACCTTAACCATCAGATAGCCAGTCAACACTGAAATATGTGATACTGAAAAAGAACACTGAAAGGTACATATGTGCACTTAGTGTGATACCAAAGTAAAGCTCTTCTTACGTACATGACACAGTGTCTAATAGTATGAGATGTATAATGGAAGTAAACTATACTTGGACCTAAGCACTCATGGAGTATTCAAAACTAGTAAAGGTGCATCTGTTTTGAATATGGATGAACATATGTATTATATTTTACAGAAATGTATTCATTTGATTGGATTTCAGTTTGTTAGTGGTGCAAGAACAGTCAGACTAGAGAAGCCAGAAAAACATGAAAATGAGGAATCTTTTTGTTGTGTCTATGAATAAAAATCCTAAATCAACAGTAGTCCTGTTATCAGTTGGTCTAGTTGGATGGTGTGAGGTTTTGTCATTATGTGTGCCAGGAAGGTGGGAAAATTGGTTTCTTTTCTTCTTGTATTACAGAGGACAATGGAACATAATTCAGAGGATTTTGTTCTCACCTTTGATAGATAGGCAGCTAGAATCTGTCTTAGTTCATCAGTACGAGCCAAGTCAAGTGCTGTCTGCTCTGCAAGACAATAAATCACTGTACATTTCACTGCAAAGGAACAACACTAGAACATGGTGTTCACCACGCACATCTGACACTGAAGGCTTAAAATGTGACACAAAACATGTGATGCATTTTAATCATCTCAGCACTGACAAATGATTAGTGGGAATGATGAGAGTTGATGAAAGTTAAATGATGTACCATTGTTGTTTTTCAGACTGGGGCTGGCTCCAGACTTCAGCAGCTTTATAATGCACTGCTTCTGCCCTCTGTAGGCTGCACAGTGTAAGGGTGTGTTCCCCAACGCATCCCTGCACTGAATATTTGGAGCTTCCTCTCCACTGAGCTTAAAAAAAAAAAAAAGTGGGCCGTGGACACATAGAAAGGCAGAGGAGAGCAATATTTACACATTTGGCTGACTGAAAAACCTATTTGCAAACAACTCTCCACTTCACAATTGATGCAGACAAGTATGTGCAGTTTTTATAGTTGGAGATTTTTACCCTGCCCCCGAAGAGGAGGCAAGGGGTACGGTTTTTGGTTTGGTTTATTTCTTTGTTTGTTTGTTAACACTCTAGCAGCAAACCTATTGGTTCAATTCATACCAAATTTGGTTTGTAGATTGCCAGCCACCCAGAACAGATCTCATCACATTTTGGGAACAGCAGGTCAAAGTTAAATTTTTTAATGAATTTTTTAAATCTTTTTTTTCCCCCATTTACTTATAATGGATGAAATTTCACAAGTCCGTGGCAGTAAAACTATTGGTTGAATTCATACCAAATTGGGCTTATAGATTGTCCGTGACCCAGAAGAGATGTGATTACATTTTGGGAAAAGTACATCAAAGTTCAAGTTTCTTATGAATTTTTAAATCTTTTTTTCCCTCCTATTTACTTATAAAGGGCAAAATTTCAAATGTCTATAAAAACAGCAATTTTGTTTCAATTTACTTCAAACTTGGCACATATACTGTATAGAGGTTACTGATATGCTGACATCACCACATGCATAGATGTCATGTCACATCAGCTGGATCAATGTCAAAATAAGCTACAACACATGCGAGGGGCGGGGTTTGTTGTGCCTGGTATGACTTGTTTTAGATTGTGGACAATATGCTGTAACGAGGGAAAAAAGGCACGTCTCCATGAAAGTTAGAGATCTTGAACCTTCACCTTCCACATGAAAATCCTCCTGCAGCTGAACCCACTGTAATCCTGCTTTTGTGCTGGTTCACAATAGTAATCTGAATCTGAATAGCTATGAAACATGAAATAAATGAACTTTCTCTGCATTAAGCCAGTGAATGTGTGATTACTGATGTGTGAACCATTACTGTTGAAATGTTATTAGATGAAGTAAATCTACAAATGGAATAATTTTGCAAAGACTCAAATGAATGCTAACCAGCTTGGATAAAGTGCACACGTCCCCCTCTCTGGCTGCCTCTAGAAGCTTCTCCTCCCGCCGCCGTGCTTCTCTTCTCTCTGCAGCTGCACAAGTCAAATACTATTTGAGAACAAGGACAGCTGATCTACAGTAATGAGAAGCCATCAGCCATTTTTAAAAAATCTATCATTTCATACCCTCCAGCATTGTTATGATTTCATCATCCTCTGTGACATCTTTGGGGATTTGGGCTGTTCCATTGATTATGTTGACACAAGCATCATACCGCAGCAGTAACAGAACAATCTCCTTCAGGGTCCAAAGTAAGATAATAGACATTTGGCCATCAGTTGCACAGAAAAAGCTTGGGATAAAGGGTAAAAGGGTAAAGTGAAGTATCCGACAGTCTTTGACAGCATTTGCAACTGACAATAGCTAGTCTGCAAGCACACCTCTCACTATATTACATCAGCTGCCGAGATTTTTTTTTTTTTTTTCTTACCTTTCTTCCAGTACAGGCTGCTTTGTGTAAAGGTGTGTCGCCCATATTATCTTGCAAATTCACATCAGCACCTGCCTGCAAATGTCTCAGACACATGGAATAAATGTAGACAGCTGATGACATTACGCAGAGGATATACAGCCTCAGATTGTATCTCACCTTGAGCAGTTCCTCCACAACATCCCTGTATCCCAAGTAGCTGGCCAGATGGAGAGACGTCCATCCTGAATTGGGCTTCCACCTAGCTGCCATGACAGACAGTAACATGAATAGCTTCCTCTGATGAAATTAAGTCAGGGAATTATCTTTAGTCCACTTACACCTGCAGTTGATGTTTAGAGAGATGCTTTGGTTGTTTCTTAACTGGAAGAGCCTCTGGATATGTGAGCAACTGCCCTCTTTGGCATGGAGGAGAAGCTGGTCCTCAAATGTACCTTCTTCCATCACCAATTCATCTAACTTGACGTGATACAGTAATAAAAAGATGTAACACTAACTTTAAATTGCTGTGTCAACAATAAAAACAGGTGAAACTAACTCAACATGGCTAATTCACTAACAACAAAGTTAGCAGCTTCTCAAAATTGGGTTTATTTATTGTGTTTTCTTCCTTTTAAAATGTAAAGCTGAGAGGTTATAACACTTTTAGACTTACGGGTCGGGTTATAGTTGAACTGAAGCAGACTGTGGTTAAAGTGGTCCGAAAAAGTGGACAGACCAAACACCTGATTCTGAAACCTGAGAGTTTCAATCAGCTGACAGCCGGTGGAGGGAGTCACGTGACCAAACAGCTGCAGAACCGGTGCGTTCAGGGACGCAGCAGAGTGTACACTACCACCAAAATACTAATAAAAAATGAATTAATAAAGGTATTTTAAAAAGAAAGTAAAAAAAACAAGCCAGAGTTATATAAATATGTGTCTTTCACCATTTATTTATTTATTCATTTATTTATTTATTTATATTTTTTAACCAGCAACATTGACAAGTGGAGAGCCCGCCCCTTCCGTTGAACAATAGCCAATGGATAGAGACAAAAAAAAATTTTTTTTTAAAAGATAATTTCACAAGCCAATAATGTTGAGGTTTGTGGTAAGAGTCTTTGAGTACTTAGAAAAGCGCTATATAAAACCGATTTATTATTATTATTATTATTATTATTATTATTATTATTATTATTATTAGTAGTAGTAGTAGTAGTAGTAGTAGTAGTAGTAGTAGTAGTAGTATTAGTATTATTAAACATTCATCCATCCATCCATCCATCCATCCATCCATCCATCCATCTGTCTGTCCATCTGTCCATCCATCTGTCCATCATCCATCCATCCATTCATCCATGCATCCATCCATCTGTCCATCCATCCATCCATCTGTCTGTCAGTCCATCTGTCCATCTACCTGTCCATCATCCATCCATCCATGCATCCATCCATCTGTCCATCCATCCATTCATCTGTCCATTCTTCCATCTGTCCGTCTGTCTGTCTGTCTGTCCGTCCATCCATCCATCCATCCATCCATCCATCCATCCATCCATCCATCCATCCATCCATACGTCCATCTGTCTATCCATCCATCTATCCATGCATCCATCTGCCTGGGAGATCCACCAGTTAATTTACTCAGATGCGTGTCTTTAGACAATGGGAGGAAGCTGGAGTTCCAAAGAGAACCAACACAGACATAGGAGGAACATACAAACTCCACACAGAAGGGCCCACACACACACTAGAATCAAACTCAGGATCTTCATGTTTTGATGCAACAATGCTAACCGCTGCACCTATGGTTTAGTGAAGTAATATATAGTTTTGTGTGGAACAACTCGGTGGATTACATGTCTCATCACATGTATCACCCCTACTCGCCACATTATAAAGAGGTGAAAACCACTACAGGTTTGGTCATGTTGAAGCTGCAGAGATATCCTCAGTGATTCTGAACAAATCGTGCTGAGAGAGAAACACAATGATGTCACCTTTGTGACTTTTGGGTGTGTATTATTTACATTTACATGTTTTCACAGTCTCATGGGAACAGTTTTAACCCATAAAGACCCAAACATCCACCACCTACCAAAACCTACTGATCTAAACTGTTTAATACCTGTTGATCCCCTAATCCTATCAATACAAATAAATAATTAGTGTAAAATGCAGTTGGTCATCTTTTCATGGTCATCAGATATGACCCATTTCAGAGTTCAGAGGCTCTGTAGTGAATGTGGAAACACTGTCATTTTCAGCAACATTGATTCACCAGCAAAACCCATGGGGTTTAATACATGACAGTGGATGGAGACTCTTGGTTTGTGTTCAGTTAATGATATATTTTACTAAAAAAAAGTCTTCTTTTCTTCAGTTTTCTCTGTTTTGGAAATAATAACCTTCAACTTTAATCTGAGCTTTAATGAACATCTGCATGTTCAGTGAATTAAATACAGGAAAATACCTGATTTATACTTAAAAATGCTAATATAGAGCATAATATTAGAATAAATGATAATAAATCAGTTAAGAAAGGTTAAAAATTGAGAAAAATTCATTTGGTAACTGGCATAAAAGTAGCACTGGGTCTTTATGAGTTAAAACAAATTGTGACTTTCAGAACATGTCTCTGCACAGACAGCCAAAGTTTCATCCCTTCTTGTGTGTCTCATGGGACCTAACTTCAGGAAAAATATCTACAGTGGTAAATGGAAGGAGACAAATATTTTTTAGAATAAAAACAACAGAACATTTTATGTGTATATCACATTTTGTGACAAGATACTTTACATAGGTTAAGACAAAAGACGAATGTACAACGTTTAGAGGACTATAAAGTATAGAATATAGAGGTAAAAACAGAAATCCTTAAAAAAAAAAAAAAAAAAAGGAACAAGAAGTACACACATCATCAGGACAAGTTAAATGCAACTCTAAAAAGGTGAGCTTTGAGGTGTGATTTCAGTAGTTGTAATGATGTGCAATCACAGATGTGCTGTGGACATTGGTTACAGGGGATCACTACTTACTTTGGTTCAATTTCTCCAAAATAAGGTCCCATTGGGTGCACCAGTCCCTTTGGAGGAGTGGAGTGAAAAATACTCTCCTGCTTCTTCATTCCTTCCTCAGCTTGGGCCTTGTTTCCGGAAGCAGGTTCATCAAACTCTTCATCTGAACCTGAACTCTTACTACATCCTGAAATGCGAAACTTGGATTTTTCAGTTTCAGAAAAGCAGATCAGAACTAGTTCACTCTGAGTTAAACAAAACATGTGCCCAGTGAATGATAAAAGCCATTATCAATAGAACCAAGAGACATCGTTCGCCATAACAATGGGTCATCAAAATGCAGAGCTGCCATGTTAATTGAATGGAAGTAAAAAAAGAAGTCTGTACTCATGGGTTTGTGTTAATTTACAACAATAGGTATCAGCACAACAGAATAAAGAGCCTGAGTAGAGTGAAAAAAGATACATGCCTTCTGATATTGAGAACATATATTATACTATTATATTATTTTGTGCCGGTTATTCATTCATTATTTAGTTTTTACACTGAATGTAGTATTTACTTTCAATACAGGTACTAAAATCACCAACAAACTATCAACCACATATAAACAAACTCAATCACCCACCCATCTGTAACACCCACTGAATTAAAAGTTAAGCTTATTATTTACACACATCTGTATTACTGTATCATCAAATGTTCGCTGTTCATAAAAATAACACTGTGTCTTACAACCTCCATGTTCCGTGTCAGCTGATAGTTTACATCAGGGGTGTCAAACTCATTTTAGTTCAGGGGCCACATTCAGTTAAATTTGATCTAAAGTGGGCCGGACCAGTAAAATAATAACATAAAAATATATAAATATTGTCAACTCCAAACTTTTCGCTATGTTTTAGAGTGAAAAAAAGTACAATTACATTATTAAAATGTTTACATCTACAAACTATCCTTTCAAACAATGTGAATAACATGAACAAACTGAAAAAAAAGTGTAATTTTAGCACTATTATGCTTCAGTTCATGCATTCAGTATCATTTCCACATGTACATTATAACTTACAGATCACAGTGGATCTACAGATACACAAGACATTTAATAACAGGTGGAATATTATTAAAATTGCACTTACTTCTCTTAATACATTTCAGGTTGTACATATTTGTTCAGGATATTCAGATTTTTTTTTTTTTGTTGCAAAATTATACTTCGCTTTAGTGTAAATACATGAAAACATTTACATTTACAAAGACAAAAAAATTGAGTTATGAGTATTTATAGGTTATTATGACCTACTTGACATTGACTTGATCTGAATGTGGAACCTGAACTAAAATAATGGTTGATATCTTGGTGTAATTTTTGCACTAAGAGATTTTAAAGATTTTTTTTTTTATGTTAGCAGAACCAACAGGGTCTGCATTGGTATTTATCGATTACTTATTGTTGATTATTTAAATGCATTTATTCGTAGTTGCTTTCAATGATCTTGTATTTGTGCACTGATTTATTTATGTTTGTCACATTGCACTTTGGATGTAGGCTGATGTCAGTGGTAAGCTGCAAATGAATTGCCCCTATGGGATAAATAAAGTTTTCTGAATCTGAACCTGAATCTGATTTCACAAATTCATCACAGGGACTGGACCCTTTGGCGGGCCGGATTTGGCCCCCGGGCTGCATGTTTGACAACAGTGGTTTACATTATAGCTCTGTTAGCTTAGCTTTGTTTTTAGACAGAAAACAACCACAGTAAAACCACTAATCACCTCCTTTTTCTGTATGGTTTGTCATGTCAATTGCTGTAATAAAGATTATTTTAGAACCATCCAAACAAGGTCAGATAACAAACAAACTTTTTTTTGACTCTGAAAGTTGTTTCTCATCCTCAACTTGGCCTTGGTGTGGCATAAGTTTTCGTCACCATTGGAAAACCACACAGTGACTTAAAACCCCTGTAGTGGTCCATACATTCACAGTGACAGCTGGCCCAGGAATGTGGATACATTCATTTCATATCATCTTTGGCAAATCACCAACACTCTTTATTAAATACACTAGTGATACTTTTAGGTCATTTCTGAATATTTGAAGGTGGAAATACTACACATAGCTGGGTCAATATATAATTGAGGGACTTTTGAAGTCCATCGGGTGCATCTTGCATATATCTTTATTAAAAGTAAAAAAAAAAAAATAATAATATTGTTTTTTAAAGTTCATTATGATCATGTCTTTAAAATAAATTCATAATTATTTAATTATGGAAACAATCACTTATTAATAAATAATTAATCCTTTCATGCATACTGGTCACCACAGTGGACTATTCTCCGGCTGTTCTCTTGTATATTCATGGGTTTGGTTGATTTAGTTGCATATCAGCCAACACAGTGAACGCTTTTGCATCATCCCATACACTGATATTCATACCATTACAGTAACTTATGTTCTTGATAAACCTGATCTGCAATAACATGATTGTGTGTAAATCAATTGCTAATTGTTATTAAACCGTAATTAACAGTTTTCTTAATCGAAAAGTTGTTTTTTTATATTATCTCCATGAAGCGAGTAAGACCTAGTATTAGAGTATGAGTATAGAGTATAAAAGGTGAAAAAACATCAGATTAGCTGGATCAAAAATGATTTTGTTTTATAGCTTTCACACAGTTTAAAACTTTCTGATATTGCATTTTAAATACAATACAATATAATAATGTTTCTTTGCTTCAAAAATTAAACACATGGTGTCCAAATGAGTGGAAATTTTTGTAATTCCATGAGAAATAGGTTAATTGAAAAAAAAAAAAAAAAAAGAAAAAAAATCAATTTCACTGTTGTTTTAATACCTAAAGAGGAATAAAAACACCCAGGGAAAAATCTTGACTAAGGTTCTCATAATTCATGCATCAAAGGGTTAATAAATGACTGGATATACTAAAATGTTAATTAAATAACCATTCAAATTTAATAACAACCGCCTTCTAATTAGCTAAACAAAAATAAAATTAGCTAATTCAAAAATTGTTTTGATTGATTGATTCATTTTTCTGAACCTTACCCTCACTAGGGTCACAGGGGTCACTGGAGCCCATCCCAGCTACATATGGGTGAAGGCAGGGTACATCCTGGACATGTTGCCAGTTCATCGCAGGGCTGACATATAGAGACAAACAATCACTCTCACATTCACACTCATTCATTAATTCATTCATTCATGTTTTGATTGTGTTCTTCTTATCAAGTTGAGATAATCATGACAGATATGTCTTTTTTGGCAATCTATCAAATTTTATATGAAAAATAACAAATTGTATCTGTGTCTGAGACATCACTTTCAACTAAGTTACCCATTACAAAAACACCTCTCAAGGAAGTGTGTCAGTTCCACATCACATGACCTGCTCTACATGATGTCATTTTCTCCAGGAGAAAACACTGCAAGACTCCAAGATATGTTCTTCCTCCTCTTTTTTAGTTATTTAATTTAAAATAGTGTGAGTCAAGTGTGTATTTATCACACTTTTATGTCAACAGTGTTACTACAATATCTTTATAAATAACTTTCAATTTCTATTTTACTCAATTGTATAAATAAGATTTAGAAGAATCTTTGTGTAAAAATGTCATGTGCTGTTATGGTTATGTTGATTTTAGGCCTGAAAACAGCAAAAATGTTAACAATACCTGTCAACTGTTACCCTGTAAAGGGAACTCAAAAAGTCTGTCAATTATATATTGACCCAGCTCATTAAATTACAGAAACACAGCTGGCAATGTGGTCTATAACTTATTTATGTTGTTTTTATTTGCACTGTGCCATTCCAGATGAGAGTTACCATGTTTGATTTAGTAGTAAATAGTAATTAGTAGATTTTTCTTCAAAATAATCATGTTGATATGTTTATAATAGTAACGTGATTATTTTAATAGTACATTTTTATATTGTTTCAGTTAGTTAGTTACATTGGGAAACGTTATTCTTCTTTCCCCACAATTAAAAACCACTTTAAACATTAAAACAGTAGAAATTCTCTGGGACTTCTCTCCTAATAGACTATTTCCTGGAGCCAGATATTAATAATCATCCTCTCTAAAATAGTAATATCACACCAACAGGGGCTATTCATTCATTTATTTATTTATTTTTGCATTGTTAGTGTTAGTTTTCTCTTTTTAAGTTCGTTGTTTGTTGGAGCTGTGGGTATTTCTTTCTTTCTTTTTTTTTATTGTTTTGCTGCTGGGTTTGTCTGCTCCCTACAGATATATTGTTGGTGAAATGTGTGTAAAGATGAATGACTTTCCTTAACTCTAAGTCAATTTTACCTACAGGTACACATAAAATAACCTGAACCTGACAGATAATCATTAGTTCCAGATTACAACAAATTAAATACACTCTACCCCATTGTCCCCTTCCAAGCATGTAGGAGAACATATGGTGGTTAAGGCTCTTCGTAGAGCCAGGGTTTAGTTTGTTCATCCTGGGCTGTGCTGGAAACATGACAGTGCAACATAGTGGGCTTTGTAGAGGTGGACCTGCTCTCTATGTGCATAGAGAAGAACAGTTCATAAGCAACTCATAATCATTATAAGTGAACAAATGAATCGTCATTATATTCTATTTCTACAAAAAAAAAAAAAAAAAAACATTAAAAAAAATGCTGTGACACTGCACCTAAAAATGTATGTTATTCAAAATAACTACATCTTAAATTGGTTAAAACAGTTTTCATGTAGACCAATATTTGACGGTTTTATTCAGTATTTACAACAACAATTTCTACATAATGGTAGCCCTACACTGTAAAAAATGACTGTAGAATTAACACCAAAAGTTGTAAAATTGCAACATAAAAAACTGTAAGTGACAATACAATGCAAAGTTGCTTATTTGAAAAGATTTATGTGTTAACGATTAAATCAAATATAGCTGAAGATCTTACAGGAAGAGTATGTGAACAAAACCAGATTTGTATACAGAAATGATGTATTTCTATTGTTTTTAGAAAATAAAACTGTAAATTGAAATACAATGTGGTGCCATTTAAATTGCAAGACCGTAATATTGAAATAACGGCCTATTTGCATATATAAATAAATAAATAAATAAATAAATAAATAAATAAATATATATATATATATATATATATATATATATATATATATATGTATATGTATATATATATATATATATATATATATATATATATATATATATATATATATATATATATATATATATAAGTTACAAAAAAATAAACATTTAACAATGTAATATTTTAAATTTTTAAATGAATGGGTTAGTAGAGTTGGTAGAGCTGTTCGTCCAATAACCAAAAGGTTGGTGGTTCGAATCCTGGCTCCGACTGTCCATATGTCAAAGTGTCCATGGAAGACACTGAACCTTAAATGGACCTGGTGGCTTTGGAAAGCGCTTTGGACACCATGAAGGTGTAGAAAATGGGCTAAATAAGTGCAGTCCAGTTAAATCTACATGTTTAAAATATTAAATCTACATGTTTAAAATGTTAAAATATACTTGTTTAAAATGTTAAATCTATATGTTACTCCATAAATATGTTTACAGTTGGATGTGTTTTTTACAGTATTGTTCTGGAAACCACAGCTGCCAGTTTTTTTCTGTAAAAACAACAGGACTTTTTTTACAGTGTATGGTATGTAAAAAATAAAATGTCCCTCTTGCTACTGTAAACATGTCAAAGTAATTGATCAGCCTCACTTTATGATAATGAATCCTTTTGCCAAATTACACACTTGTTCCTACTTCATCATCTTTACCGCAGATGGGAGCATTTACACTATGTTGGTATATTTTTTACTCTGCATACAGACAATGACTCATTTGGGTAAAAATTACTCACGCCTGTTCATTGCAGCCACAGTTTGAGACTATGAAATGAATGAAACTGTTACTCAAGACATTTTCATGGCGATAAAGGTCATATCTCTGCAGGCTGTGCTTAATTTAAGCAATTAGGTCCACTGAGATGAGTGCAAATCTGAATGAAACGGAGATGGGAGGGTTTGCCATAATAATGAAGGTACATACTGGAGGAGACTTCAAAGATGAGCTGCTTCGGCACCTGTGAAAAGACACAAGTCTGTTTTTAGGGTTTAGTTATTCACTATTGTTCAGAAACCTTTAACCTTTTATTCCCTTATGGAAGATCTTTCCATATTTAGGGTGTTTTCGAAGAAGGTAAACACCAGCAGAGCACAATATGATAGCTTGGGCAACTAAATCATGTACAAATAAAGGGAGATACACTGGGTGAGTCATCTCAGCTTGAATATCTGTAGCAGCATTTGTCAGCTTCAACTGAACCCAACGGGGTGAGCTTATCTTTGCAAAAAAATTGCAGCCGCATCAGTCGTTAAAGGCAACACAGTTTATAACGCGCAATTATGGGTAACAAGTCGAAAATCACAACAATTATGACAAACAAAGACAAAAGGAACAGCTGCTGCAGGATCGAGGTAAAATACATAGACATATTTATGTGCTGCTATACACAGTCATGGAGAAAATTATTAGACTATCAAAAGTAATCAAAAACAGTGGTTATGCAATCAAATACTAACTCCTGTGTGTGTGTCATGGGACTAAAAGAGACAGAAAAGAAAACATGGAATGCCTAAAAGCACTGTTTTTGGCAAGACAATGCCATAGATATTGATGTAAGAACTGAAGTGATTTTGGTTACTAACAAGAAAACATGGAAAATGGAGAGATATCAGCTCTGAAATTAAACCACTATGAGCTATTTTTGTTCTTATTGTATTTGTCCAAACAAATGTACCTTTAGTTGTACCAGGGATTAAAATGAACAAGAAATTGAAGAAAACAAGGGGGTTCTAATAATTTTTTCTGCAACTGTTGTGCTGCTTCTTAGAATGCACCTGCTGTGGTCCTGTTTATTGTGATTTAGTAACTGGGTGCTTCTATGAAACTGGTCCCAAAAAACAGGACACGGGGGCTAAAAATTCAAACTAGATGTAGACTAATGTTATGAAGCAAGTTTGGAAGAACTTTGGGTCTATTTTAAAAATAAATACTTCCTGAGATAAAAGCGACACTATTTTTCAGATAAAACACATTTTTATATTATTTTACATTATATTCTATACAAAAATCTGCATGTAACATAGTCAAAAGGACACAAAAATTATGCACTGCTATTTTTTGAATATATTTTTGTTCTCTCTTTTGACCGATTCGATATGTAAAGTGTCATGAGATAACTTTTGTTATGATTTGGTGCTATATAAATAAAATAATAAGAATAATAAGAATAAGAATAATAATACACTTTATTTGTATAGCACCTTTCATACAGAAATTGTAGCCCAAAGTGCTTCACATTGATTGAAAAAAATACAATATTAAAATACATTAAGATTTGATTAGAAATACAATAAAATAAAAATAATATAAAAACAGCGCACATTAAAATATTTGATTATGCATAGAATTTTTGAAGTGCAAGAAATAAGATGAAATTTGAGAGAAATACAATAAAATAAAAATAAAAGCAGCGCACATTAAAATATTTGATTATGCATAGAATTTTTGAAGTGCAAGAAATAAGATGAAATTTGAAATACAATAAAATAAAAAATAAAAACAGAAATACAATAAAATAAAATAAAAAATAAAAAAAACGCACATTCCTGGTTCCTGAATTGTGACCCCATTTTTATCTCCTTTCAAAGGCTAAAATTTGATTGACTGATTGATTGATTGATTGATTGATTCTCTCACAGTTACATTTTGAGAATTGAATTAACTATGCAAGGCAGAGTGTTTGACCAAAATGACAGCTGTTGCAAAATCATTCGCAATTTATATGCGTTTAACTGGGTAGGTTCTGCATGTAACACCAGTGGACACGATAGGTTACACATGAAACCTAGAGGGAGACTGATGTTTCATGAAAAACCTGCATGTCTGGATTAGAAAAACCACTAGGATCAACAAATTTAACACAGTGTCTTTATTTATAGCACTATATAAGACCATTTCAAGCCATGTGTTCGAGATAACATGCACTGACACCTTGGTAGCTTTTCCTGTCCCAATTTTGGTCCTATTTTTGGCCCCAATATATTATTAAAAATTCATTAATTCTGGGATGGCTCAGAGCAAAAGTATAATTTTTTTGCATTTATCTGAGGTCATCATTAAGTGCATCCTGGGGGGAAATATGTCTGCATTTCTCTTTTATTATTGGGTCTAAAAAAGCTGGCAAAGTGCCAGGTACCAAAATGAACCCAGTTTCATAGAAGCACCCAACTTTATAATTTAAATCATTATTCATATAGTGTTTTCATCGCTTATGGCCTCTCACAACAGAACATGTAGACTGTACATAAATGAAGTAGGTACTCACTGAAATTGGTTCTGGGTGTGATTGTTGTGCCGAAGCCTCTCTCCTGTTTAACATAGTTATACAAAGGGTCTACGCTGTGGGAAGATGAAGCTGCTGCATAGCTTTCTGTTAATTTTCAGCTCCAGTGCATATCAAACACCTCAGCTACTGACATGAAGACACAACTTATTTCTGTGTTTCATCTTTTATCATGGTCTTTTTAAGTCATTACATTATGGCAGTGGTTCCCAAACTTTTTTGGCTCATGACCTGATTTAACATCACACATTTCTGGCAACCCCAGACATTCAAAATGGAGACTTTCTTTTTTTTTTTTTTTTTTTTTTGCGAAAATGTATTTGTTTTTAGCTTACCGGCTGAGAGGCTGTAAGCTATTGTCGTCATGCGGCGTCCGTCGTTGTCTGTCGTCCATTACAAAAATTTCAATCGTCTTCTTTTCCAAAACTACAATTCCGATTGACTTCAACCTTCGTGTACAGCGTCTTTATGATGATGTCAATAAATGTTAGTGAAATTATTTGGATCCGGATCTGATTCTGGATTTGGTGCAACTTTGAAAAATTTCCACATTGTAAGAGATAGGAAGTGGATCGATGCCATAACTCAGTAAATATAAATGATATCCAGTGTAAATTTCTACAGTCCAGCCCTGATGAGGAGATAACCAAAACATAATGTCCACATGCTGATCAGGATCTTCTTCTGGATCTGGGAACTTACGCAAAATTTAACATGGGCTCTTATGGGGAAAACATTTCAATCGTCTTTTTCTCCGAAACTACAGTTCAGATTGACTTCAAACTTGCTATACAGCTTCTTTATGATGATGTCAACACAAGGTATTGAAATTACTTCAATCTGGATCAGATTCTAGATTTGGTGCGACTTTGACAAATTTTCCCATTATAACAGATAGGAAGTGGATTGATACAACAAATCAGTAAGTATCAATGATATCAAGTTGGAATTTGATTTTTTTTACAGATCTGTTTGGAATATGACTAAAACATGGGCTATTTCTGTAATATAATAAATACACAGAACTGGGTGATAATATATGGCATCTGGATACATTTCCCAAAGCTTTTAATTTGACCAGTAAGCTACAGGGCCATTGGTCCTATTTTTGATCATGTAATAAGTTGCTATACTATGGTGCACATAAACATTAATTTTAGATGACATTTAGTCTATATAATTTACATTATTATGGACAGAGGCAGTAAATCCAGGTGTAGATTACTGCACAAAGTGAGAATTTTATTTTCCTTGGTCAGGATATGTACAGTCAGTCCAGCTTGGATGACAATTAATACTGAACAAACAATAACTCAAACTCTGAATTATGAAAGAGCTGCAGCATCTGAAACCGACCACAATGAACATTTGAAAGATAAACAGTACCACTGTGCTTCAGGTTCAGCTTCAGATTTTGTCATGTCTTTTATGGATTGGGATTGTCTCTATCAACTCACCATATATTTTTATTAGTGAGTTTTCATTTTTATTTTTATCAATTACTAGAAATTTCATGCAACCCCATTTGAATTCCAGGCGACCGCACGTGAGGTCCCAACCCCAAGGTTGAAAAACACCGCATTATGGTGATTTTAACCCTTTCATGCACTGTCCACTCCAGTGGACAGTTATTCTCCAGCTGTTCTCTTGTATATTAATGGGTTTTGTTGTTTTAGTTCCATATCAGCCAACACAGTGGACGCTTATGCACCATCCCATACACTGTAATTCAGATCATTACTGTAACCTTACTGTTCTTGATAAACCTGATCTGCTCTAACATGTTTGAGTGTAAATCAATTGTTATTTGTTAGACAAGAAGTTTTTTTTTTTTGCATATTATCTCCATGAAGTGAGTAATTACTAGCATTAGAATATGTTAAAATGTGAGAAGACATCAGATTAGCAGCATTAAAAATGTTTTTATTTCATTGTTTTCATATCACTTTCTGATATTGGGCTTTAAACACATGTTTCTTTACTTCAAAAATTAAATGCATGGATATTTTTGTAACTCCATAGAAAAAAAAACTCGATCGCATTGTTATTTTCATGGCTAAACACTGAAAAAAAAAAAATCTTGACTAGGGTTCTCATAATTTGTGCATGAAAGGGTTAAATTTACCTCACACTCATATGATATTTTATTGATCATCCTATAATTTACTCCAGCATCTTAACAAAGTCTACCCTGTGGTATTTGGAGTTTTTTTTCTTTTCCTCTGACAACAATGGTTTTCGCATTTGCTTGTTAACACTATATCCGTCAGTCATTATTATAGAGGACATGCGTAATTACAACTGTAACACTACTGTAGAGATTAATCAAAGCATATTCATCAAATCAGGTCTGGTGAGGGAAAGGAGCGCACTGGGCTAGCGCTTGCTAATTAGTATGGCAATTATTGTAAGCTGTCACAGTACTTAAGCAACGGGGTGGACTGTGTGTGCTCCAGAGCGTAATCCCTCACAAATTACAAGATAATGGAGGCAAAGAGAGGCCACTGCTTCAAAAGGAACCAGGAGATAGAATCCCCAGCAGGGACATTTTAGGGACAGTCAGGGAGAGAAGACGGCGAGGGAGGGAAAGGTAGAGGCAGGAAGTTACAGTATTATTCTTTTCACACAGAGCACTGAACTGAGACGACTTTGACTTCTGGGTGAAAGAAATATGACAGATAAATGCTTTGTTTTCACCTTGGATTCAACATGTGGTGCAAAATGCTGTATAAAACCATAACTTTTATATGATTTGAATGTCAATTTACTAGTCTATGGTACCTCAGAAGAACATAAAGAGACTTAAAAAAAAAAAAAAAAAAAAGCACAACATGGAATTAAAACACTGCTGAAACTGAACCATAGAAGATGTTCTGTATTCTGCTGTGCTTTGTACAATTGATGATGAAATGAGTGGTGTAATTCTCTTTATTGCTCTGTCTCTTTTAAAGTGAGGTCCCTCTGTTCAACTGTTATAATCCCTTGGGTATATTCAACAACACCAATAAGTAATGCAGACATATTAACTTAATCCTATCATCTCATTTGTGTCCTTATGTTACCCCGAAGAAATGCTTTAATATTAATTTGATCTAAAAATAGACTCTAGCTCAGTGAAGATTATCTGTGATAAGTATTCTGAAGTACCTGAACAAGAAAATTACAAGTATTTTTCTGTATATTTATGGCACGTCACATTGTATTTACTGTTCCGTCTTCTGTTAAACACATAATAGTTTTCTTTTATAAAATGTCCAAATCTCCAAATTATTTGATATCATTTCCTCGTCTTCATTTTCCTAATCGTGTTGCTTTCAGGTAATGCAACTTGAACGGTTTCTTATAATTCACAGTGTAATTCTATCTGCATAATGACACCTGCATGAATGATTTAATAGATTTTGTTATGAGGGTGGAGTGCAGTGATACATAGATTAACCGGTGAGGAGCTTTTGAAAATGAGATGAAAAATTTAACAAGTCAAAATACTGTCGCGACGAGGCACACCCACAGCATTTCAATGAGCTTCTGTGGATGTGGAACATAAGGTAAATGCCAGCACCCTTCATCTCACGAACAGCTCTGCCAAACAGACTGTGGAGCTGTGAAGCCTTCCAACTACCAGCTCAGCTCTCTTATTAATCATTAGCTTTTATTATGTAAACTGTGACAGCTCTGATATGATATGAAGACTTCGACTACCAAGGGATATATCTGTTATGTTCAAATGGCAATTAGCCCGAACCCAGCATACTGCATGTGCAGCTCTGGATGGTCAACAGTTTTTTTTTTTTTTTTTCTTTGAAATCCAATCCACTTTGACTAAACAGACAAGTCCTTAAAAAAACTGTGTGGTAAACTTTAAAGAGCACCAGGCTGTCAGTTGTGTTTTGAAGCCTCATATCTCTACAGTCCTCTTAAAGTAATGCAGATATTTTGTTGCTTATAAGAAGGTGACTGTGGAACACATAACTTTATCTCAAACCTTTGAATGTTTTTTTTTTTAATTATATTGAAGTGTGTGCTTCATTTTCAACATAATTTAAATCTATAGTGATAAAAACAATGGTTATGTAAATTACACTGTGACCCACAAAGTGTTAAATAACATTAGCCCAAGGGAGTAGGTTTGATTTTGACATTGGTGGGGACACAAAAGTGCTCGAAGGCAGTACTCTTGAAAGTTGATGTTTTTTTTGCATTTGCGATCATAATTTCACATCATGTAGAGCTGATCAAAGAAGCAAACAATCATAGTTAGAAAAAAAAATTCAGTAATTGACATGTTTAGAATGTATATGTTAATATCTAAAGAGAATACAAGAATTTAATGCATTCTGTAATGTTATTCTCACGACTAACATATCCATTATTATTTATACTCAACTGTGAATTTCCAGCCTCTCCTCCTCTACCTCCTCCTTCTTCTCCTCCTCTACCTCCTCCTTCTTCTTTACTGTTTGTCACCTAACAAAAATGTACTGATGCATGACATATGAACAGATTAGGGATACAGTGATTATAGAGTTCGATGGTACAGTTATTGTCTGAGCAAAAAAGGCTTTTACTTTCTATTATTACATGTAATTTATTCCCCAAAATATGGATAAAATCACATCTAGAATCACATTTACAACCTGAGGTTTTTATTGTATTTTCCCCACAAATTTTCTTTATTTGTGTTTTTTATACAGTTGCTCTCTTCCATAGAAATAATAAGTAAAAATAACTTTAAAAAATGTATCTGTTTGGTATTAAATATTGTCTTTTATTCAATATCTGTGTTGTTGAGCCTCTGCAGTTCTATACCCTTGAAGTAACTTGCACTTTGACTCCTAAAGAAGTGTCTTATGACCAGTTTTCTTTTCTTTGACATCCTTCAAATCCTAATGACCAAGCACACACGCATGGATGTGCACATGCAAACAAACACATGTACAAAAGTACATGTAAATGACACCACTGATATTCAAATCCGTCTAGCTAACATGACTCAGGCAAAACAAATGCCAAACATATTGAAAACTTGTGTTAGCGGTCCAACTAGCAGGTTCCTTTTACAAGTAGATGGAGTGACAGCAGGGACGGCCAATCACATGTAGGATAGCGAAACCAAAGAGCCAATCGGAGAGCAATATTTAGGTGAGAGGCAGGACTTCTAACAGAGACTGACTATTTGTGTGCCATAACCATTGACTAAACACTACGGACAGCGGTTGGATTGATAGTGAATACACAGTAGTGGATGGATATTGGTAGGGATGTGTCCCTAGCGTCCCTACCTAATTCTATGCCCCTGCATTAACCCTTTATTGGGCAAGTGACTATTTTCGGTAATTTCCTCAAACATTAAATATGGGGCCAATCCTGTGCCTCAGTAAGGTCCAGAAGCATGTAGGTTTTTAGAATCACTAAACAATGACTCAGAGAGATTTTATGGACATTTTAAAGCTGTAAATAGTGAACATGAGTGATTTTTGTCAGTTTATGACTTTATAACAGTTGTTTTATTGCATGTGTTTACTTTTTAGCAAGTGCTGCTCAAATGGTTTATGGTAAGAGGAGGGAGATGACGATGTCTAATAACACACTAAGGTTGCAATTTTGAATTCCAGAGTATTTCAATGAGTGCTCTATAAATGGTTAATTCACCTCTTCTCATAAAATGATTGTGCTAATGTGATTATTCTTGATAGATAAAGTGTAACTGGGATGCAGGATGTAATCATCGAAGGTGAGTAGTGATGGGTATAAACAGGAATAAAAAGAGGAATATACCTGAAAACAAAATTATTCCAACTTTTTGGGCAAGTGTCACTAGTCATTATAATACAAATTAAATAAACTTGCAGCATTGTACCCGTGGTGCCATTGTATGATAGCATGATAAGTAGAACTTTTCTGCCACCACTATCCATTAGTAAACTACCATTTAATCATGCATTGTGCAGGTAATAATTTGAGCCAACATGTGAGGCATGAAGGGAAGAGCATGTATTTGTTTGGCCTGTCAAGTATGGCTAAATTCATACAGCAGTAGTGAACTGCAGCCTTCACATTATAGCATCGTCTGCTAGCAGTAGAAATGTCATGAACGGCAGCATAACTACTTCTAAAAATGGAGTATGGCGGCAGGGATGAAGAATTCAAAGTAGAGAGAGGCTAAAATCGCCCAGCATACCTCACAACATCTGAATACAGATATAAAACTGTGCCTAGTAGATAGTCAGGTAATGTTTCTATTCATTTGGTGAGTTTGGCGGCGATCGGGCCTGTGAAGGCTGAGGAAAATCCATACAAACACCCTCCTGTGCTGTAACATCGATGGGACACAGAACGTGTATTGTATAGTAGGATACACTACAGCAAGAAGTAAAATGTGATATAATTAAAAGTTCAAAAATGAAGTGGCCTTCTATTGTCTAATCTATTGTTTTCTAACTTGCAGATGCAGCTGCATAAATGTATATTTTCATTACTATGCATGATAAGGGCTGACATTTAAGGAAAGCTGTGAGGTTACATTAAAAAACAATGCAAACTGTAATATTTTTTAAATGTTTGTTGTTTACAAAAATAAAATAAGACCAAAGTACCACTGAAAAGGCACATATTATTGATCATTTTGTGGTAAAAAGATCAAGTGGTAAAAAAATATAAAAACTTAAAGTGTTGTGACTTTCATTTTCTTCGTTCCCAGTTAAAACTATTAAACTGTGCATCACCGACAGCACATCCTATCTGACAAATATGAAAAAATGTCTCGACTCCTTCTGTAATTCCAATTTCCTTTTGGGACCACTACAACACCCGTCCCAGATAGCAGCATAAAAATCACCAATTTACCCCATAATTAATAATAGTTTTGAGATCTGTCAGATGTAAGATTCCTCAATTTATATTCCATTTGCAGACAATATTATGTGTCTGGAGGAAAAAGACTTCCATCTTCATCTACAGATTAAAGTTACAGCCTGTTATAAATATGGTCATGGTGGGACGTGGAAGTTTAATGGTTAAATTTGAATGTGCACTGCATTGTATCATTCAATGTTTGGTCGTAGATTATGGTGAATGTGCACTCTGGTACAGTATGATAACATCAGTGTTCCATCCCAGCATCCAAACACAAACACTTGAGTAATGGAGAGCCACAGCAGGGCATGGCATAATCGGCAACACTAGAAGCTCTGTGTACCCTCTGTGACACAGCTTTGTTTTTGAGTGCCCTCCATATTCAGATTAGTCAGTGCACTTGTATTTCCAAATCCAGCAACAATGCACCTGTGAAATGTACTGCTTTCCAGGCACATGGTTTGGATACTAATATGTTAATATAAGATGTTTTAACACAAGTGAAGCCCAATTGAATTAAAATATATACTGTTTAACTGGTGGAGATGCCTTATTAAAACCACTTGATTCATGGCTTATAGAGTTGGAGTCTGATATTAATAGGTGATCAGAATGTGCATGTTTTGACTTTAACTGGCAATAGTATTTATTTATTTATTTTTTCAGATATTCAGTATTTTTAACCCTGAGTGATTAAAAAAAAAACACAACATTTTTAGCAATGTGTTCTTCAATGTAAGGAGTATTATGGTCTCCACATTATTATAGCAGACAGAAAGACAACATGTTCTCCACAAAATATTTCTGGGTCAGAGCAATATTGCAGCAATGGTGCGAATCTTTATGTGCATTAGTTTCCATGACGGCATGATGCTAGTTTCCATGACATCCCGATGGCTTTGTTACATATGTGAATAAGATTTACAACTAAAGGGTATGTCATGATCAATAGCCTTTTATAGGCAACTGAAAACTACCTGAATCTTTTATTTTTAAGGGACAATTTTATGGAAATCAGCTGTTATGACTCAATAGGTGTTTTGATTTTCACAGTTACATTATTAGTTATTCTTCCTAGTTAAAATACACAAGTAAATGTATATGAAAAGGCTTTTATTTGAGTGAGCTCTTGAACCATGTGTATGTGAATCTTTATTCCAAACACTTCTTGTCAAAGGAAATTTCTCATGCTTTTTTTTTTTTTTCATTATATAACTATGTCTCCTGTGTGGTGTTACTCATTCAGCCACAGAAAGGGCATTTCTCACATTTGTCTTTTGTCCAAAAGGGGTTGCATTTGATGGCATCACTCTATAAAAAAAAAAAAAAAAGATCCCGTAAAGGTGGATGAGGTCAAAATCAAAAGTGTTAATTTGGATATAGCTCATCTTTAATGAGCTTGTACATGACATTGTTAAGCCGTCTTTGAATTACGTTGCTTTAGCACTACGCTGGCCATGTTCCTTTGTAATTTCTGTGTTGCAAGTGTGACGTGACTCCGAGAGATAGTGGTGGTTCCATTTGTGAGAAAATAACAGTAATTTAAACAGCACTCCTTCAGTCACCTCTACTTTTCTGTAGTGTTTCTCATTTCTTTTGGACCACAGCTGGGGGACTGACAGGATGGAATCAGAATGCAAATAAGGCCTTCAGCCCCCTCCAGCCTGTACCACAAGGATGTTACACACACATATACACAAACGATGGAATGAGAACAGGAAGTGCACAAATTCTCACACGCGGGTCTTCAGATCTGCAATTTTTTTTTTTTTTATGATGACTAAAATTGTTAATCTCCCCAAGGGATGTTGATGTGAGCATTAGTGAGAGACCCCTGGTGTGTGTACCTCCCACTCAGTCCTATTTTGTCCATCATGCTGTTGCTGGTTTTCACAGATTTTCATGTCAGTCAGGCAGCAGTTATAGACAGCTGGCAAGGGAGGATAAGAAAAAAAATATGCAGCAGAGGAAATATGTAAGGAACTAAGAATCAATGAACAGAAGGTGTACAGCTCAGTGTGAGGCCATTTAAGTCTAATTTGTGTTGTGTAATGTCGCGATATCAATTCGTTGTAGGCATCAAAGATGTCAGCTGGTGAAAAAAAATCAAAGAAAAAACAATATTTCTTCATTCCCATACAAAACAAAGGACTAAAATGTGATTCACACTGTTGTTTAAGCCTTAACCCTTTCATCCATAGTGGTCACTATAGTGGACAGTTATTCTCCAGCTGTTCTCTTGTATATTCATGGGTTTAGTTATTTTAATTCCATGTCCTCCTGAGATCCAGCAATGCATTTTTGTCCTCTGTAGGGGACTATAGTTTGACAGTTTTAATTAAAAAAAAAAAAGCTATTCATTACAAAGGACATTCCATTAAAAAATAAATAAATGAAAATAATTTAAAAATGTATCTGAAAAAACTTGCATTTTGCATTTTCCAATCAAGATGACTGTTTAATGTAAAAAAGCTAAAGATTTTCACTTTACTGGATCTCTAGAGAATATCAACTAACACAGTGGACGCTCTAGCATCATCTACACTGATATTCAGACCATCACTTTAACAGCTAATTTTGTCACACAAAAAGTGTTTTTTTTTATGTATTATCTCCATGAAATGAGTAAAAACTAGTATTAGAGTATGATAAAATGTGAGAAAACATCAGATTAGCTGCATTAAAAATGTTTTTATTTCATAGTTTTCACACAGTATATCACTTTATGATGATGGGTTTTAAAGTAATGTTCCAAATTGAGTCATCCCACTTTAACTTGGAGCATGATGTGTCTATATTGCATCATATCATCTACACACCCACAATATGTTCATCTGAGGTAGCATGGGCTGTTGGTGTTGCTGCCCCCTGATAAAACTGTGAGGTGCTGGGGGAATGTTTGCCAGTGAATCATGTATGAGGTTTTGGGAGGAAAAAGATCTGATTGCAGACTGCAAATACAGCCATATATTTGCTTTCAGAGTTGTGTCTTAAAAACAATGCTTCCTACTATTTTAACCCTTTCATGCATGAATTATGAGACCCTTAATCAAGATTTTTTTCCTGAGTGTTTTTATTCCTCTTTAGGCATGAAAAAAACATGCCTAAAGAAAATTTTCTTCTGAACCTATTTTTCATGGAGCTGCAAAAATGTCCACTCAGCTGGACACCATGCATTTAATTTTTGAAGCAAAGAAACATGTATTTACTGTTATACTGTGTGAAAACTATGAATTAAAAACATTTTTAATGCTTATTGTAGGTAATTCATTTATCAGACAGGGGTAGTTGTTTGTTTACTTGTTTTACTAGTTTGTCTGATAAATGAATTATCTACAAAAATTATATGTGGAAGACGGTATGACCCTTTACCTGACATTTTTAATGCTACTAATCTGAAGTTTTCTCACATTTTAACATGCTAATACCAGTCATTACTCACTTCATGGAAATAATATGCAAAAAAAAAGGTGTTTTTTTGACTAATTTTTAGGTGGTTTTGGGGTCATTTGGGGGTAATTTTTAGGTGGTTTTTGGGTAATTTTTGGGTGATTCTTAGGTGGGTTTTTAGGTGGTTTTTGGGTAATTGTTGGGTGGTTTTTGACTAATTTTTGGGTGGTTTTTGACTAATTTTTAGGTGGTTTTGGGGGTAATTTTTGGGTGGTTTTTAGGTGGTTTTTGGGTAATTTTTGGGCGATTTTTAGGTGGTTTGTTTGTTTGTTTTTGTTTTGTTTTGTTTTGTTTTTTTTTTTTACATGATTTTTAGGTGGTTTTTAGGTCATTTTTGGGTGGTTTTTAGGTGTTTTTTGAGTAATTTTTAGGTGGTTTTGGGGGTCATTTTTGGATGATTTTTAGGTGGTTTTTGGGTAATTTTTGGGTGTTTTTATTTATTTATTTATTTATTTTACATGACATTTAGGTGGTGTTTATGTGGTTTTTAGGTGTTTTTTAGGTAAATTTTTGGGTGGTTTTTAGGTGTTTTATGAGTAATTTTTAGGTGGTTTTGGGTGATTTTTAGGTGGTTTTTTTGAGTGATTTGTAGTTGGTTTTAGGGTCATTTTTGAATGAATTTGGTGATTTTTGAGTAGTAACTTATCATTTCTACATGAAAACAAAAAAACGACAACTTTTTTTTTTTTTTAAACAAACTTTTTAAATTACAGACTTACAACAATAACAATCACTTGATTTACACTTCAGCATATTACTCCAGATTAAGTTTATCAAGAAAAGCGTAGTTACATTAATGATCTGAATGTCAGTGTATGGGATGATGCATAAACGTCCACTGTGTTGGCTGATATGGAACTAAAACAATAAAACCCATGAATATACAAGAGAACAGCTGGAGAATAACTGTCCAATATAGTGACCACTATACATGAAAGGGTCAATAACATATTACCATAATGTTTATACTGTGTCACAGTGGAGGTTACGTCGGAAACACTGTGTAAAAGCCTAAAATAGGTCTATGGGTGTAATATTTTGGCTCTGTCATTTCATCACCTGTCCTGGACGCACTTTACATTCTGTGCAGCTCGTCGTGCGCTCCCTCGTGGACTTCCTTGGTCACTGTGTTCAGTTTCAGTAGAACACCGAAGCGTCCAGAGGCTGAATGGGAGTGTTGGATGCTCCGTCCGTTCTCCTGGCACCTGTTGCTGGCTTATGACTGTTCCACTGCGGTCTACAGAGGATTTACCGACCGCATCAGCATCATCCCCCCCCCCCTTCTCGCATCAGGACCATGTCGGAGGACCAAACTGATACTAACTCCAGTGGCTACTATTTTGACAATACTTCAACTAGGGTCCAGAGCAGCTTCGTTTTTTCTGGACCTGTGTTTGTCATTTTGATGGTGATGATGGTGACTTTGGTTGTTGTGATAGTTTTGGGTAACGCGTTGGTTATTTTAGCCTTTAAAGTGGATAAGAGTTTAAGAAGACAGTGCAATTATTACTTCCTGAATCTGGCTATATCAGATTTTCTTGTTGGTAAGTCGAATTTTGAGTACTTTCCAGAATAAAGTTGCTAAAAAAAAACAAAAAAAAACAAAAACGGAGGGAGGGGGGGCTATTGTGTTTAAAAGTACATATGAATTAGAATTTAAGTATGTTAATGATGGTTTAAAAAAATCATTTGTTCTTATTGAAGCTAATATTGGATTATATTTACAAAAAGCTGAATACCTTTTAATATTATTGATATTCATTACAATTACAATTTCTTTGTCTGTATATTAACCCTTTCATGCATACTGGTCACTACAGTGGACAGCTGTTCTACAACTGTTCTCTTGTATATTCATGGATTTTGTTGTTTTAATTCCATATCAGCCAACACAGTGGACACTTATGCATCATTCTATACACTGCAATTGATAACATTACTGTAATTTTGCTGTTCTTGATCAATCTGATCTGCAGTAACATGTTTGAGTGTAAATCAATTGCTTGGTGTTGTTATTAGACTATAATTAACAGTTTTGTTTTGTTTTTTGCATATTATCTCCATGAAGTGAGTAATGACTTCGTATTAGAGTATGTTAAAATGTGAGAAAACACCAGATAGCTGTATGAAAAATGATTGTTTTTTTTTTAATTCATATTTTTCACACAGTATGTCAGTAAATATGTTTCTTTGCTTCAAAAAGTACATGCATGGTGTCCAGCTGAGTGGACATTTTTGCAACTCCATGAACAATAGGTTCATAAAATTTTTTTCAATTGCATGTTTTTTTTTAATGCTTAGAGGAATAAAAATACTCAGAAAAAAAATCTTGATTAAGGCTCTTATAATTCATGCATGAAAGGGTTAATATCAACACATCAGTGTCTGCTTTTTGACTCCTTACACTTCAGGCAAGTAAAGACAGATTGTATGGATTAACATGCATTTGCAGTAGCTTGTGATCTGTTTCTAACTGTCTGTACATGCAGGGGCTTTCTGCATCCCAGTCTACATCCCCTACATCCTCACAGGCAGATGGACTCTTGGCCGAGGATTGTGTAAGCTGTGGCTGGTCATGGACTACTTGCTTTGCTCTGCCTCCGTCTTCAGCATCGTCCTCATCAGCTACGACCGCTTCCTGTCAGTCACTAGAGCAGTGAGTTGGAACACATGTGCCTCACATCTGTAATGCATATAATATATATAATGTAATGCAACCTTAGGATTGTGTGGAGTAAAACACAAAACACTGTCTATGACTAAAAAGAAAGAATCCCATGAGAACTGGTGTTCATTCGTACACCGGACATCATTTTAACCTTAATTTTGCAGTCTTGTGGTTTGGTGCTCAGTTACTGACTGGTGAGTCTTCCAGGTCATTGGTAGGGCTAAAGCCACCTTATTCTCCCAAATGTGCCCATCTGCAGAGGTTAATCATTCCTGACCCATTCAGGCCCAGTGCCACCCCTAATTATAGCTGTATCCCCTGATGAAGATAAAAAAAAGTCACATTCTGACTTCTGGAAAGACTTGGCTCTATGAAAATACACAGAAACAACAGCTGACTGTTAAAAAGCTTTTCAGAACATTAAGGTTTTTGTTTACATAAATTAACCTTTAGTCCAAGCTGGATCAGAATTTCAGGTGTCCACCCCAGCAGCTCTCCACTATGTTTTTCTTGCACATTACAGCATGATTCATTTTCATTTTTCTTTTTTCCACACTGTCTGTTAGCATTTAGCACACTTTTCCGAAAAGTCACGGCTGTCATTCTCAGTGAACTGGGTGTATTAGCTAACTGACTGTATCCTGTACTCATGTGTGTGTTAACTCAGAGGTGAGACGAGGCTGGGCATAGAAGACAAAGAGAGTGTTCTGTTTCCTTTCACAAGCAAACACTTATCATCAGAGCAATGAATACAAATAACACCAGAGAGAGAGAGAACCTCTTCTTTAATTAGCTAGCTTTGATCATAGAGATCCTCCTCTGTGCCATGGTCCTTCCAACCTGGAGAGATCAATCATAGCAGAAACAGGCCACCGGCAAGACAAGCAGCATTTTCCTAAAAGCATTTCTCTCTGAACATTGAAAGACAAAGGATCGTCAGCAGTCACAGGCCAAAGTTTGTCTCTGAAAAGATGGAGTCAGATAAATGCATACATCTGGCTGTTAGATCACATTTCAGTATATTGAAAATACCACCTGCACATTACTAGGGACGGTTTCATGTTACTGATAGATGAGATTACATCCATCTGATTAAATAAACCTGTCAGAATTGGCAAATGAGGACATTTGATTCTTTCATCTGCAGTTGCATATAAGAGATTTTACCACAAACATTATAAAGATTAAAAAAAAAAAAAAAAAAACATGGCGGAAACATTTGTTGACTTTGAAAACAAGCTGCAGTAATTTGTTGTCACAGAGAACAGCAGATTTATAGCGACTAGAGTAAAAAATAAAGGCTGTTCACCAAATGGAAATGTAGACAGGGACATTGAAAGTGACACTAAATCAGAAAAGAGGTCATGAGAGGTGCAATGTAGACTTAAGCACAATGACATTTTAGTACCGCATGCTGATTGAGTATGGAAAAATCAAATAGAGCTCCACTGTTATGCATTGAATGAAATATTCTATAATGTCACTCTTGGTTAAGTACAAATTCTCTTTGTTCTTCTTGTTCTCTTTGTTATTCTTTCAGTGGTAAAATTTTACTCACCTTTTTCAGAGTATTTAATTAGATTTTTATATATCTTTATTTACGCGGGACAGTGCACGTTAATGGACACATTTATACATCCCATTTGAGTATAAACATGTAAACATGCTGGAGTTAAGTGCTAATTTTCATCCACAGTCCCCACTTAATAAATAATGTATTTGTATTTTCTGGGTCTATAAGTCATTTCAGAGGTAACATCTTCTGCTCAAACACCCATTTTGTGCAATAAGCTCCAGTATTACAGACATAGTGACCTTATGTACAGTGCATCATGTTTAGGCTGAGCATTACTTTTACTTGTCAATAATCAGAGGTAACATCTTCTGCTCAAACACCCATTTTATGCAATACGCTCTATTACATACGTAGTGACCTTATGTACAGTGCACATTAATGCACACATTTTTACATTCCATTTCAGTATAAACATGTAAATATGCTCGAGTTAGCATCAGTGCAAATTTTTAATCCACGATCCCCACTTAATAAATAATGTATTTGTACTTTCTGGGTCTATAAGTCATTTCAGAGGTAACATCTGCTCAAACACCCATTTTATGCAATAAGCTCTAGTATTACAGACGTAGTGACCTTATGTACAGTGCATCATGTTTAGGCTGAGCTTTACTTTTACTTGTCAATAATCGCTGACTGCCATGTTGCCCTTACTGATAAAAGTACTGTGCGATATCTTCTGATCATTTTATTTCCATATTTTAAATCAGTGGTAGAATGTAAGAGTTTAATAGAATTGGACTGAGTGTTCTCTGACAGTGTTACTCAGAAACAACCCACAGGACATAGATTGTAGTCGATAAGTTTTCTGATTTTTGCTTATGTTTACTGCAGGTGAGTTACCGTGCCAGACAGAGCAAGACTCATGAAGCTATAATCAAGATGATTGCTGTCTGGGTGCTAGCCTTTGTCCTGTATGGTCCGGCCATCATATTCTGGGAGCTGGTAGTGGGCAGGAGTCGCGTGCCGAAGGATGAGTGCTTTGCTGAGTTCTATTACTCTTGGTACTTCCTGCTGAGTGCCTCCATGCTGGAGTTTTTCTCTCCTTTCATCTCAGTGGCTTTCTTCAATCTCAGCATTTACCTCAACATACGCAGAAGGAGGCTCCACAGCAGGGATGCACAGCTCCACCTTCAGCTGAACGAACCTGCCTCTGCCCAGGGGGAAGGTATCCCCTTGCCTCACAACTCTGGGAGTGGGATGAAACTGGCTGTAAGAGGCTCTATACACTCTCAAACCTCCTCTCCTAGTTTGGGTAAACTAGATCCCTCAACCAGCAGGGTTGCCCAGCCTAGCCGTCTGTCCAGGGATAAGAAAATTGCTAAGTCCCTGGCGATCATAGTGTGTGTGTTTGCCATCTGCTGGGCACCGTACACCCTACTGATGATCATCCGTGCTGCCTGCAGAGGGCGGTGCATCCAGCATCACTGGTACGAGGTCACCTTCTGGCTCCTGTGGCTCAACTCTGCTATTAACCCGTTCCTGTACCCTCTGTGCCACAGTACCTTCCGCAGGGCCTTTAGCAAGATCCTGTGCCCAAAGCGACACACTACTCCCCCATCATCTGTGCTCCGTGCTGGCCAGTGACAAGCGGATGCCCATGGAGCGATGGGAGTGAACACTGTGCCAAATCAGTGGATGGAAGTATTCAAAATATGACCCGTAAATTCCACAGTTTGAGCAGTTGAATATGAACCTAGAAGTAGACCGTAATTACTAGTTCTCATTTGTGGATTTCAGTGTTTGAATGTTTAAGGTTAGTTTTGAATAGTAAATGTGGTTTAATGTCACTTCATTGTGTTCACATCTAAAGGGCATAGGCACACAAATAACTCTTTAAAAACAGAGTCTATAAAGAAAGCTTTTATAATAATTGATAGAATAAAACATTAAGACATGTTTACCAGTGCCCTTTTGCCTTTTGTGTGGGAGAAGAAAAGAAAAAGGATTATGGTATTTACAGCAGAACATAATAAACCATTGTGTTTTTTTGTACTTTATCAGATCCTTATATTGCAGAAAATCCAAATTTGCAGAAAGATCCAAATTAAGTGCCAAACAGATTACACAGCAATTACTTGGTTATGTTCTCCAGTTGTTTATGCTACTCAATGTATATCTTGGAATTATATTTTATATTATAGGTTTCTATAAATGCGTTGCCCACACTGTGACTTGCTGCAGCTGATGTATTACAAGATCACTATCACCCTCTGCTGTTGGAAAGCTTATTACATTTATATTTCACAAGCACAGTGATGAAAGGCTAAGTGCAATTATGAATAATTCTATATAAAATGGAATATTGTTTGACTAATGTCATAAAGTTAAACATATATATGTTTCTCTTTTTGGAGCACATTGTTATTCAGTATATTACAGAACTAACACTGTGGTGTTATTTTCTTCCAAGTCAGTATATATTATCTCTCACTAGTCATTTTTGTTGTGTAAATTGTTATATGTTTTTGTATTTGACTTCAATGACATAACTTAAATGTTTACAAAAATGCCATTTTACTGTGAACAGCAGGTGTATGTTTGTCAATGTGCCACTAGATGTCACCATTACCCTTTACAGCTTTCTGCGTGGACAGCACTTGAGCAATAAGCTCCGATCCTTCATAAACAGATGAGTCGTTATGGAGTCGAATAACTATTTTACATTATTGTGTGTATTCTTTCTTTAATTTCCAAGAAATTTCAAACAATGTTTTTGCACCCCCATTCTGCAGGGCGGAGTCATAATGGACAAATGCAACCAATAACTGATAGGTTTCCAAATAGAGATGGTGCTGCCTTTAGATCTGCTCACATCAATCCTTTTACTATCACACAGAGACTGGTATTTGCAAAACTTGACCAGTTCCAGTATGTTCTATGCTTTTGTAAATGTAAAATGTTGTTCTTGAGTGCTCATTTGTAACTGAGGTATAAGTGTAGAGGTCAAAATGTTGTCTTCTTGGCTTGGTGCAAATTACTTGTGTGGCATTTAAAAAAAATAATCACTCATTGTGTTTATTTATTTAAATTTAGGATTTTCACTATAAACACATATCTGCATTTGGCTGAGTATCTGTATGAAATAAAGTGCATATAAGTGAACTTTGTGCTGCATTGTAAATGTAAATGGCTACAGTGTCCCCTGTAGCTGCTGTCTACCTGATGGCTAATTGGGTCAGTGTAAAGTGCTGCGTGTCTTTTGTTTGATGTGCAGACAAAATGCTGAGAGTGCAATTCCATATTTGTATTGTCCAGATAGGTTTATTTTTTGATAGATTAAATGAGTCCTTTCCAGATGTAGACTTATTAGACCTGTAATTACGCCATCATGTTTGATAGTAGGGTTATATTTGCAGGTGCCTGGGTCTCACAGGGGACTTACATTGCTCAAATTGTTGCTGTTGCTCGTGTGCACATCTGGGGCCCTGGTCAGGTGCTGGGAATAAGGGCACAGCTGCAGGGAACAGTCCTCTGCCCCCCCCCTCATCCCATCCCACCTCCCCTCCCTCTCTGCTGCTGGCTTGGTGGGGGGACAGAGGCACACTTCTGACCAGAGGGATGCAAACACATTTCCCTTGGGATAACAGAACTGCATTTATCAGCAGAATGGCCAGCCTGGGTTTACTCCCTGTGTATCTAAACGCGACAGCACGAGCCGTATCATTGTGAGGAGGGCCTACACTGTGTGTGGTTATATTAGAGGGAGTACTGCTATTGATTTTGTTGATAGATTGAAATGTCTTGCCATGTGTGCCAAACCGATTGGCTACTGACTGAGACAACAGAGCGAATGTATTGGTAATCATGCCAGTTTAAATGGGTCTAGGAGGAGTAGCACCATGAAAAATACAGATTAGAGACATTAATCCGGTGTACAAACAAAATTGAATGTTCGTGTCTCTTTCTTTTTAACCCTATTCCTTGCGTCTATATGTGAGTGTGTTTACGAGGGGTGGGATGTCTGTGACCCCAAGCAATGTATCTAAAATCTGTAACCTTAAATGGAGCGCACCTGTGCCCCTTAAGTTTATAGAGCCCAATTAGCAGAGACTCAGTCAGTGATCAGAGGGGAAACAGGGCCTATATAACTCCCCCACGAGAATATCTGAATAGCTTTCACAATGACTTAATACTGATGTCTGTTTTAAAATGAAACAACTGTAATGGCTATGAGAAAGAACACAAAACAACCCTAAGCAACTTCACATACCAACATCTCTTTTGTTTTTTGCAACAAAGCAGTAGCTGATGTGCTAAACTTGTGCTACTTCAGAATAAGGCTTCAACAGAAAAGTACCCAGCTGACACAAACTACAGCTTTTTAGTTTGCAGATACAGGTCAAAACTGCATGACCTCTTTTGAAGTTGCAGGATCACTTTATGTACATTTGCTCCCGCGTAGGCTGTTCATTTTCTCAGCTAAACTAAATGTAAACCACAGTTAATATTTCATGAGAGATGCACTCAAACAGAAAAACACTATTTCTGCTTGATTCTTGCCTTTTCAGTTCTTCCGTTTTCCCTCTGCTTTTTCCTGCAGTGTACTTCCTGACTAGAGATTAAATAATTCCATTGGAATCCTCTTAGGATGGGTTCCCAGCACTTGGCAATTAAACAATTACATTTAATCAGCATGGGGCGACGCTTCAAGTCACCCTCATTTCAGACGTTGATTAAAAGCAATTCTGCAGTGGTTATTGCCGTCGACTTTCGAAACTGTGGTTCACTTAGGTTTACTGCATCTGTGGGGTCAGGTTGGATAGCAATATGGCAGGTTCAGTGGTGGTCAAGAGCTGTATCTGCCTCTGGTGGGTAAAACAGTAATGACAGAAGTCATGGCAGACCTTATATTGTCAAAGCTAGTTAGATTACTTAGAGACATTTTGACCCTACAGCAAAGAAGACACGACGAACAATGGAGAGGAGTGGGGCGTTACGTTACACATGTGGGATTTTTGTGCGAGCATTCACAATTTGTACATTGCATCCGATGGTGGATGGTGGATGTGCAGCTATCTTTTTGCATCTGCATTTAAGTGCATTTGCCTTGAATGAAATGCACCTTGACATATACAATTTCATCATACCATGCAATAACATCTCCCTCTGTGATGGCAAACAAGCTGAAAGAGGGCACAGGGGGAGGGGGCTTTTGTGTGAGTTCTAGTTGACATTATGCTTGAGTGAAATAGTGCTATGTGGCGTAGTGTTAGGGAGGACTATAGTCTTCCCGGTACAACACAGATGAATTGTGATGGATACCCGGCCCCCTCTTGTGAAACCCAGGTGCCCCTGTTTCATAAGGCACCCCACTGGCTCTCCAGCCCTCTTAATTAGCAGCTTCCGTCAGCTGGCACCCAGGCCTTCAAGCACCAGTCACTGGCCTCTGTGGCTGAAACAATCCAGTTCACTCCCAGTCTTCAGATTTTCTTACCGACAAATACCAGAGCAGACTGACTGTGACGCATGAAGGCGTTTGCAAACCTGTAACTGTGTGAATATCTCGGTATTGAGATCGGATGCGTATTGGCTGGAGGAGAAAACATTGTTCAGTGTGTCGTGCCTTGTGCTTATTAGATGGACCCGAAGCCACGACTTGTAGACAGACACAGTATCAGCTGCAGGAATGGTGTATCTAGACATTGATGATTTTTATATGATGAAGTCAAATATAGATAAAAGATTTTACCAGCACAGGAATGCAGCCTTTTTCCCTGTGCAGTATCATGGCAACGTTGTAACAATAGTCTGTTCTAATGACATTCCCCTAGTAACTTCTTGCCTCCACGAATCTCAGGGGGAAAGTGCTACAAAAAGTGATAATTACATGAAATATACATAGAGAATAAAGGGAGCATGTTTACATAACCATGCCCATAAATATCTGACTGAGAAGACATTGTTCTCCGACTCCTTTTAAGCTGATCTCCCAGGGATGCCATTTTAATGACATGATGGTTTAAAGAGATGCTGCTCCATCTCGTTCCATATTTAATTAACTTTTGCTTTTTTGATGCGGAGGAAAAAACAGAATAAAGAAAGCGTGATAGAGACAAACACACGATAGCGAGAAGACAATAACAAATAGCTGGGAGAACAGAGAGGGAGGCAGGGGGAACATGAGCAGAGACCTTGTCATGCTTTTGTGAGCTGTTTACAATACAAGAGATGCAAGTGAAAAGAAGGGCTAGAAGAGAAAGAATAAGAAAGACTGACATGGGTGAGAGACAGCGATAGCGAAGGATGAGGCACAGGGAACGAATGAATGGGAAGTCCAAAATTAAAAAGAAAGTGATAATGTAAGTAAAAGGAAAATAGATGAGAAAAGTGATGGAACGCTGGGAGAATGAGGCTGTTGTCATCCCATGGGGCACTATTATGGAGCAGTTTTAGTTCATCACCAATAAGAGCAAAATAAACACAAAACTGACAGGATGAAGCAAAGTGTTTAAGCCCAGTCCCCCCTAAATAAGCCCCAAAATAAAATTTAAAAAAAGCCAAAATGCTGAAAAAGAAGACATTAAACCAAAAATGGAAGCCTTTATTTCTTATTCTAATATGGCCTCTTTCCCCACATTCTTCAAAGCTTGCATGCATCAGCATTTTACCTGCCATGTGTTCATTAAATATGTGGCAGATGTCAGCGAGACAAGATTTCACATCAATGACAGTGTGTCCGTGCTGTATTTATCATTGTGAAGCCGAGTCAAGTCAAGTTAATTGTATTTATATAGCACTAAACACATTTGTGAACTGTACAGACTGTAAACTGTACAGAGTATCAAACACTGAGACATTGTAAATAGTGTAGAAATCCGAGCTAACATTTCTGCATATGTGGTCACATGCACCCGGAGCCCTGAAACACTGGGGCTTGGTTTCAGCGGGCACAATAAACTCAAATCATTTAACTAATGAATTCATGCTCTGGCACTAAGATACAAGGGAGTCAGCTCGAAATTCAGTGTTCCCATCACTCTCTCAGGCAGTGTGTTTTCCATTTTTACTGTCAGCTGTATACAGTGTACACTGCATTATTGATACTTTCTTCCCCATTCTCCACTCTTGTTAGGCTCTTCCCTTGTCCTCGTCTCATCTTACCGGCCACATTGGCTGTGGAGCCATGAGAGTTGCAGTGAATTTGACCCCCACATGGTCTATATTTTATTGCTTGGTGTTTAATGCATTTTTGAAAATCCTCCCCCACCTGTCCAAAAAAGAAAAAAAAAGAATTTTGTCTATTTTCTGTCTCGGTGAGGCAGAGGGAGATGACTGGAGGGGAATACTCACCTTCAGCTCTCCTGGTTCAGGAGACAGGGGGGATCATTAGGAGGGGCAATAGAGGAGGGGAGGGTGTGAATTTGTTTGTTTATCTATAGGAGTGTGAGCCCATCACAGAGTGTCCACCGTCCCCTGTGACTCTGAAGTGGATTAGAAAACTGCTGCACGGATGAAAGTTGCACCTTCTCTGATTGAATAAACTTACAATAAAAGTAGCATTTAATATTGCATTTATTTAAAGGTTACAGTGTGTATCTCTGTAGTTTAAGTCACATACCTGTTATCTTCAATGCATCTATTATACACTCATTTGCACAAGAAATGTATTCAAAGAAAACATTCCCATAAAGAGAGTAGATTTTTACCAGATAAACATCCCATTGTTACTCTTTAAGTACACAACACGCCAACTTACACTGCCTTTGTTTTCACTTCATAAACACTGGCAGGGCTACATAGTGAGGTTGAGGCGTCCATTTTGCTGACACAGTTCTGAAGTGAAAAGATGGCTCTCTGGATGTAGAGTGCCGGTGTGAGAGATTGGGTTACCCCAGACACTCCCAGCGGATCTCCCAGCCAAATGGATCTGGATCTCACGCTTGGGCGCACATATTGAATGCCATAAGAGGTCTCTGAGGTCTCCTTCAGTGGGAGGAATGTGTAGCCTAACAATGTGGAGTTTTCACCAAACTAAATTTGCACCAAAGAGGAGCGATAGCAAGGACACTAGAACACAAGGGACAAGCAGTGAATGCATACTTATATTTATGCTGGTTGTTCACACCGGATAAAATAGCAGATTTTTCACATTCTGGATAGCAACACCCCACACAGGTATGACACACGGGCTCTCATAATTCTTTAATAAAGCCTTAACATGCAATGCTATTTTTCCTCCAGAGAACTATGGGTATTAGGCTGTCAAATAAAACCAAAATGCCATTTCACACACATCCCAGATAAGAACAATGGCATTTTAGCTACTCCCAAACATCTGGCCTGACTGGCCAGTTTTGCTGAGGACTGGCCAAGCTCTTAGCAGCACTGAGTGCCACTGGAACAGAAGCGACGACACCTCAGAGGATCAGCAAGGCTAACTTATCTCTGAACAAGCCATCTATTCTGCTGCTTTCTGATGGAAGAATACTTGGGGGGCTGTGTAATTATATTGCTTTAAATGAACCCCTGAGAACGCCCCTGCCGAAGCGCCCACAAAGTCTCACACTTGGGCGAGTGTCAGAAACACAACACTCGTGTATGCACTCATGTGTTTAGCTGTGTGTGTGCTTTTTTGCTGCTTAGGCTGGCGTTTAAAGGGAGGCGCACTGGTTCTGATACGCCTCACAAGTGAATTTAATTAAATCATAAATATGAGCTGGAGGCCGCCACCCAATTTAATGTAATGGATGATGTGGGCCAGTCCATCTCTGGCAAAGCAAAGTTCTGGACCCGTTCAAATGCCCTTGAAGCTTATTAAAAGTGCCTGGCACAGGGAGATGCTAGCAAAGTTGTTTAATGGATGCCCAGCTTGCATTTAGTATGACAGTTAATGTTGGGCCGTACCATCTCTGATGAGGATGAGGGGTTCCAGCTTCATTGTGGAAGTCTGTCACTATAAGGGGCCCTGTCCAATCTTCATCTGATTCTCATTAAAGTAAAGCAATAAAGACTAATAGATGACAGATGATATGCACATCTGATGTCATGCTTGAAATATGAAAATTCTACAACACAATTTTCAGAAAGCCATAGTAAGAAGATGGATTAAAAATACTATATGTGGTTATTTTAAGTGAATAATGAGCTTAAATATAATCATCCACAGAGATGAACTCAATATATGTTTAATCTGAGTATTTGTATACATTTATACAGTGTATAATAAAGCATGCATGTTTTCTATATAAGTGCCTAAGTACATTATCTGTCATATAAGGTTAAATAAAACTCCTTTTACATTTGTTTTTCACAGTATAACCTAGTTCCAGTGATCTGAGACACAGCTCTGAGGCTTCTCAAAACAAAACTGAAAGCTTCAACAAATGTTTTGCCGCTCATGTGTCATCGTTGATGAATCATTTGCTGAGACAGACAGATGTTGTTGCATGGGTTTTGTCCCATTCGGCAAAGGCAGAGGACTCTATTCCTTGGTCCCCCGGAGTGCTGGAGGCTCCCTAAATAGACCTAGCACAAGGGTGTGTAGAATGGGACCGCACAGGGTGATGGGTAATGGAGTCATTAATAACACAGACCTCCCTTAAGATGCTCAGATGTTCGTTAGTGAGAGCCACAAGGGAGTGAGGAAAAATAGGATGCAATCTGATACAATGAAGAAAAGCAGAGTAAGCTTTTGATGATTATTGCGTTTATGCTGTCATAGGTCTTGTCTGATGGGTTAATTGCGCACACACGCACACTCGCAGCCATTAACATACAGATAAACACATGCTGTTGAGATGCAGATAATAAATGGACGGTGAAGCTGTTTCTTCATACTGTTTTTAATATTTTCATCACATGTGCAACACAAAAAAACGAGGTCTGCGAAATACAGAACTCCATATTTGTACAATACATTTTAATAACATTGGAGATAACTGTCCTTTTGCGGCAGGAGATGGTGATTTCCTGTAAACTGTGTACGAACAATTCTCAATGAAAATGTCAAAACATTAAAGTTTCATACAAAAGTGCATCTCAGGTTCAATGAATGCAAAACATTTACATAACAGAATGATTTTAAGTTTTGTATGATGCCACAATGGCTTCCAGCTTGAGCAGAGAGCAATGGGACACAGTAAAGAAACAAGAGGAGTACTTGGGCACTCTCCAGGAGAGCCAGGGACAGTTTTATAACTACGGTATATGCCAGACTGAAATTGTGTTCAGTCTTCATGACCCCAAATCCAAATGGATTTACTCCCCCCATTGAAAAAGAAAAGTTGAAATAACAAAACATAAAAAAAAAAAAAAAAAATTCCAGTAATCTCCAGGCTTCAACGAGCAGTAAACATTAACAACAGAAATGTACAGGTTGAGTCAGTGGGCTTGAGATTTCCCCATGCTCTGAGAGCCACATGGGAGCTTCACGCCTCTGTTCACGAGCCAACCAGAGGAACTAGCCTTTTCCAAATCTGTGTCACTGCGTTTGCATATATCAGCATCCTGTCCTGTTTTTCTGTTCTCTGTGTTGTTTTTTTTCTTTTCTTTTTTTTTCCCCCCTCTCGTCTGAACTCCAGTGCAGGCAGTGCAGATTAGTCGCACCACTGTTCTCAGCTGGTCCTCTGGCAGCCTTGTTATGGACACACAGACAGGATCTCAGCCTATGCTGGTGTATCAAGCCTCCTACCCCATAATGATTGACCATGTCAGGATACAGAGTGACATACTGCGCAGTAGGACTGGTGCTGATGAAAAGAGTCCTCCTGACAACACTTGCTGGTTCCTACAGCTTCCTATACTCTCAGTGGCACCCTGTTTCTCCTTTACACGACTGGTTGAGTCCCATCTGGTCTGATTGACAATGTCATTGATCTTTTTTTCCCTCCTTCTCTTTTTAGGACAAACATTTTGTACTGTACATTGGCAAATACTGTATAAGATTGCGATATAACTGTAGTTAAGCAACACATGAAGAATTCTATGTACAAAGAAGTTGGCTTTTTCTTTATTTTGAAATAATGGTTAGTAAAGAACGGAGAGGGTTCTTTTATCTGGTTTCCCCCCTCTTCTTTTCTTTTCTTTGCTTTTTTTCCTTGCTGTGGCGTGGTTCCTTGCGGTGGAGCTGAATCGAAAGTTCAGTGCAAGACAGTCAGTGGGAAACTGCACCGACGATAATTGGTGGTCAGACATTATTCTCACTGTCATGTGATTCTTGTTCTTGGCCACGGCACTGATCTTTGCCATGTTAGCTGCTGTGCTGAGTCAACGTGTGGTTCTGCAAGGACACAAACACAAAGAGAGGAAACATTACAATCACACATTTTACAGATGTATCTTTCAGCTCTTTCTATTATTAAAGAGACTTTCTTTATTCTTTCATACCAAGGCTGCACGCGTATTCCTCACATCTTTCTTTTTCAGATTATATGATTTGCAAGTGTTGTTGACATTTGAAAATCATCATTAATAGACTTGGATTTGCAAATCCAATTAACTGCACAGAAGTCAAATCTGTGTGTAGATCAATAGCAACCGGCTTTGGGATTAAGCATAGTGTCGATGTTCTCATACAACGACACACGACCACTGACAGACAACATCCCATTCCTCAGAAATCCTATCAAAGAGTATCCATGGAAACAAATCTATAACAAGGCACTGACACACCTGATGGAATATCATCCTTGGAGTCTTGTTTATGCATGTGCCTACACGTATTGAATGTACTATAAACATAGATTATAAAAAAACATATAATTCTTTAGATGCAGGTGAGTTTATTGATGATCCTCTATACTTCAGTAAAAACTGTATCCAGCACAATTCAGCACATAACAGGATATAAACTGACAACATCACTCTGTTTTTGCTGTATCTCTCAAATTTATGCAGGCACACACACAGACCATTGAGAGTGGTTGTAGTGGGGCAGCTGTGCCAGGTTCTTTAAAGGGAGTGTGGACCAGGGGGTGTGTAACTGGTGTCCCTGGTGGGCTGAATCCAGGTCATCTTTTGAAGTGACTGCTAATCCCTTTAATGCAAACTACATGCCCCACTTGCTGCGCTCTGTTTAAAACACGGCCTTGGACTCTCTAAACTGGCATGGACTAGACACACCTGTCACACTGTCATCAGCACGCATGCATGCACAAGCACAAGTACACTCACCTCACACACACTCACACACACACTACTTCATCCTATGAATAGGAGCATAATTAAGTAAACAAGTGCTCCAAATGTCAGATTTCCTGCTTAACTTTTGTTTTTCATATAAAAGCATGAAAAGGCGATCTAAAATGATTACTGCAGCCTCAGTCAGAAGGTTTACCGAAGCAGTCACCTTCAGTCTTGTTGGTACAGAATCCCTCAGGCAGTGCTAGGAGATAACTATTACCCCCCTTGCATTCATTCCTTCCCTCTTTACCCTTTCAGCTGCCTCCATATAAAGCGTTTAAACACCTCGACAGCTTTCCTTTCAGCTAGGGCGATTACTTCCCGACAGGTGGGGTAATAAGCTGTTTGACGGGGAGCAGGAGTGTGACCCCTGTAAGGGTTAGTGTGGCTCGCCTGGGCCCTGCTCTCCCTTTTTTAAAGAGGCGGCCCCGGACAGCTCCTCTGCTTCCCTTTCTCCTCTCTTGCTGAAATAAAGCTCCTTTAAGTGAGTCTGGGAGGAGACTCCCAACGGGACGCTCTCTCCCCACCTCACCTCCTCTCCCCCTCACCCTCACACTCCACCAACCCCTACCCCCCGGTGAAGACATCCTTGGCGTTGCTGAGGAGGGACAGGAGCACGGCAACCTTATTAATGAATGCGGCCCATTACCCGTCAGCCTGGCTCCTCGGCGACTCCCAGAAGCCCCTGCAGTACGTGACTTCAAATGGCAGGATATTGACACGGGGAGAGCAAAGCGGCTAAGACTAAGTGTATGTGTGTGTATGTGGAAAAGAGAGAAACAGAGAGAGAAAATTTGTGCTCAACTGAGTGTGCATGCCTTTGTGTGAGTGTGCCAGTGCGTCTAGGTGTGTGTGTGTGTGTGTGTCTGTGGACCCCAAAGGAACGTAGCTCCTTGGATATAATGTAGGGCTCGTAACAGCTATTAGAGGGGAAAATAACCCCTCTGGGGAATGGCTCCCCCCTCTGCATGTCCCAGCTATGTCTGACACACTGCATTCTACCTTTTCCTTAAACATGCCAGGAGTTTTCTCACTGAGGGCTTTCTCAAGGACGGTGTTAAACGACTTCAGTGGCTGTGGCAGCCATGCAGACTAAAGGGAAATAGAGGAAAAGATGGGGAAAAAACATTAAAAGAAAATGAAACTGATACCTTTATCTCTGTGGATACTGAACTCCGCAGAGTAGCAATAAACTGTTCTGTGTATGAGAATGGGAGTGTCGAAGGGATGGAGAGGGGAGGGAGTGTGGAAATTTACTCTCCAATCTTCATCCTTGTCAAGTTCTACAAAGTACCTTTGCCCTAGTGTTGGATAAGTTAAATACTTACAACACACACACGTGAAAAGCAGATGTAGAACATACAACAATCCACACCTAACAGAGGAAAATGTCCAGTTCTCTGACAAAGGGGGATGCCACTAATGGTGTCACACCAGAATCAGTGCAATTTAGGATTAGATGCCCTCCATTAAGCCTTTTAGCTCTCATCTCAACCCCCACCTCCAATACTATCCTATTCCCCCTGAAACTCTACCATTCCCCTTATCATCCATTTCCTTCCATTCTATCCAACCCTTAATCTCCTCCTCGATCCTTTCAACCACCTGCTGGCTACACAGGCCTGCTGCAGGGCCCAGTTACCAGCAGTGTTCAGGTAAACCATAGCAGTCAATTCTCCACTAAATTAAATTTTGCTCTGATCAATAATGTGCACCCGCTTTTCCCTTATGAAGACTGGCTGCATTTGCTCAGAGCGAGCCTCTTCCTCCTCTTCTGTTCTCTCACCAGCTCTGTGCCACTGCTAAACCACCTCTTTCATCTGATTACATCACCCTACTGCAACGCCCTCAGGGGTAGTGGAAGAGGAGGGAGAACACCCGGCAGGGGTCTTGTGTACCCATGCAAACAGGTGCAACATGTCTTAGGAATTTAACACTGCAGCAGAGAGGGGAGGATGAGAAAAAATGGGGAATGATTGGGGAAGAGCAGAGAGCGGGAAAGTGCAAGTAGGCTGGGGAGTTGATTTATTAACTAATCATTCTTTATGTCGTTCCCCATTGCTCTGGCCTCCATCGATAGGCTAGCACCCGGTCTCCAGTGAGGCAACAGAGGTGCATCTCTTACATCAGCTCTGCAGAGGAAGACCAGTGGACTAACAGACACATTCTCTCTTTCATCTGATCTTTCTGTATTAAAGACAGTCTTCACATTGTCCAACATCACAGAGAGGAGCTGTAAAGCCTAATCGCAATGCTAACAATGTTTGATTGGTCTTATGTTAATATCTGCAGAGCACATGTTAAGCACATTGTGTCTGCACTTCTACCTGATGTTATCCAGCATGTAACATTAAACCCAGGATTTATCGAGCAGTTAGAGAGCTGAGTGTGCAATAATGACTTTTTAAGCTTTGGCCTTTTCGAGGCCCCACAAACATGAAGAGCTCTGAGCACATTGCAGCGATTAGTTCTGTAGGGATGACCACCTCGCCCAACAGCCTGGAATTCCCCATATTGTGACAACCATTATTTTAAAATTGAAATTACATTTAGAATATAAAAAAATAGAAAAGGCTTTCCAAATTTATAGTAGTAAAGCATAAACAATACAACGAACATAATACTGTGTTAACTAATTAAACTGTACTCTTAATAATACACCAGGACTTAATTAATATTGAATAATGATTTTTTTTGACTAGTGCTTTGTATTTTTTGTTACAAATGTATATATATAGAGCAAAATAAAATACCTAATGTTACCTGATAATTACTACTTTGCAAAAGGTAGCAGCAGAAAGAACTACTCTTTGATAATATGTAATCTTAACACAGTTTACCTTAAGAAATGCCCCCTGTGTAAAAACAAAACAAAAAAAAAACATTATTTAAAAGTTAAAAGTGAACCCTTAAATAAATAACCATACTATATATGCATCTGAACATGTCTTCTTTACAATGATAATAAATGTTTTTTTATATGCACATTTATTCATATTTATTCTATCTTGTATATAGTATCCTGTATATAGAGAGCCTGTTTGTATTATTGCGGCTGCCTGCTGAACCAGCAGCACTGAAATTAAATTTTTGATGTAAAATCTGGAATGACAAATAAAGTCTAAGTCTGTCTAAGTCTACGTCTGATGGCATGACAGATGATAACATTAGGATTAAATGACAGGACAATTTGGCTACTGTTTATAAGTATATTAAAAACATTCTTTAATTATAGTAAGCAAACAATTTCTGTCTGTCAATGCTAACAGTCAGTATTAATTATTTATGAGTAGTTTGCATGTTTTTTTTTATATTAAAGAGATAACTTTTTCAATTTGCAACTGTATGCAAAGTTTGTGGATTTCCCTACATATCATTAGAAAACAAATACATGAATCAAAATCTATCCTGAGCTGATGAGAGTCCGTTTAGTCTATGCCGAGTTTCTCTCACACCCTGCATGGCTTACATACAGTAAGTCTGCATAGCTACATCTGGAGCACAGGGAGTGTGCACAAAACCACTGAGACCTGTGCATACCCGTAGTCATCATTCAGGAATTTAATTAACGCATAAGAGAACGTCACCAAATGATACTAAAACAAAAAACCTGTGGTCTTTTCCTAGGATCCAATCTGAGGCTGATTTTGAGCTGTTTCGGCAGTGGGATATTCAGGTTTATTTACGTGTTTGTAATGGTGAAGTGTTGATGAAATGATGAGCCATGGACGTCAATCTTTAATGACTCCACTGTGACTGCGGTTACTGAAAATTCTGCATCTGCGTGAAGTGTTTTTAGTCTTCAAAATTGCAAGAGTGCAACATTGTGCCTTGATTTTTAATGGTGTTTTGCACTCGGCCAGTATTGACTCTGTCCTCCCTTTGTGCATTCCCTACCGTTGACCAGTCCACTGAGGGAGTAATCCTTCCCTGCTTTGACCTCAGGCCAGGCTTACTGCTGGCTAGTTTAGCCAATGAAGAACACAATCAAATAAATAAATAATACAGCAGTTGGCATTCTCCACAGTCATCACTTATCAGGCCGTAGGGAACGTTGACCCCAAACACTGTTGTGCCACATCGGCCTGGTCTCCTTGGTAACAGACTTGTCTTGTTTGAAGTGAGGTGCCCAGGGAGTCGTGGTCATACAGTAACAGCACCAGGCCAGGGTGGAGTTGACAACAACAATGGATTTTAATGTGTTCCATGTGTGTCATTTTGTGCCATATTCACACGGAACGCTTGTAAAAATATAAAATAAAATCCATAATGCCTGAAATGCTTTGATTAGATGTCTAACTACCCCAACCCGATACTTCTGAGGTGTAACTGGAGATGACGGACCACCCTTTTTGTGGGCTGGTGCTTTGTAGCTTCAAATGATACTCATTACCCTGTCTAAGTAGACAAGTGAATGGTACTAGAAACACACTATGCAGTGATCCTGCTGTTTGACTGAGGTAGCAAAACAACTGCACAACTGCTGTGTTATTATGGGGCCTCATTAAGTGAGGAGAGAGTGGGAGAAGAGAGAGAAAGCAATAGAGAGAGTGCCAGAGAGAGGGAGAAAAAAGAGAGGGAGAAAAAAAAACACAAGAGAGAGATACAAACTGTATTCAGAGGTGATAGCAACACACAGATGCCTTTCCAGCCAAAATGAAGACTATGACTAAAGAACCCAATTAAGGGCTTTCTTAGGGGAGCCATCTTGGGAGGGGGATGGGTCTTCGTGGGACATGAGCCCTGGGCTACATCCTCTAATTAGACAGAGCGAGGGGGGAGGATCTCTGCCTGTCACTGGGAGGGAGATGGGGTCCATGGGGTTCCACATGTCAGTCCCAGAAACAAAACACAATTACTCTCACATTTAACCACTTCAGTCAGGGACAGACTTTGACTAGGGATGCTACAAAGCGCGTCACCCCCCCCCCCCTCGACTCTCACCCTCCCTCCTCTGCTAGTAGACATGCCATTTCACAAACGCAGAGACTTTTGAGGACTAAATTTTCTCCAGCATTTCCATGTTTTCTCTGAGAAGACAAGAGACGATCTGCACTCTCATGTTTTCCCACCGCATTGAACGGTAGAGTGGAACAGAAAATTAACTTTTAATTGACCGACAATTGGTGTCATTCAACATCCCGTTCCAAAACTGAAGAGTAAAATTACTTCGGTGTTATGGTGTGTGAATATGAAATTCGAGAGGGAATAATTGTTCTAATGCTGTTTATTTTGGCCTCTGCTGCATTTTGTTAACATCAACAGCATAATAGGCACTTGAAAATCAAATCACTACAGACACTAAATTAAACCTGCAGCGGAGTTCCTGAGAAGCACTTAAAATGTTATTTATCAAAGTTGTTAAAAAAGTCAACTAAGAAAGTAAAGGAGACATGTTTGAGGGAGAGATCCGGTGATGGATTCTAGCACAGTACACCAAGCATCTCCTCTTTGTTTGGATTTAACTTTCCCCAGTGGTGCAACAGAGGAAAAAGAAAAAAAGAACAGCTCAAAGGCTTCTGGGAGTTTTTGTCATGTCTCCCTCCAGACAATGTGTTTGCATGCACATATCAGACCCTGGGAGAGACACAGACAAAGACAAATACATACAGCATGCACACAGATGTACACACACAAACACATATCTACACACGCACACTAAGAAAGAGAATATCCTCTTAGGATCATTAGGTCTGTCATGCTGTCTAATTCTGATCCACCTACAAAACTAGAACACTACAATTGTGATACATCACTAGTCATCTAAGGGTGTTTATGTCCCCATTTACAGTGTGTGTACAGTGTTGCACGTAATTATAAATAAACTTAAATATTAATGATGGCGGCTCACAAGCAGCCATTTTTTTTTTTTTTTCTAATTCATTGTTCTTTTATTTTGTAGTGCAACTTTTTGAAATGGTGACAGAATTCGGAGCACCTGGGGTGATAAAGAAGAAAACAAGTTGTCATATAAAAGGCAAAAAAACATATACAACTTTCAAAAGCGTGAAGAGCTGTCACACTTGGCAGATCAAGACATTAAGAGAAAATGGGGTGTTTGAAAGCCGCTTAGGGGACACACACATGAAGATTTGCTTTTCTGCAGCACATTTGGGACGTGGGGCAGTTAGGGCATTTTTGGGGGCATATTTTAAAATTCATATGGAGAAAAAAAAAAAAAAAAGCTACGAAATGAAGTCTGTACTTCACTCTTGAGTGTTGCATTGAATCCTCAAATCAACTTATAAAACAAGAAGAGAAGGTGTATTAACATCTGAAATTTCTATACTCAGTCTTATTATTTTTGATTCATTCATTCATTTGATTCAATACCTTCAAAGAAATTTGACCCGTTTGATGTTAAATTTTCCACTGTTGCGTTCTGCCTTTCTTTTTCCATGACTGTCCATCTCCCCTTTTTTTCTCCCTATTCTCCATCCTAGACAGATGTTATGACATGCATAGCTGTTTACACTGACCTGGTGACCGTGAAGCCAATAAATATGCTTAATTAAAACAGTGGAATTGGTCACAGCTTGGCAATAATGGCTATCACACAGGGAGAGGAGAATCTCATTTGTGTGGGGAAGTAGAACATGATGCAGATGTGCTCTTGTCACTTTCAGCACTCATTAAGGCCGCGGAGCTTTGGATTGTCTTTGAAGGAATCCTTTTAAAAGACACTCCAATTAAGGTACGTGTCCTGCGGGCGTCTGAGGAGAGAAAGAGTCTTACACTACCCCAGTCCTTCTACTCCTCTGTTGATCGCGGTACGACTTAACACATGACTTACAATCTCGTGTCACTTCCAAGGAATGATAATGAAATTGGAAGATGGAGGGAATAAAAGACAGCCCAGCTTAAAAGGAACAAGGGAATCTCGTGCAGAAAATGTCATCTTCACTGTTGTGTAACTCCAATCTCTTTGTCTTTGGAGGAATTCGGATCATTGGGAGAGAAGCCTCCAATTGCAGCCCTCCGGTACAGGAGCTCAACTTGTGTGTGTGTGTGTTTTTTTTGTTTTTTTTTTTTCTTCCATAAATGAACTGCACTCAGAGAAATGTCAGATTTAAGCTGTGGCTAATACTGCACATCCATCAGTTAATGAATCTGACTAATTAATCCAGCCTAGCAGCATTGTCAGTAGCTCAGTTCCTTCCGCAGAGTAAAAAGTTACTGTATCTGAAGCCGAATGCAAAGGGAGAAGGACGTTTATTATCAAGTTTCACATTGCAATGTGGCCTCTGCTGGAACCTAGGGACATTTTTTTTCTCATAAGGGGACAGGGGAGAGAGAGGCTGCTTTTAAATTGAGAGGACAGTGGATCTTATTTGGGTGAGACGATATAGTGAAGCTATGTCTCCAAGTTGCTCAAGGGGTGGGCAGTGGTTGAGGGTCAGAGAGAGCACTGCACAGCCAGCCCGCTTGCCCTCCCCATCAGCACCTCATGAAATATCTACGTAGACTTGCTCCATATTTTAATGGGGTGAGGGAGCGGGAGGCACGGGAGTGATGGTGGAGGGGAGTACTCCGGAGAGTTTGAAGGGAATGGTGGTCTGTGCATCTCAGTGCTTATTTTTTGTCTGCGAAAGAAAGAGGAAAGAGAGAAATGGAGGGAGAGAGGGGAAGAGCAAGAGAGATTATTCTCCTTTGGAATCTGGATTCTGGGGCACACAGGCCCAGGAGTCAGTCAATCTGGCCGGTTTGAGGGGGGTGGCTGGGCGGGGGGTCCTGGGAGGGCTGATTAGACGGATGCTCTCCCATCATCCATCTCGACAGGCTGGCGAAAATTGGCTAGCCCCTTGCAGGGTAGAGTTCACGGGGGGAGCTGGTGGGGGAGGATGTGGAGTGGTGCGCTGGATACCTGTCACAGCCTTTGGTCTGTTTCAGGATCTCAGCAGCAAATTAATAAAATATCGTTCCTGCTTCCCTTTACCTGCCGTGGCAGCTCTCCCTCTCGCTGCTCCTTCTCCCAGCTTGCACTGGCCCTTTGACCCCTCCGACTACTGTGAGAGATGAGGAGCCCAGGCAGCCGGCGAGTGGGCCAGAGTGTCAGGGAGAAACAGGGAGAAACTCCAAACTCAAGACCTGGCAAAGTGAGAGAGCTTCTACTTCTCTCGCTGTTGGAAGACAGCTCCACTTCAGACGGACTGACAAACGACTGCCCCATGTCAGTGAGACATTTTGAAGTCTGATGCATGGGAAATGGCAACTGCAAACAAACAACAACTAAAAACAAGAGTACAACCTGAACTGCTTTAACCACAGACACTGACCAAGCAAATCTGACACCAAAGTTTACTGTAATTGTACCTAGTTAAAGACAAACCTATGAAACACTTAACTATGGACGGCATAAATAGACTCTGCTTTGTATGACAGTACAATCAATAATCAACACAGTGTAAGCCTATATATGTACTGTGTATGTGTTTGAGCATACACTCACTTGGGACAGCCTGTAGAGCATGGCACACTATGAGCATGATGATTGCCTTATCTCCCAGGCTCATCCCTGTTCTCCTGTCATAACCCCCTGATCCACCTCAAAGTGCTATAGGTCTTTCATGTTCCGCTCTTGTCTCTTCACACAGAGTGTAAAACAATATAATCATGCATGAATCAACACCTCTGGGAGGTAGAGATCACTTCATTCCAAAAATGTCAAACAAAAAAAAGTAGCAAAACATCCCCAGGTTATTTGAGATTGTTTACACGTATTTGCAACAACCTTAGCTATATAGAGAACACTCATACCAATGAGAGATGAAAATGTGATAAATAGGAGGCCTTGGCATGAATGAGAACGCTCCACGCTGGCAGTTGAGTGAAGCACGAGCCTTGTTAAATAACCTTCTCCGTCGTGGAGTTGCATGTTGGTGGATCAGGACTTGTTTTATTCATGCTTGCTGTGCTCAAATGACCAGTAGATAATGATCACATTCACCTTCCTCCTGGCAGACATATGCCTCTGTGTTTACAACATGAATCTCAATATGAAAATCGTTGCCGATCAATGGGCGGCCGAGCCCTGGATAGAACCTCTGGCTACCCGCTAATACATAGTGCTGCTAATCCAAGATCTCAGATAGACGTATTTGGAGAATGTGGTCAAAGCTATCAGTTTCTCTCGGAATTAAGAGTAATTTCAGCGACTGGATTGAACAAGGTGGTTATAGACTACTCATAATTTAATGATTTAGTTTCAAAAGGTAATAGAAAAAGATCTGGATATGAGAAGTGTACCATGTGTATGGAGGAGAATCCCCCAAACAAAACAGAGCTGCTTGAAAACACCACCACAGTGAAATAATATAATAAGGTCTGTTTCATTTTTTCAGGTTCTCCAAGGACCAGAGAAAAAGATTGCTAGAAAATGGATTATCTCTCTAACATTGCGAGTTCATAAGTCCAACTACTAACTTTGTTGAAGGGCAGATACGGTCTCCCAGAGGATAAAGCTCATATTTAGCCATGAGGCCTCCTCTGTGATTAGGAGGGGAGATGCAGGCATATTGACTCAACTGTGTTTTTGCCGCTGCACTGTATGTAATTACCTCTTCAAAAACGAACATTCCACTAATCCTCTAATTCCAGATATTTTAGTGCTCTGCTGGTCTAATAAGCAAATCAAATCATATCTGCACATCACAAATGAGTTTTGGAAACGGCCTGAAATAATTCCTTCTGAGTCTCTCATCCCAGCCGGGATAGAGGGGATAGCCAAAGCGTGGTGAGCAGTGTTTAGTGTTTGTTAAGCTGTCATGTGTGATTAGCACATCGCAGTTTCAGCTGGTGGCCTTTCTGCTCCTCAGCCTGAAGCTCACCTGTAACTCTGTTTGGAAGAAGAACTTCTGTGGGCACTGTGAGCAGTCGTAGATCTTATCCTCTTGGCCGTGGGCAGAGAAGATGTGCTGCTGAAGCTTATTGGCCTGGACGAACACTGATCACATGCAGGGACACAAAGAGGAGAAACAAGGACAGAGAAGACAATCTGTTAGAAACTTTCATGTACTGTACTTCAAAACTATTACTGTTAGATGCCTGAACTCTCTGCTTCTTAGCGTTGACGATGGTAAATTAAAAAAGCCTGCATTAAGGGAACAAAGGCAACATTATAATTGCATCTGCCTGAGTAACAATTAAAGACAGACTATGTCAAACTGCAAGGAAAATTACTTAATTACAAACAAATGAATGCACCATCAACAGCAGAAAAAAACAATGTTATAAGGAATATAATTGTAAAAAGAGAGGGAACAATTTAGATGTTAACGGTGAAACTAGACTGGTCACATTCGTGGCACTGGAGCTAGTGAATTCATAATGTTTTGGGAATAATGATGCTCTTTATTTAGCACTACTGTGGGGACAACAAGCTAGAAAATAAACAACCGCGAAAAATTGGCATGGCTTCAAGTGCAAAACATGGCCTCCATTAGTCTACATCGCTAATTATATTGACAATATAAATATTCATGCTGCTGCGCTACTTATTCATGCAAACTCAAGACTACATTCACCATCATATAAACACACAACTCACTGGCACTTAAAACATATACCATACATTTGTGCTTTAATTAAGCCATAGTCCACGCTGGAGAGCTAAGGGGGATGCAATTGTGTGTGTCTTGAGTGAATGTGTCTTCAATATGTGTGTGTGTGTGTGTCTGTCTGCATTCTCCAAGGAGCACTTCAAACATGCCGTTTGTTATCCCAGACCCTTGTGCTTTAAGGATGGCTGTCTAATCTCAAAGGTCTGGATGCTCTGGAAAAGTTAGCATGTGGGGGCTTCATTTGAATTTCTTACAGCTCAAAATAACTTTTCTTCTAATGCATGCACCGTGGGGCCACAAGAAGAGGAAGGAGAAAGCACAGCCACAAAAGGTGAGGTGTCTGTCGGAGATGGCTTTGGGGTCGCTGCAGCCCCGTGGTGGGGCTCTGCAACATTAACGTGTCCCAATTTGAGCTCACCTGGGAGAGTGGTTATTAATTATTGAGCTGTACACACTTGAGACGTTCTAGGCTTCATTGAATGTCACACTCCTGACCTGGGAAATAAAAGTTTAGATCCCGAGCAGACACGCTGTAGTGATGCTTTCAGACTACTAATGCCTGGGTGACAGCTGTCTCTGGAACATGGCAGCATGTTAACCAGAAATGAACAAACCTCCTCTAATGAACAAACAGCAACTCTACGGCCCATTTCTGAAACTAATGACCACAGCAATGCGAAGCTAAACATAACTGCAGATAAATGGCTTGTTTTACAGTCCAATACAAAACATTTTCACTCAAGGTTAAGGCCAGGGCTATCATGCATATTTGTGACTCTGTTATGCTCCAAAAACGATGACAATTTTCTTTGTGGGGAATACATGCTCGGAAAGAAAATACGCTGATGAACAATAGCTTTTTTCTTTAGCTGTGTTTTGTCTGCATATACAGTACAGAAGCAGGTCACAGCAGCTGCAGGAAGCCTTCATTATGTCTTTGGCTAGAGGAGGAAAAAGTCAATACAGCAAAAATAAAAATGGATTTGAGACTTGGGGGGCCTTCAAACACTGTACAATAGGGCTAAACACAACTGAGATGTCAGCTTAGCTGTTTCCCCCTGTTTACATGCACATCTGATCCACTTCCAGTAAGAGACACATTTAATCAGCATGCATTTAATAGTATAAATTAAAAGTGGAGAAATTATTCATATTTTAATGTAGAATGACAGCTGATTTAAAGTGCCAGAGCCTAAATGCACTAATGGCCTCTAGTATCCAGTAAGAAGTAGGAGCTGCCAATGCTGAACGGGCCAAAGATATAAACTGTAGTGCTACCATTTTCTTATTTACATACTTTAGATCAGTTCTGACATTTTTACAGCCATGAATAATATTAGCGATGGCTAAAAACTATTAAATAAAATTCACTGATTGGTCTTGTGGTTACGATTTGACAACTGGAGACGGTAAAACTGTGGGTGCATTGTTTGCCTTTGTCTAATTTTGCAAATTAGCATGCAACATGTAATAAAGGGATAAGCTATAACAGGAGGTGGACAGTGTATTGGTATTTGGCAGCATGAGGAAAACATGAAATATGCCATTTCAATGCCCATTTAGAGGAGGAACACAGGCATGTCTTCCTAGAGGGTTAAAATGAGGACATAGAGAAACAGAAGAAATAATCCAAAACCACATCCAAACAGGATCAGTGGCTGGCCATTGTGTCTCTCCCTGCTGGGAATGAGAGAGAATAAGAGAGAGACAGAGAGAAAAAGAGCGAGAGAGTATGTTTATGTGTGTGTGTGTGTATAAGAGAGAGAGAGAGAACTTTGTGGAGTTTGTTGGCTGTGGAGCCAGAGCAGAGCAGAGCAGAGCAGAGCTGAACAGAGCGCTGAGCCGGGTTGGGCGTCAGGGGTGTCAGGGCTGAGGGGGCTGAGGGGCCAAGGTCTCCTCGCTGTGGGGGATATTAAGCCCTCTGATTAGATCTCAGGGGCCGCCCATGGCAGACGTCTCCTTTACTACAGGCCCCAGCTCATCTTTATTTTGGCAGGGTGGTGCTCTCTGCAGGCTGCACTGCACCAATACTAAGCTGTTTGTGCACGGAGGAAAAAAAGTTTATCCTTTTTTTCCCCCCTTTCTCCTTTTCATTTATTCATTCGTCTAGCCTACATGTGTTTGTTTCTGCTTAGGAGTTCACTATGCAGAAGATCATCCGAGTGCTCTGAGGCAGCGCAAACAATTCGGCCATGTAAGATGATTTCCAACCATAAACCGATGATCATCACTTCTTAGTTAACGCTAAGTTTATGTCTGTTGTTGGATGTAAGTTGTTAAAATGATAACATCACACACTAGAGAAGTGTGTGCAGCAACCAAACAAAAAAACTAATTAAACTACTGTATTTGTCAGAGTTGTGTTGCGTTTGAAAGCAAGGCATCCTGTAGATTTTCAAGTTTGTTCATGCTGTGACATAAGTAAAGTGAAGAGTCTTCACACACACAAACACACGTACACACACACAAACACACATACACACACACACACACACACACACACACACACACGTACGACTTTCATCAGGCACACTTTCTTCTGTTTTGTTTGTCTTAAGCACATATTCCCAATCACAATTTCCACACCAGCCCTCACTACTGCTCCTAAGGGTGCAGGCAGACACTTCTAGCTGCAGGCTCCCCCACTTCTGAAACCTGTCAAATCTGTCCTGGGAGAGTCAGCCTCTCTCTCATCATCCAGGGGCTTATGGACCTCTCTCCATTTACCCTCCCTCCCCTGCACAGTTCTCTTTTCCTCCTCCTCTTCCCTCTTTCATCTCACATCCAAACTTGCCAGTTGCAACCTTCTCAGCTTCCTCCAAGTTTTGTCTCCTTTTCTCCTCTATTTTGTCTCACCTCATGTTCTGTCTACGACTTACTTTTCCCTCTACTTTTCCTTCGGTCTGTTTTGCAGTATGATTTGTCCTCTCTCCGTTCCCTTCGGTGTGGATTGAGAATAATCAGGTATGACAGAGAATGATAATCACTCCCTGTTTCCCACTGAGTTTTGGGTCATATGGGGTGGATCAAACTAAAACATGGGCATTGAGTTGGGATGATCTTTTAAACAAAGAGTAACCTTGTTAATCAGGTGAACTTCATGACCTAGACACAGTCTGTGCTACCACCTAATTTGATCAAAGTTTTGCTTCTATGTTCAAACTCATTATACTGGTAATAGGGATTTTTTGTTTTACAGTTTATGTATGTCCAGACTGGGGCGATACGTTGCCACCATCCATTAGTCAACATGAAAACATAACAAAAAGAAAATGAAGAAATGAATGGATTAAGATGATGTGCATTAACAAACCATTTAGATCAGTGGTTTCCAACCAATTTTGGCTCATGACCCCACTTTAACATAACAAATTTCTGGTGACCCCCGACATTCAAAACAGAGACTTTTTTTTTGCAAAAATTAATTTGTTTTTGATCATGTAATAGTTTGCTATACTATGTTCAAATAAAGGTTAATTTTACATTTAGTCTATATAATGTATATTATTATGGACTGAGGCAGTAAAGCCAGGTGGAGATTACTGCACAAAGTGAGAATTTATTTTCCTTGGTCAGGATATGTACAGTCAGTCCAGCTTGTATTTACAAGGTTGACAATTAATACTGAACAAACAATAACTCAAACTATGAATTATGATAGAGCTGCAGCATCTTAAACCGACCACAATGAACATTTGAAAGATAAACAGAACCACAGTGTTTCAGTTTCAGCTTCAGAGTTTGGCTTTTATGGATTGATATTGTCTCTGTCAACTCAACATTTATATTTTATTAGTAATTCTTACTATTTTTTAAATTTTCATCAATTACTACAAATTTCAGGCGACCCCATTAGAATTCCTGGCAACCCCATGTGGAGTCCTGACTCTAAGGTTGAAAAACACTGATTTAGAGGTACCTGCTATAACATAACATAACATAACATAACATAACATAACATAACATAACATAACATAACATAACATAACATAACATAACATAACAACAGTTGCAGGATAATCTATTCCTATTTCCAATAATAAAATGCTTAATAAGTATGTTAAACTCATAATACTTGATATCAAATTGAATTGTTTGATTGACTGATTGATTGATTGAATTATTTATTTTGAATATGAACACTAAACAGAAGAAAATAAATAAACAAAACACTTAAACATAACACATATAATACATATTCGAAAAGGAGTCAGAAGAAGTACAACTTATAAACTCCCACCCCTTCTCCTTATATAATTAATAACAATAATAACCTTCCTAGTCTAAGCAGATCTATACTTACTATGTACCATAATATGACTGATACTTACTATTAAATAATTTGGTTTCCGGCTTTATATTATTATGAACAAATACAATATGATTTACATAAACACATAATACAACTGTGAATAGTTTTGCACTTTTACCTATGTGGAACTGGAAATGCAGGTCTAGTACACTATGGAATTGCAAATTTCACACCATTATTTAGTAAAGGGTATTAAATTTAATTCTGAATACTAAATACAGTCTAATATGTCAAATTGAACGAGTAATGAAAATGAAGCTGGCTGTGTAGGAAAGAATACATTCTAAATTAATTCATGGTAGGATGTAGTGTCCTTCCTTTCTCTACTTTTTGCCAGGATCAACTTGAAATATATTCAAGGACAGCTGTCAGCAAATCTCTCAATTTCTCTTTTTCCTCCCAGTGCCCCGACTTTAGTCTGCCTGTCCCTTGCATCCCCAACAGAGGGAGGCCTTTCAGTCCATCCATACTCTCCACAGCCTGCCTTCCCCACAACCACAGGCCTTCGCCCATCTGTCTGTCTGCTCTGTGACCACTGTCCTGAGGGTGTACTCTGTCTCTCCCTCCTCCTCTCTCCCTCCCAGCATCCCTCTCTCTCATGCGCCGTGATCGATATGGACGCGGAGGGAGAGGGGGGACCTGTCTGTCAAAGCCGGCGGTGGAAAATGAAGGCTCAGATGAAGGAGGCATGCTCTGTATATTAAATGCCCAGACCCCTGTGAGGGGCGGAGAGGCGTTGAGGTGGGGATATATCAATAGGCTTCTGCTAAAAGAGAGATAAGGCCAAAAAACAGCAATGAGAGGAGTAGAACGGAGTAGAGGGAAGGGAGAGACCGTGCAATGAGAGAAATGAATAAGGAGTTGAGTAGTGAGGTGGATAAAGAGATAAAAATGTGTAATAAAAAATCATGGAGAAAATGCTAAATGTGAGCTAACGATGTTAATTGGCGGAAAAAGTAGAGGAGAGACAAATGCATTTCTTTTGGGCAGCGGAGGTAAAGACGGAGGCGAAACAGGAAACACAGGAGAGACAAATGAGCTGAGGATCCGAAAAGTGCGAAGAAGAGTAAAGAGCTGAGAAGGGAGAAAGAGTGAAGAGCTGAAGTTAACGACTTTGCAGATTTCATTATAGAGATAGTTAACCCTGTTGACACTGAAGGAGGGCGCTATCCTCTCAGGAGGAGTCCGGTCCTTCCACCTCCACGCACAGAGACAGATGAGATCATTACAGCTATCAGCACCACTGCCATCGACAATTAGCACATCTTCTTTTCTTTCCCCACTCCGCCATCCCCCCACCTCCTCTCAGATCACACTGTCTCCCCCCTTGCTCTCTTTCTTTCTCCCCCTCTCACCTCATGACACTTCTTTGGCCTTGATTTGGAGGCAATTTGACTAAATAAAAAAGCCACATGCAGCAAACTGCTCTCAGCTTTAGCCGACCTGCTTGCTTGACCTTTCCTAACTCATTTAGAACCCATTTGCCTCAAAAGAGTAAAGCTTCGGATATCGACAATGTAAATGCATGTAAGTACAACATCTCTGCCTGTTCAAAATCTCTATACATTTTTTGATTTGTGGATGCAGAACGAACAAAAGCTAATATAGCACGCAAACACATGCAAAATACATACCTGTGAAGCAGACAGGACACTTAAAGGTTCCTCCCATGCCCTCAAAGCTGTGCTCAATCAGGTGGCATTGAAGCTTCGCTGGCGAGTCGAATGACTGACTACAGAGTTTGCATTCATGGTTCAGTCCTTCCTCTGCGGAGAAAAAAACAACAAAAAACACACATAAAAACATGAGAGGAAAAATAAGCAGAGCATGAATTGCAAACAAGAAGCAAAGATTTCTCTCTCTATGCTTTGTTTCTTTTTTTTTTTCCTTTATTCTTTCACGTGTAATTTAAATTTGACAAATTTGCGGCAAAGACTCCTGCCTGTGATTTTAATGGTTCAGTCAGGAAATAATATAACATGTGATTTGCTCCCACCAGGCACAAATTCAATGACCAGGTTCCTAATCACTCAGAAGAGGTCCTGCACTTAGAACATGGTGAGCGTCATCTTTTTAATTAAAATGCATGCAAAGATTTATTTCAGAGTGGGGCACATTAGGAATAGTCAAATTGATTTGTTTTTAAAAAAATACTGTAATCCATTTTCCACCGTTTTAATACACTGATACAACAGTTATGCGAAGTGCAGAAACCCCAACATTAGCATTCCTGTCACGTCTATCTGGACATCAGACAACCTCAGCCATAGCCACTGATAGCTTAAATAAATGTCGTTCAGACTGTAAACCTGCACACTCATTTGCAGCACCACGATCTGCTGAGTCAGACTTCCAGAGAACTGCCCATCTCCAGTGCGTCGATAAAAGGCCTATATGCTCTGCCATGGGGCCGGACTAGTGCTCCATCAAACTGCTGCCAAGCTAGACATTAGACCAGCAACTGCAAGGGGGGTAGAACTGATACACTGGAGACTCATCTGAAGTTTATCCCCAGGTCTCTACAGCCCACTGCCCACCACATAGGCCCTGGGCACCAGAAGCATGAATACACAATCCACCTAACCAGCTGTGCCCTGCTTTAGCCCTGGAGCGTGCAAGTAGAGGGTTAATCGAAGGCGCTTCAGGCTAATGTGGCAAAACAAAAGTGCTGAAAAACATGACTGCACAATGACCTTAAATAGACAAGGCACCTCTACTCTTCTTCTTTTTTTTGCCTTTTAGGGTTTCCTGTTTTTACAACTAAAAGTTCACCTGAATTCACCTTTTGACCCAGAATATGAAAACTTTTGTCACATACAATAGGATATTTTTACTTAGATTTTCTTGAAAACAATTGTCATTTGAATAGCGAACTTAAAAAAATATTAAGTTGTGCAACAATAAATGCAAAAATGGTATCTATCAAGTGACTGAACAACACTGACAACTGCAACCCAGTGACTCACAACATTCCAGGAAGAGACTGGAAGAAAAACACATCTGCGTAGCCAAAAGAAACAGAGGGGGTGTATGTATATATAGAACTTTTTTTAAACTTAATATACCACCACATGCTCTTTTACATTCTTTACTTCTTTAATATAAGCATATGGCATGGTCTCTCACATAAGGTTTTACGTAGTGCACGGAAACAAACCATAAGTTTCGCATCCCCTCATGACTGCTTGACAAAAGGTAGGGCTTGATCAAACAGTTGGTGTAATATTTTAAAAGCAAAATAGCTGATGGTGTGTTGTGCGATCATGCGTGTGACAGATGAGATATTCTGTAGCCTACATGTGCGTCTACGTGTAGCAGCAGGCATCAACAAAAGGGGAGGAGGAGGGTGTCGTGAGCGCATCCACGCAGACGTGCAAGAGGATCACTGCTCTCTTTGATCACCATTCACTTCGTTTATCTGTGTGAGGGTGTGCACTAAGGTCAGGCATGCTGCAGGGTTCACAGATCTGTCCCTCTGCCATAATATGCACAGCCCTCATTTGACCCTGCTGCACAACACTGTCCCTTTGGAGACCTGGCCTGCTTCATTATGCAGATAACACTGCACCTGCCTGACTGACCTTGTATGTGTGCATGTGTGTGTTTATGTCTGTGAGCAGGTGCATCAAGCGAAAATAGCAAGGAGATATAAATGCAGAATGTTGTGAAATTTAAAGCCAAAATATGTCACAACTATATATTTGAAAACTTTAAATGTAGGCAACCACATGTGTAGTCTTGTACATCAACTTGCCATAGCAGTTTGTAAAACACCTGCAAGATGTGTGTTTTTTTTTTTTTTTTTTTTTTTTTTTTTTGGGGGGGGGGGGGGGTAATAGTGGTTAAGACACAACGACATAAACACGGTGCTGCATTTGAAACAGGCCAAAACAATGCAAGACAAAAAAAAACTAAAGAAAAAAACATTACAGAGCATATGTTCAGTATAATGAAGCAATCATTATTCACTTTGTGCAACAATGTGGGTTATTAATGTGTTTAAATGATCTGCATATTGTATGTATGTACAATATGGAGGTGATAGATTACAGCGGGATTTGGTTATGTACTGAAAGGAAAATAATAGAAAAACAAAAAACAAAAACAGCCTTAAAATTTCAGTGTGTGGTTGTTGTTTTGGAGTGTACATACCTGCTCTACCTCCCAGTACTTTTAATTGAATGTGCAATACCTTGTTTTTTTTTTTTTTTTTTACCTTCCAGTACTCTTATTATTATTAACAGTATTACTTTTTTTCTGCTCAGTATTCTATTTTACAAATGTGTATTTGTGTTTGTCTGCGCAATAACTGTTTTTATATGTTTTAGCTGTGTTTATGTTTTGTTTCTGTTTTTATTCATGTCTTTTTCTAACTCTGTGACTCAGGGAAATGCACAAGATTTCCAATGTACCTATACTGCGATGTATCAGTCAAGGTTATAATAGTTTTGGATTTTTCATTATAGTTTAGTTTTATTTAGTTTAGACTTTTTTTCTCTCTAAGTCAGTTAGTTTCAATTAGTTTTTAGAGCAGGTTTGCTTGTTTTTATCAGTTTTCATTTTCTTCTAAATGCTTAGTTTTAGTTTATTTTTTATTTTTTTTGTTTTTTTTTAACCCGTTCATGCACAAATTATGAGAACCTTAATCAAAATTTTTTCCTGAGTGTTTTTTTCCATTTTAGGCATGAAAAAAACAATGCGATTGAAAATTTTCTTCTGAAAAACAAAAATAAATAAATAAATAAAATAAAATAAAAATACATTAAAAAATAATAATGAAAAAAAAACTCTTGTGAACCTATTTTTCATGAAGTTGCAAAAATGTTCACTCAGCTGGACACCGCACATTTAATTTTTGATGCACAGAAACATGTATTTACTGATAAATTGTGTGAAAACTATGGGGAGGGCTTGTGTTTCTGGGGGTTTATGCTCAGGAGAGATCTACATTATGTTACCAATTCATGTCAGAAAAGATATGTAGTGTCGTAAAACTTTAATAAAGATATATGTAAAAAAAAAAACAAAAAACAAAAAACGAAAAGAACAAAATCCTTGAATATACAAGAGAACAGCTGTAGAATAGCAGTCCACTGTAGTGACCAGTATGCATGAAAGGGTTAATATCTTTTATCTTTTTCTCCGTTGTTTTCACATAAATCCCAGACAGGACTCTGCTTCTTTCTCCCAACTTTAGTCTCCATGTTTCCAGGAAGAATCGTGACGAGAAGACAGCTGGAAACCACAAGTGCCGTACGGTGCCGCTAGCTAAAATTGCTAGAGGAAGATAAATCAATTTCAAATCAATCCGACACTGACAAAGACAAAAACTAAGGGAATTTTATCCATAATTTTTATCTGTTTTAGTTAGTTTTGTAAACACACAATACAGTTTCAGTTAGTTATGGTTTTTTTGTCCTTTAATTATAGTTTTTATTTATATCAGTTAACGAAAATGCTTTTTCAATTCTAGTTTTTGTCATTTCGTTAGTTTTCGTTAACAATAATAACCTTGGTATCAGTGCAAATGGCAAATAAAGTCTATTCTATTCTATTCTATTCTATTCTATTCTGAGATTAATATACCAAATAAATAGCTGTACAGCCTGGGACAAAACTCAACCACACAAACATATCCACAGACCAACACAAACACCAAGAGGATGTCTGTCATGACTAAATTGAGCTCTGTTAGCCCCTGTAATGCAGGACTGGGTTTGTATTCAGCAGTGTAACAGGGGTTGAATCAGGCTGGCAGACTGTTTCTTAGTGAGAGCCAAGGGAGGAAGTCAGTGCGCTCGCCCCTATAGCTGCCTCACTGGGCTGAGGTCACTTCCTGTTGCTCCCCCAGCTCTTCTCCAGGGCTGCCCAATCAGCATGGCCCTGCGTGAGCCCCCACCCCTCTCTCTGCACTGAACAGACTCTGGATATAGTTACAGGGCCACAGGGGACTGTCAGCTCTCTCTCTCCTCATCTCTCTCTCTCTCTTTCCCTCTCTCTCCCACCTCCCACTCCCTGTTTCTGAGTCTCCCGAGTGTTCTCTGCTGCCACCACCCTGTCCCTCTGCACTCCTAAGAAAATCCTTTAGATGAAAACTGCTCCTGTGCCTGCTCCCTCTAAGCATCCCTGACACCAGCAAAGTAAGCCCATCTGCATATCCACAGGGCCTCGCGTTCCTGTGGCTCATGGTTTATGTATTTCACAGCTCCTTAAAACACAAACGCCTAATATCTCTCCCATGTGGAGGACAGGAAAGGGAGAGGGAGAGAGGAAAAACTGCTCTCAAAAAGAATGGTCTTTATTTCTCCATGCTGTTTACTTTTTTATCCAGGCTGAAGTTCATGTGCTGTTGAAGGTTGTTTGGGACGCTGGGGCTTGCATAGTTTAGTGAACCCTTTATGTAACAGTGATACAGTTGGTGCATGTTGAATTGTTTAAGTTGAAGACAGTGTTAGAGGTGTCTTTAAATTTGATGATGAATGCAGAGGCACCAACAGTGAGTAAAACACTTCAACTTTAAGCACTTATAACGTTATACATTTCTGATTATAGTGTGTGGTTAAGTACAACGCAGGCCCTTTCTTAATTAAAAACTCTCCCTCAGTTTATTCCGTTCCACCACCACCACCACCCCACCCCCCCACACACCACTGCCCCTTACTCTATTTAAACAGATCTGCCGAGGAGTAGTTTGAAATGGATGGGAATTCAGGATCTCTCTTAGTATTTGGCTTTGGAAGAGAAAAATCTGATACTTAGATTTACTCTCATCTCTGGGGCATAGTGAATGGTTCTTTGAAACTCACTCTAGAGGGACCCATGCTGTTTGTGTCGCCAAAGCAGCACACTCTAACAAATGATATTAAGGACATCAATCAAGGCACTTCTTTGCTGAAAGTAATGAGTAAACAAGTGGGAAAACAAATTGAGAATATTTAGTAGGCAGCAATGGGTTGTTTTGGAGAAGCCACAGACAGAACCACTACGGTAATAAAAGCTGGACTGCTCTAACTGTAAAGGTCTATGCAAGTTTCTCAACTGCAAAACCTTCCAATAAAAGCAGAAATACCTGCTTGAAGCGATCCTGTTTATGAGGTATGTCACCTTTAGCATGAGCTACCTTTCTGTTTTTACCATATGTCTCATAATATTCAGCCGGATGTTGAAGTTGTATGTTAATAAACCAAGAAGATTTGGTTTTCAGCGGACATACTGCTGTATATACAACCCACTACGGGATTGTGGATGGTAGCAGAGCAGACAGCTTCAGGCCTGTAAACAGTAGGTGGGTTTACTTCTCTCTTCTCTCCGCGGGAACTATCCATTAACAGATAATGGGGGGAAAATCAGAGTGATTAAGGCCCAGGGAATTATGGGTGAATACAAATTGACTCCACCTCCGTGTGGTGTGCTCTCTTGAGGTAGAAGCAATGCTCATAAGGAACAAACTCATTTCAGAAGTACTACAAGGCCCATTAGGGCCTGGAGAATGCAGCAGATGGGGGGTAGGAAGGTGGTAGGTGGGAGCGCAAAGGGATGGACTCCCCCTGGACCAAAACTGATTGGAGAACTGGTGCCTGGGGGGAACATTACTAATATGTATTTCCTGCCTCCACAGTTTGAGAAGGACAGAGTGAATCAAGTGCAAAATGTTGAAATGAATGTACAAGATTTAATCACGGCACCTTGTAAATTTACCTCATTCTATCAAAGAGTTAATGTGTTACATGAACAGTGATGGAACGTGGTCTGGTAATAATAAAATCAAAGAGATTGAAAAACTACCGCAGCATGAGAGAAGCTTTACCTCAGTTTCCCTGTAGGGAAGTGGGCATGTAAAAGACATATTCTGTGTCTGCAAGAGAAAAGCCAGTGAAATATAAGCTAACCAAAGTACCAAAGCCCCCATGTCAGGGTCCCAAGTTCAGTGCATGCCTGATGCTGTTTTATAACCTCCAGAGAGAGAAGGAGAGTGAGGTGAGATTGTTGGCAGTGACATGTCAGTAATGGTGATGCCCTCGCACAGCAAGAGCAAAGGATTCTGGGGGAACATGTCTCTGGGAGAATGTCAGCTCTGATGCATGGCAGCTCGTTGGAGGTGCTAATCAGAGCAGGGCTAGGCTCCTGCTAGGATCAGCCACTCTGAGCCTACATTAACCGCCTCACAGCTCCCCTGGCTACTGGGCCAGAGGTAAAAACACCGAACTGACAGGTTTTGTGTTGAGATAAACATGCGTAATGCTTGAATGGATGTTACAAAAGGTTTAGCCAACTAGAACACCTTTTGGAGTTCACAAAACATGGGAGACAAAAACATAAGGACACTTTTGCCTCCTCAAAACAGAAATGCACCAGACAGACATTTCCAGCTGAGTTATTTGCCAAAAGGTGAATGTGGTTTAATGATATTTATTAAAAAATATCTAGAAATTAAAGCCTGAATTCTTCTTATTATTATTAGTAGTAGTATTAGTGTTATTATTATTATTATTATTATTATTATTATTATTATTATTATTATGAACACCTGAGAATGTCCAAATGATAGGTTACACAATATGAATGTACATGTCACTATCCACACACTAGGCTCTGTATTTATGAGAGACATGCTGTGCTTTGAGTGTACTATGCCTAATGCATTACATTAGGCATATGCAAGGTTTTACGACACAACTGTGTTCTGGAAAGGTAGCAAACAGCTAGATGATATAAAAGAGGAAATTAGGGGAACATTTTGCTTAGAGATTTTATCTTTCACATCCCTACTGCCTGTTACATTTCATTCAATAAACCTTGAGATGTGAAATGTGTTTGTGTTTTTCATTCTGAAGGTGCTGTTTTACCCTAGGAGGAGTAAATATGTATAGTAGCAGTCAAACCCTGCAGGGAAAAACACATTATTAGTGAGTCTTAGTCTGCATCATTATAGATACAAACCATTTCAGACAGCCTTGCAAGCTGACCAAACAGACTGTTTGTTTCAGAATTGGGCATATATGTATTTTTAGAGTTGAAACTGAGCATAATTTAATCTATCAGGCTGCAAGTCACAGAAGGGAAAGTCATTCTTAAAAGCAGCTGAAGCCGGTGTTTCAGCATGATTTGGCACTCCAGTATATTTTGAAAGATAGTCTGCCATTTTGTGTTTCGCCTGAACCACATTACCTGCTATTCTTAAGCTGAAACCCACAATGGCTAAAACTCGGTCAAATGAACAGTGTGTAGGTCATAGAGGCAGAGGAAAAGAAAAAAAAAAGAGAAGGGAGAAATCCACAACAACAAAGGCAAGAACCGAATACTTGTTAACGAATGATGTGTAGGCGCTGCAGCTGCAGGCAGGTATGGAGGTCCGCTGGGGACAAACAGCGCAGGCTGCTGAGATGGATTGCATGGGAGCATTAGACCCCCTGCAGCCACACAAACACCATTCTGGACTGAAATGCTCTAATTTACTCTGTACATGCCTATTCTAAACTGCTGTTTTTTTTTTTCCGTCTTAGAAGGAAATAAAGGTCAAGTGACTACACCCTGACTTTTCAAGACTCTTGTGCTCAATGAAAGTTGGTTTGAAAAGTGAGAAAACAATAACAAACAAACCGAGAGAAACAATAAAATGGGAAAAGAAGTAGTTTCTGGCGGGCAAATAATTGAGAAGAAATGAGGTGTAAATCTAACAAGAATCTTTCTCTCTGGTCTCAAAAGAATGAGTGGCCTGAATGTAAAAAGTTAATTACGGGCACATGCCCAGATTTCTTCGCTAGCCTCACTGTGGCATTGTCAGGCTGAAGTATGAGGCTCTATGGGGTCTGTGGTCCACACAAAGGAGCAGGGAAAGAGAGCGTTGCGGAGAGGCCCCTTGGCTGGGCTCGCGGCATGGAACACTGTACAATTAGCCAGCCCCTGCGTTCTGCCGGCTTATAATTATCAGTGCTTGCCTTAATTGACTCCCTTAGCCTGCTGCAGAGGGACCCCCCCTTATACCTCCTTCCCCCTGCACAACGTAGGCCGCCGAGCGCCACGCCGGGCTCTCCAAAGTCATTTAGAAAAGCGCTCATATTTTCGACACAAAAAAGGGGGAACATTTGGTGAGAGAGAATTCATCATCAGGTGTCTAGAGGTTTTCCTTAATAGAAAAGCTGAGTCCCACTGAGTGCGCTCCGTGTAGCGGCCAGCCACGCATGCTCAGGACCAGCAAGCCGCCATTCGCAGCGGGCCACTAGACATTAGCATAATTTTATATAACACAGGCACCCGCACTGGAAATTTAATACATCTCAGCAAATACGAGACAGGCGTTTTGCATAATTTTTTTCTCATTCCCCACCTAGCTTCCTCTCTCCCTCCTATCTCTCAGTCCTCACTCCATGTTCCTCTCCTGTCTTGTCTTCATCTTGCCTCTCTCTCTCTCTCTCTCTCTCTCTCTCTCTTGCCGCCACTCTCCTTTGCCCCGAACCCTCCCCACACAACCACCCCTCTCTCCTCGCCCCATGGTGCTGCTCTCACTAGGAGAGGGGAAGTTCATTACCTCAGCTAAATCAGAATTAGTCCCTTCATTTTGACGGGGCGAACTTCATTAGAAAGGCCCTTCCTTAATCCAGCAGGGAGAACTGATGAATCTACATGGGGGCAATAATTTGCTTCACACAGCACATTCAGCCACTTCCTCCACACTGTTTCCCCCTTCCTTTTCTCCGTCTATCTGCCTTTATGTACTTATAGTTACATTTTTATTAGATCTACAGCAAAAAACCTGAGAAAGGAAAACACCTGCATATAATTAACTAATGGCAGCGGAGAGGGTGTAAAGAATGAGTTATGCTGTTTGGAATGTCCCGTCTCCCCAACAGGCTTCAGGGCCTCTGGAGCAGCCATAACTGACTTGGCTGACACTCAAACACAGGCTGAGTGAGCATGGCCGACAGCAGGCTAGGTCTCTAGGTCTGAGATAACTATTCAGGATAATTTTTCAATGTCATGATTGTGTTCTGCTGTTGTACAATACACAAAGCTTTCTGTGTGTGCCTTTTTACATGAGTCAAAATGAGAAAACGGAGAAGTAAAATTAACCCGCTAATGTAAAAGTTGCAATTCCACATGCTACGATTTGCATAAGTCACAGTTTTAGAACATTCTCTAAAGAGACGGCGCTTCAACACTTGTCTAGATCTTTGGAGCAAACTGGAGAGCGTACAGAAGTGAATCAGGAAAGACAGCCCCTGACTGCCATACCGCAGCGCCTGGTGTCAAACAGATGTGCAGCTTGGCAGCTACGCTCCCCAGAAAACAGAGAGCCTACGGATTCCAGGGTGCTGTTGAGTTGTGCTGCCCTCCCCCCATCTCATCACTCCTCCGTCCCCCAACAGTCCCAACTCCCCCACACTGTGCCCCTGCAGTCTCCCTCCCTCATCACCTCCACACAGGGGTCCCCTGACTGGTAATCTTGTCCCTCGAATGTGAAATCTCCGACAGCGATGCCCCGCGCTTTTACCCCCTACCTTCGAGGCTGATGGGTAAATTGGAATGGCGCACCCTGCTGGCACAGAGAGCTCTGAACAGACAGCAGTACACACATGCTGAGGCACCCCTCGCACGCTATGTCTAATATAGTGGACATGCACACTCTTGCCAAGCTGCAATATCCATGCACAGACACAGATCCACACACACAGATGTGCATACGGGAAACACACACACACACGCACACACACACACACACTCACTCACTCAGAAAAGCCCCGCTCATACACAGCCGCTTGAACATACACACATACAGTATGCAAGGTAAGTGTTCCATGCATGATCTGCTTGCCTTAATCTACATAAAGATTGAATATATGATAAATAAACAGATACTAGGAACTGAGTCAATATATGTTGAAATATAAATGTGCATCATCTGAAATGGCTCAGCTTGGGTCCTTTTGCAGAACGTGACGTCTGTTGCCATAGTTTCTATTATGTGTACGATGTATGACAGATCACGCAACAAAAAACTGTGCAAACTGCTGAGTCCACAGCAACCCACTCTTGACATTTTTCAATAAGTATCCAGTAAAACATTAATAAATACTATTACAGAACAGGCTATCTGTTTTAGATGTGGCAATGAGCATCAGGGTAGAATTTCCCAGAGGGCTGGTTTAGCTGTCTGAGGCTTCCACTCCATCTATCTGTCTATTTTTCTCGCCAGCCAATGCTCTGAAGCATGCGTGAACGGTTGAGTCCACCCTCAAATCGCAGGGACGTCCTGAAATAGTCAATGGGACCTGAAGGGGCTAAAGATCACTGCAGAAGAAGCCACAGAGGCCTTCCTGTCAAAGGCAGTGCTTTCAGGGGGCCAGGGGTGAGGGGAAGCCAGAGGGAGAGAGCCAGAGACATGACATACATTTCATTACACTTAAACCAACTGTGGGTTCAACTCAGAGCCCTGGATTTCCAATGGTGTCTCAAAGGATGGAGTAAGTGGAGGTATAAGAGAATGGTTTTTACAAAGAACACAATGGGTAGGTGGACAAAAGCAGGCAGCTGGACTAATTGCTTGGGGGCTTGTAGGAATATTTTTTCTAAGTACTTCTGTTTAAAGCTCAGTTTAGAAGTGTATGCCACTATGACTGTTTCAAGCATAAATCTCAAAAACCCAGTTGTGATTACTATTTCACAATCACATGTGTGCTACTTTTAAATACAATATATTAATAATGTGTCTAAAAATCTTTTAACTACTTCCTTTTTGTTGGAGACACTGTAATTAAAAAGATTGTTTCACTCATTAACTATTAAATGAGGCTTATATTTATAAAACTACCTCCTCTTTTCTTTTCCTTGTGTCCTGACTGCTCTGCTTAATTTCTGTCCATAAACCCAACCTTAGATGGACCTGAGATGGGAGAGGAGAAAACAGTACTTATCCCAGACATGCCCAGAGTGGTCTTTTCAGCGAGAGCCTTGTAGAGAGACTACTTGTCCATTAAGACTGTCAGAGGATGCTCTCAGAAATGAGAGGCCATATCTCTGGAGAGGTCTGCAGGGAGCATGCTCAGACAGGGGCTGAGGTTAAAGGAGAGTGAGCCGGATTGGTGTTGTGTAGTGTCCTGTTCTACACAGGGTTGAAGCAATTGACAGCCTCACTCTGCCTCACAGTTTCCTGGCTATTGTGGTGTACATTCTCTCTGTGTAACATATTGTAAAAACATACTTCTTGTACTACATTATGGAAAATATAATTTGAAGTCTAACCTACTTTGTGTTACAAAGAAATGTCTATTTAAAATTCCTTGGAGTATTATTAAAGAGGCTATAGAATTACAAAACGCTATTATTATTGCTCGCTTGGGGGGAGCCCCCGCTCATTAAGCTTCTAAGATTTCGTGGGTTTTGATTATTCTATCAGCTCCATCCTCTTATTATAGTGACAAACTCCTGCTATTTTGTTGCCAATCTCCTTCCAGCTGTCATATCGTTTGAAAGATCACAAAAACCTTCAAACACACTTGTGATATGTCTTCAAATTCACCAGACATTGCTTGATTCCCCTGTTGAATTTGCAGGATTAACTTGAGGAAGAAACATCTCATATTTCTTAACCGGTTGCTACGTCTGACATCAGAGTGTATGAGATTCTAGTATACTGGTATTGTCCAGGGGAGGGAACCCTCACTCTAACCGTCAGCGCTTCTCCAAGTGGGACAGAGATGATTAAAACACACCATGGCTGTGACTGACAGACTCCCCACCGCTTCCAGAAGATGACATGTCTCCAAGTCACACAGAAAAGCAACTCCTCTAATTTTAACTCTGACTACAACACCGACCCCCTCTGTCAAAACCCACAAAAAACAGCCATGCTGAGATTCTTAACCACAATAAAAGTGATAACAACTAAACAGAGAAATAAGTTTAAAAACAACAATAGGGAGGGAGGAGACAAAAGGGCTGAGAAGGCGCCATTTCCCTCTGGTGCACACAAACAGCAGGAACCTGTGAGCTTGTGACAACACCTTCAAACATTTCTGTTACTTTCACAGAAATTTCTGATGCTGATGCTCCAATGTGATGCTTCCGTTGCAGTCTTGTCCCAGTGCACATTCGACTTGGCAAGCTCTTGGTTACCAAAAAGAAAAAACACTCTCCTAACTGACTGTGTTTGACATTTGTCATGACAGGAATACAGTGAGAGGAGAAAAGAAAAGAGGAGTGCGAGGTGGGAGGGGAAGAGGAAAATGGAGGAGTGGCAGAGGGTGATCGATGTGTGAAATAGTATGTGTGAAAAAAATAATTTGGCTTTCTCTGGGTTTCTTGCAATTCTCATTTTTTTCTCGATAAGGAGGACAGAGGGGGGTTTCCTGTTATTGTCACGTTGTGTAGAGCGCTCAGGGTCGCGTACTAAATGATTCACAGAAAACGGAATCTTTTACATTGGCGTCAGCAATTCAGCCAGGCGCCCTTGTGGGGGAATTCTTTTTGTGTGTTTTTATTGAAGTCTGCACAGAGTGCGCCCAAAGACTCTGACAGGGGGCCCCCGAGGGCGCTTGTCTTCACCTCCAAATCATAAGATAGAGAGACGAAGCTCCCTCTGTGCTCTCAATTATACCCCTCAACACCCCCTCTTGTGCACATACTTGCAACCCTGCCCTCCCCACCCAAAAAATAAAACAGAGGCAGAGAAGAAAAGCCTTCAGTAATACAGTCCCAGTGGAGAGCTCCCCGATCACTCTGCACTGCTGGAACAGCTGACAGGCTCGATGTGGCGGGTCCATTCCCTGTGGTCTGTCAGACTTGGTGCTACAGCATGACGGTTAGTACTTCATCTCTAGGGATGTGCCTTCTTTGCTTGCCCCAATGTGCCCCTCACATGACGGGCCCCTCCTCTGACCCATGGAAGCTTCGTGCCTTTGCCCCAATTACTCTTGTGGGTAGGTAGGAACTTTGGGTTACACGACCCCTCATGTCTTTTTACCTCTCCCACCATCCCCGCTGAGTGGGAGAACCATCTGAGGCTCTTTGCAGATTCACAGAAGGTGGGGGATGACTGCAAAAGGGGCAGAAGGGAGGTGTAGGTGATTGGAGAGGACTGGTGTAATTTGATCAGTGGGCACAGCTGCATAAACAGAGGTATCGAGGAATTTCTGTCCCGCTTGATGGAATTGACTTTGCATGAATGGCCCCTCTTTTCCCCCCGAAATGGGCCATTTTCCACATGTCTCACTGAACATGACAACCACTCCGGCAGTATGAGCGCTATACTGGAACCACAAGCCTGGTGTAGCTTGAGTCTTTTCTCGAGCTGTGAAATTCACCCTCTCTGGCTGTCTTTGCTAAAGACCTCATCCAAGTCCTGCTGCCTGACCTGTCAAAAGCAGCCCCATCCTCTCTAAAATGCCCAAACAAAATAAACCAACAACCGCTGGCAGGGTCAGGGGGCAGCTGCTCTGGGTGCCTGGACTCTGGCGGGCCTTCTGATTGGTGGAAAGGGCAGTGAGTAAAAGGGAATCTTTTCAAAGTGAAATCTCCAGCTGATGGCTTAGAGCTCCACACCCCACAGTTTGTTTCTCTTGCTGCTGTCAGGAGTTTTGCCCGAGCCATTTGGAAGGATTAGAAAAAGTGGGGGAAGAAAAAGCTCAACTGGGCAGATCGTGTGTACTGTAGGGTCTGAGTGATGGCTTCAGGACCCCTCGGAGAGTGATAAACCTTTGACCTTGACAGCCCCCTGTGGTGACCCCTGACCTCTGGCTTCGTGCCACAGACTTACTGAGACAGGTGCAGGCAGGAGAGTGACCACACCTCCACTGTACAGGCCAAAAACTCCCTCATCTGACCCTGTCCTGATGGTCAGGACTTGAAGTAAGAAAAAAATCACTGCGATCACTAGTGTGAAGGAAAAAAGGGAACGACAAAAAGAAACTCTGAAACTGACATAATATACAAATGGTCTGACTCTTATTTAAATCATTCAGTAACATAACATCTAATATTATGTAAGAAATATGAGAGTGGATATTATTAAAGTCAAGTTGTGTGGTGTCACAATGACATGTCACGTGGCCTCGTTTTCTGCGCCGCAGCGGGCCCTAGCTCCAAGGTCGCGCCAGTCCGCGCCAGTCTTTCTGCAGATCCATTTCCTCTCCCTAGGCACTTCCCTCATGTTGTTGGCCCAGTGATTCAGTGCCTTGCATTAAGAGCAATTCACCTGCCTCCGGCGTCCCAGCGGCACAGGTCCCCTGGGGAAACCAGGTGGAGCATAAAAAAGTTCCACATATGGTAAAGTCAAGCTGCTCGGAGGCTGCCGAGTGTCTGCTGTGGGGATAGAGGCTCCTAAAAGGCCCAGCTGGTACTTGGAAAAGGGCTTCTGCATTACTACACCTCAGTGTCTGTTTGGGCTCCCCTTTGGAAAGTGTTGGCCGGCGCACATGACCAACCATTTTAGATTTCTCCCTCTACCCCGCCTCATCCCTCGCTCCCTCCCGCCTTCCAACTGGTTCTGTATCCAATTGAACATTTGGTCCTCCACTGCTGGTTAATCAAATTCCTCCATCTGGCCCCCCTATCCCTGTGGAACACAAAAGGTGCAGCCTGAGCCCGGGTCCAAGTGCATATTGGGAGGGAGGAGGGGGATGGAGACAGGGACTGCCTACCTAACTTACACAGCCCAGTCAACTAGATCAGGTAGAGAGCACAAGGCCAGGCCTGATAGTTTTGGGCAAATAGTAACAGCTTGGGAGTAAGTATCAGAGCCCTGCTGTTCATATAGAGCTCAGGGACGGCAGTGGGTTCATATGACAGTAGGAGGGTTTTATGAGCTAATACCTCCACATACAGTGTAGAATACAGAATAGAGTGGTGTCTAAGTACTACTGGCTGCAGCCGAGGCAAAACCCTTCCCTGACACTCTGGTTGCTATATAGTCTCCATGACAGTAGAGGGCACTGCTTTGAGGAGAAATGTTTGGGAACAAAGACAAATGGTGAGAAAAGAGGAATAAAGACATTTATGTTAAAACTGAAAATGTGCTTGTTGCCTTCTTAAACTGCTTCAGTGAGTTCAAAGTAACAGTGTGTCAGTAACTAAGCAGTGTCTAAGCCTGTACTCTGATCAAAAAGAGCTATCTTAAGATATCACACAAAGCCAGCAGTGATCTTTTTAATCCCCTAGAGAGACCGTGCAGCCTTCACAAAATGTCTTCTTAACTACATATTTATTAGAAGAGACCTTTTATAAAGCAGTCCTGCCGCACAATGTTAAACAGGTTTTAAAGTGCAGTCACTTTCTCACTACGCTTCTTTTACAACTATGACACATACAGCTGATCACGTCTGCTCCTTGTTCTGATTCAGCACAAGAACTTGAGGTAAGGTGAAGACGAGGACATAAATTGAGTCACAGAAACAGAAACACATGGCATCTCAAGTGCTAGCTCTACCCGTCCATAATATCTATTGTATGATTTCTATTCATGTCCAACCATCCTTTCCCCTGCCAGGTGGCAAAACATGTGTCAATAATTAAACTGCTTTTACATAACAGGATACAGGAACACAATGCAATTTGCTACCCATATTTCATTGGGCCTTTATGAAAGCACATGAGAGAGTGTAATTAATCAAACCACTGGAATATGTGAACGGCAATTTCCACTTAATGGCACTTACAGGGATTGGGTCCCTTAAGCACCACATTCTGTCTACGAAACGAGCGGGATTCATTTTCATCTTCTTAGTTCAGACAATAAAACCTGGTGTGGATGTTAAACAACACCCATTTGACATTAGGAAGTCAGAAAGCAACATCAGATTTTGGGTACGTGGCCTGGATTCATGCAGCTGGACACGCACTAAGTGTCTTGTGTTTAGCGCAAATTTACAATGATTTGGATGATGAGCTACAGCTGTGTGATGATATGTATGAATGTCATGATTAGATTTCATTAATTAGTCTTTTTGATGATCTTGCTTTGACCTCAAAAATCTGAGTGTATGTTCTGTATCCACTTAACCACAGGAGGCAAACCACCTCCCAGCCAGGGACAGGAACAGGATCATTCGCTGCTTTTAGTGGCTTTCTGAGAAGAGGTCCTAGTCTAAATGGCACCCATGTCCCTAAAAGTGTTTCTCTCTCCCTCCCTCTGCCTCTCCAAAGACTCCTCTAAGTGCAGCATCTTGTTTCAGTAATTCAGCCAGGGCAGAGACAGTGGAGAGAGGAAAGTAATCGATTTCTCTCTCATTTGGTTCCTCCTAGACTTGCTGTAAGGCCTCTTAGGGGAGTTCTGGACTATTGGACAGGACAATGTTATGGGAAAGAGTGTCATTGCGTTTAAGGTCATCGTTACACCAAGGTTTCATTTTGAGTGTATTTTTATTGGTGTATGGAACAAAGCAGACAAACAAACAATGCTGCCGCCACTTACAGGATGGCAGACATCAAGATATGCCCTCTCTGTTCATAACAGCGTTGCCATTCTGAATGATAGAGAGAAAGATCATCCACAACAGCAACATGATCCACTGTAGAGATCCACGCTGAAAACTGCTGCTAAGTACCAAGCTTTTAGTAAGGTCCATAGGTAAAGTTTGTGGCTATAAAAAGACACGGTTGCTAAATAATTGAAAAGAAATGCCTTTACTGTATGATCACTATTTCTGCTTCATATCATCTGCCCAAAAGGAAAGATGAAACTGAAAAAAGAAACCTAATGGAATGGAGGATTGAGAGTGGAGGAAGCTGTGCCTACATGTCATAGAGTTCATTTAGACTGTCTATTAAGATGTAGTGCATCCTGCATTGCAATACAGTTTCCACAAATTCTGTTTAGAACTGCAAGTATATGTAGTGAAAATGATTGATATTAAGGGTATGTGTGTATGAGTACCACAATCAATCTGATAGCAACCTTAGAAAAAAGACATGGTGTTTTGGGGAAAGCTAGTGAAGTCATCCAACCAGCTTTTCAGCATACAAACCTGGCCTCAGCAACAGGTTTGTGGTTGGTTTAGCTCTGTTACTGTCTCTAAGGGCTCCAGGTAGCATTGCTTCTTCATTTTAGCCCTTTATGATTTCTGATCAGTCACTCTGCATTTCAACTCTACCCAGCCTGCTAAATTCTTAATAACAGCCAGTAACTCAGAGGTTGAGCTTCCATTCATTTACATCTTATTGAGATATTCTTGCACAAACCAATTAAAATGCAATGCAACTTCCTGTGGCTCTTGATATGCATTATTTTCAAAATAGAAGACCAATCTCATGTGTCATTAAAAGAGCAGCAACTGAAATACAAACAAGACAAATCTATGTATTGTTTATTACCTCCTCAGGCTTTTTACCCAGAGGGCATTATAAGAAAGGGAGGAGCAGAGGTCAGTATAATTACCATTCACTCCTTCCTTGGAGTCAGACAGTGCTAAGACATGCATTGGCAAATTCCATGGCAGCATCGTATATCACATTACCATAAAGCCCCAAAGAGCTAACCTTTGTTCAATTCCATTTGATTCTAAGAGAGGAAAACAGCCTCACTGACAGCTTCATACAGCCTCAGTGTTTCATGAGTTCAGTTGTTTGTCTTTCAGTCTTGTGACTGCTCTTGCTAAAGATGTGCTATTCCAAAAATAAAGTGTCAGGGGACGTGGGGGATCATTGAATCATCCTGGGTAGAATATCACATCATCTGGAGAGCTTCAAGGTTCAGTCTCAAACTATGCCTGAGGAAATGTTGAAAATAATATGAAGTGTTTAGCTTCATTCCACTACATATAACACAGGATGAGTCACTAATTATGTGTTTCTCGGCTGATTGTTAACATTGATTTCTATTTGTTTTTGTGATATTTTTGTGTACATGTTATTTTTTAAAATAAGTTTTTTCAGTTTTATAAAGTTCACTGGGAAGCACTCTCCATTTTGACTTCTGGTGACAAGCAACAAAGTGCTAGCATTTGCAGCATCAGTGCACTCTAATGCCTTGTGACTGAATATGAAAACACCAGTGCTGACAGAATGCGAAATGCTGTTACTGAGAGGAGTGACAATGTCCTCAGTCATGCCTAAAGCCAAGCACTACGGCTCTTGGTGGCAATCTTACCACGGTGCAAAAGGACAAATGTTGCTCTGATGCATGAAAGAAATGTAAAGATGAGAAGGGTACAAATAGTAAGCAGACACAGAAACACAGGAGAAATGTAGACAATACAAATTAAAGAAATTGAAACACTGCAGTGGGCAATGAGACCAAAAAGAAAGAAAGAGAAATAAGAAAGACAAATGGAAAGAAAGAGAAATAAGCAAGACGAATGGAAAGAAAGAAGAAAGAAAAAAGAAAGAAAGAAAAAGAGATCTGTGAATTTCCCCTTCCTCCCATGAGACCTCCCTTGATGCCAAGCATTCATCATCCAGCCTCTAATATCAGTTATTCTGTGGCTCCTCTGCTTACAGCAGAATTAATTTCTGCTTTAATTACTCTCATCGGCGGAATGCTGATGAAGGAGAGGGACGAGGCATTCTGGGACTCGGGCCTCATTCCACCGCTTTAATTTGAATGAATTCCACCCGGAGACGCTGGCAAACAACTGGCAGCCGAGCCCCAGGAGCCACTCTGGGACTGCGCAGAAGAGCTGCAGCCATGGCCCCCACCAACCTAGCTACCTTGCGTGTGCGTGCCTGTGTATGTTTTTCTGCTTGTGTGTATTATATGGAGCATGTTGATTGTGAGCGAGGCTTGTTGAAGTGAAAAGGCAGGGAGAAAGAACACACAGGGTGAGCGAGAGAAAAGGGATTGATGACTTGAGTGATGAATACAGTATGTGTACAGTAGAGGATGTGTGCATGTTTACAGTGTTTGAGGTTGAGGATGCAATATTTCTTTTTTTATGCAGTGAATGCATGTTTATCTTAATATAAATGTGCATATGTAGGAAATATGCAGGAAAATGTGGGTTAGACAGCAGAGTGTCTATAGAAGCAAATTGTAAATTACTTCATACAGGCAGCGATAGTGGGAACAGATCCATATGGATGCAAAATATATGAAATATCAACAGCATCACTGACTGCAGTCCACTGTGTAACACAAGTGTTAGTGTGAGAGCAAAAACCATTAATACTTAATTTGATTATTCCAAATATGGCACATCGTACTCCTCAACAAAACCCCAGTCCATGTTTCATACAAGAAGGAGCAGTCTAAAAAGAAAAATAGGAAATATCTGAATGAATAGGAAAAGGCTGCATATGTGAGATGCTCACAGTCTATGTTTGCATAATGAAAACAACTGCAGAAACAGTATAATATCACAGCAAGCCCAACAGAGGAGCTGAGAGAGGGTCCGTAATTGACTTTTCTCCAAGCCAGCTTGGTAGTTACAGAATGTAGCATATTGGATAAGGATTGTGATTGATTATGTGGGTCTGCCATACCGATTTGTTTGATTAAATGTAACCATGGGTTTCTTTTCCAAGCCCTAATGAAGCAGCAATTTGAAACTGTGAGAGTAGAAGAGGCTGAGCCAGGCTACATTCGAGCTCCACACCATCTATATAATGCTTCAAAACAGATGTCCCCATATAACACTGCCCCGCTTTTACAATACCAAAAATTTCTGTTTGATTAATTAAAAAACTAAATTCAAACAAAATTCTCATTTAATGCAAAAAAAGAAAAAAAAAAAAAAAACTGAAATAGATTAAATAATAGCCACATTGAAATTCAGTGAATAATTATGTGGCATGAATCTCTTCAGGGAAAACATACATTTCCCTTCAAAGCAGCTTAATACAACTATAATTAATATGTATGCTGATACTGTATAAGAGGAAGACGCTTTAGCTTTAGCTTTGGTTCATTCAGCAGCCCTTTTTAACTTCATTCCACAACACATATCCCTATTTATCTCGACTAATTTTATGTTCAGAGCCATCCCTCCTCCAGTTCAGCAGAGGGCAGGGAGGTAGGTGGGTATGACCTCCACTGACCCTGAAACCTCTGGACAGGTGGGCGGTGGCCTACGTGCACTGTCCGTTTTGGCAGCGGCTCTCTTCCCTCCCCGGCAGGGAGCTCAGGCCATGATGAGCAGCTGGGTCGCAAACACTAAGCACATTAATATCTTCTTAATGATAATAATCATTATGGCATAAGCACCTTCCCCAAAGTGGGAAGGCTCACGAAATGTGCCAGAGTAGCATCATCGTTAGGTAAAAGAAAAAAAAAAAAAAAAACAGAGATGAAATGACTCTTTTAATGGGCAGCAACTTACAGCTACCCGGATAATGCAGACACTAATGTAATAATGCGATAATGAGACATACCTGAGACATTAGGGAGACCAAAAACTCAGTGAAACCAGTGAGAAAGAATAAATACAAACTGTACTTGAAACCAGTGTTGACACAGTTCTAACTGCAGATCTATGTATATTAGATGGTATATGCTTCTTATTAACGTAGACTTGACTGCATCAAAGATAGATAGTGTGTTTTATTTAGAGCAAACTGTAAGATTTCCTCATGCTTCAAGGCCTTTCTGGAGTTAGTGGAGTACTTTACTACCTTGTCTCTCTATGCCTTTGAATCCACGAACTGCTACTCGTAACAGCATTTCCCATATACTCGCCTCATTTAATGTAACTGTCAGTATTCACCTATCATAGGCCATTATCTGTCTCATCCACGTTCATTATTGAAGCTAATGATCTGTTGTCCTCTCTGCTCCCCATTGAAGGAGGACTACATTAAAAGTCTCTTACTAACTTAATTAGTAATTATAAATGTTAAAGATTAATCAGAGAGTGAGTGGCTTAAGGTTTGGGTCTCTAGGCAGTGGTGGGACAAATGCGGAGACAAAGAGGCCATGTCTCCTTAGTGTTCACACTCCACTGTCATGCTAGAAATGAAACAAGACGCATGAAAAGAGTGGAAGCATGATCAATTACCACTAATGACTGCATTTTTTGTTGTTAATTTTTTAGGAAGGTATAAACATAAAACTATAAAACTATAAAATTATCTCGGGTTCTGGAAAAGTGCGATTCAAACGTGTCTCCTTCGACTGCCTTTTAACTACCAGTCTTCATGACATAAACAGAATATTACTGCGTCTGTTTTATCATCTACAGTCACCTACTGTAGTGAATATAATGCTGTTACAGGAAGCAGCATTTAATATGGTAACCTATGATGCATGCGGTACTCACATTATCGCTTTCTAACAAGATGGAAATAGATCCCCTTAATTAAATCCTGGGTGTACACTAATTCCTTACTAAATCTGCACCTCTCTGACAATTCCACATCAGCAGCACTGTGCACTCCAGTAAACATATAAGCACTGATATCAACATTAAACCTTAATAACTAATAAAGCTTTCATCCAGGGAGTTCCTGTGTGATTTCCATTAATGTGGGGGGAATTGCCCAGGACCATCTTCATGTTTTCCGGAGCATGTTGATGCTGAAGCCGGGGGGGTTGGCAGACTGAGCACAGGAGGAAAACAAGGAGGAACTTTTGCTCCGCTAAGTTATGGGATGTTAAAGTCACAGTATGTTTCAGTTTGAACTTCATCTATTTACATGCCTGAATCTCTATTTTCATCCTATCGGCACATAAGTATTGATTTGTTCAGTTAAATTAAATTGACTAGCATCAACTTAAGGACAATAGTAGATTTCTGAGTACCTTTTTATTTTCTTTTTCTTAACGCCGAATAATAGGTATCCATTTTGCAGCTCTGCCCTGTCTCTTTTAGACGGAAAAATGGCGGTGCTTTGAGTGTTGAGCTGGGAGTCCTATCACACAAGACACGCAGAGTGGGGTGATGGTTGGGGGCTGGCTGGTGGCCCGCAGCACCTGAAACCTATTAGACAGCTTTGGAACATTCCACAGGGTTCTTCCACTTTGGCCAGAGGGCATCGTAAAGGTCCTCACAGAGAGGGTTGGTGCAATTAAGACAGCAGCAGCAAGCAAGGTGAAACACTAAAAATCAGCCCGATATGGAGGACCACGAGATACGAGAGCATCGCAAACGCCACTGTCGTTTGTATTGTCATTAGGAAAGAAAACATATTTTTTGCATCAGATCCCTCTCTTTTCTTTGATTCTAGCAGAGAAATAAAATATGTTCTAAATTCACAGGAAATTTATAAAAGAGCACTATGATTAAAACATTTACCGTTGGCAAGCCAAGAAAAACTTTTATTAACTTTTTATCAAATGGTTTGCCATCTGGACTTAAAACAGTAGGAGCCCAATAGTGAGCTGACACTAAAAAACAAACATGCATAAACACACTCAACTTCTGCCAAATTTCTTGGTGATAGTCTTATCTGCTGTGTGTATATATATGTTTTAGTGGTATCAAGGCCCATCTCTTTGGCTGGATCTGAGTCCATGCCTCCGTGTTATGCTCACTGGGTTTAGCTCTATGGGTGTCTGTGGCCTCTCCTCTGGCCGCCCGTGTCCATTTGCTCTGCGGGTATGGCAGGCCTGAGCTGACAGATGGCCGCCCCTCTCCATTCCGCTCCAGAGTAACACAGTAACTGGTTTTTCCTCCGCCGTTGACCTTGCCACAGCCAGCCAGCAATCCAGGCTGGCACTCGGCCTGTCGAACAGGAGGGTAATGAAGTCCAGCGCTGCTCACATGATTATTAAGGCTTTGACGCTGGGGGGCCTTTCAGAACCCTATCCCCCTCCCCTCTCCTCCCCTGTCTGCCATTTACACAGGCAAAGTTCGATGAGGATAGTCATTCGTTACATGGTATTTTGGAAAAACCACCATTGTGCTCCATAAAGAGAGTCAAAACTTTTTGTTGTACTCCTTTTAGAGTCTGTTTTTTATTCTAAAACTAACCTCTCTGCACCTATAAAGCGTGCTTATCGACAATTTTGAGAATAACACTGTAACTCTTTCCTATTTAGTAACATATGATAGCTACTTGTGTCCCTGCGTGCATGTCATTCCAAAAACACACCAAGTGAGAGGCACAACACAAAGTTAGATCGGATCTGTCACAATACTATTGGTGTTGACAACCTCTAAATGCAATGCAGTTCACCAGTAGCCTACCACTTTACTCTCACTGTAATTCCCCCTTACCACAAGTATCTCTAGGCACGCTTGGAACCCTGGTCCCCTCAGGGCCAGACTGGGATTTGAGAGGTGTAAGTTGCAGCTCTGACCTTTACTAAGGCAGGACTGTCTGTTTGCACTTCTCCCATAAGCCCCCCTCCAGTCAGACTGCTAAGCAACCCCATCAGACCAGGGGTGCGCATGCACCTACGGCCTTGGTGACATCTCAGAGACCATAGGGAGGTGGAGTAATGCAGAGGTTAATTCTGATCATCTAGTATTTATGGGCTTCACTTCAGAACAAGGGTTGGCATTAACACTCTAAAGGAGACATCCCTCCTGTATATCAATAAAACATGGCCAGAAGCACAGGAAGAGCCTACCTTTATTCAGGTCACCCAAGACTGTGTCTACACTAGCATAGTATTTGCAAAGTACACCAGTGAATCCTCCATTAAATGAAGATCCATAAATTTAGATCCAAATAGGTCTAATAATTGTACATGGACTTCTATGATCATACTTTGTTGACAGTTTGTGCTGTACAATCATTATCCAAGAGCGAGCCCTCCAGGCCGTCACTGAAAAGATTTCACACCATCACCATGATCACATCAAGCTAGCGTATTGCAATGCAGTCCAGGGCAGCAAGTGTTCGCTCAGAGTTTGTACAAACAGGCTGTATGAACTGAGAGCATCAGATATTTTCTCACATGTTGGCCTAGTCTGTGAGGTGTGGGGAAATGTCAGGAAAATCAATAGATAAGGACCACATCAGACCGAGCTTGTCTGGCCTAGCAACAGAGCATCCCCATGGTGATGTCAATTACCTCTGCTTTACAACAAAAACACCGGGAAGAGCAAAACAGTCTCTGCAATGCTGTAAAACTTTTAATGCAGTCTCCTGGTTACAGTAAGGAATTTGTAAGAAACTTTTTTTTCTTGTTTTCAAACCAGACAGGTGGGTAACACACAGTGAATGTGAGAAATTTATTGATAGCTTTTTTTGCAGCTCACTTTTCCATTCTCTTCATGGGTGCCACATTAGTCAGAGAGAGGTATAATGTAACGAGCAGTAAGGTGCGCATAATTGCATATTAGCAGCTACACACTTGGCTGCACGGGAGGTGACTGCGCTAACGAACAGAGAGGCGTTATTAATCACCAATTAATAAAAGCAGGCAGATATCACACTCAGAATATGGCATGCATGGTTTCCTTTGTTTCCACTGGCTGGTCCAAGCCTGTTCTCTTATTTATTTCATAAGATTGATCCTGTTCCTGTGCTGTGCTGTCTATTGAGTTCTGACTCTGATCCAGCCCCCTAGGAGTCAAACGAGAAGTGTTTGGCCATGTTTGTTAGCAGATTACATGTGTACGTGCTCTATGAATGAGTCCCAGAAACTGAGGGAACAGCATCAGACCCCCCTAATCAAAGAGGATTAAAGGAAAAGAAACAAAGAATCACAACATCATATTCTCATTATGCACCATGACGAAAAAGAAATATTTAATTGAGCAGTAAATGTGTTACCACGAGGACGCAAACAGTGATGTCGTCCATGTAATCAACATATACTGGCCAAGTTGCTCTGGGGTACTAGTCGAGAGGATATGTGTCAAGGATAATTTACAGCCCATAGCAAAAAACAAAACAAGACTTTTAGCTTCAAATACTGTTACAGTGTGCCTCCTGTCTTTTCCCCCTCTAACCGCCAACACAGTGTGTTTTGCCAGGTTGGAGCTCAGTTAATGTGAAAATGTGAGCGCTAGATGGTGAGACAGAGCAAAAGGGAGGGATAGTGGGCAGATAGGGGTAAAGGAGAAAAAGAGAACAGTGAGGAGGAGGAGAAACTAGAGGAGAGCTAAAGGCCTCTCACTTGCTCTCCTCTCCAGCTCTGTAACGGCCCACAGTGCCTGCTTCACACAGAGCGGCCAGCTGTACAGCAAATGTGCCTTTCCCTCTCCGCCCCCGAACCTTTCCACCCCTCCAGTGCCCCCCTCTGCCTGGGCCGACCAGGCCACTGGCTCCTCTCTGTGAGAGAAGGCTCCTCCCTGACTTGGCTTCAAGCACAGTGCTGTCACCAACCCAAAAAATCTGTAGAGGTGACCCCAAAAACACTTTTCTGGGAAGTGGTTTGGTTTGTTTGTTTGCGATTGTCCTTCTGAGCACTGCCACCTTGGCAGTAGCTGTTTGGAATGGACAAGAGTGAGATGGAAATTGGATTGAAAGCAGATATAACAGAAAAGCAAAAACCTTTTCACCTTTAAAACCCTTTAAGACAGAGGTCTTGCTTCAAAACATGTCAGGGCTCTGAAAATCTACAGAGGGACATTTGAAACAGTGCGATAAATGGGCCAAGTGTGCCCCCCATGAGCCTCCAAATGTCATAGTTTACACAGGGGTCAAAGTGAAGCAATGGGGTGGCATGATGGCGTGCTGCTAAAACCAAACAGGCTTTTGTGTCAATGAAAGACCTTCAAAGATCCTCTTAAAAACAGATGACTTTGTCAGAGCACTTGGTTTAAAATATTTTGTCCTTTGCAATTACTACAGACCCTCATGGCAAATGGACAAATTTTAGTTCTAATCTCAAAGAAAAATTAAAATAAGGCATTTGATAGTGACTGCAGCAGCTGAAAGCTGTATAAATCTGTGTATCTCTAGAGAAAAATCGGACACCCTCAATTCTGTAAGTGTGCCATGCCAAAAAAACTCTAAACTAAAGAGTGGCCAGCTGTCTTCTGGCCTGCTATTAAATTGCTCCTTGGATGGTGGCGATATCATTTTTTTCTCCATAGGAGTATCACACCAGGTCCCCAAACAGAGCGACCAGCTGTACAGCAAATGTGTACTGATCCATCTGGGCCCTAGCAGGCTGCGGCCTCCATCTTAAGACACGTGGGGCCGTTCACAGGCTTGGCTGGGGCTGGTCTGCTACACACCCTTCTGCACCCATGGCCACCTCCTTCTCTTTCATTTAGCTCCATTATCATAGTAAATGTCGAGTAGCTGGGCACCAGAGCTGCACTTTATGTCTGTACCAGGACCGTCATCATCTGAGTGTAATATCCATGCATCAAAATGTGCTGGCAGTCATACAGAAGAGGCAGCCATGAGCACTTTGGTCCAACGGGAGGTGGCAAGGGTGGTGGCTGAGTGCACTTCGTTTAGGGATGCTATTGTATTACAAAGGCAGCTAATATGGACTTGTCTGGGTGAGACAGGCTCAGGTTTTGTTGTTCCATACACTTAGCACTATGGTTATGTCACGCCACATCACTATATATAGAGTTATCAGTGTGAACTGACACCATGGAGCGGGGCATGGATGAAAACAACACCCCTATGAATCCAGCGTCTGCTCCATTACCTACGCTAATAACGCTGACAGCTGAGCGGAGATGACCCCAGCCCCCTGTTTCCCCTCTCCTGTGCAGATGGCCATTAAAAGGAGAAAGTGTCCCTTTTTTCAGTAGAGAAGGTATTTAGAGCTTTTCCAAATGACTATTTTTTTCTGTGTTTTTGGCCCAAATTGGCTTTGCAGTGATTATAGGCTGAATCAAATGTAACCCCTTCCTAAGTTTATTCTTCAAAAACTACAGCATAGTAGTTCAGCATTAACACTGTCCCCGAACTATGACAAACCCCAAGAATGTTTGCTCCAAACCTCTTTGTTAAACAGAATTTCTGTATATTCCTTTTTTCTGCACCTTGATTCCTTTGTGTTTGTTTCTCAAAATGGGTACAACTTTTTTTTATCCTACCAAATTTTCATTACAGCAAGTTCTGTTTTCTCTGCATTTTGCAGATCACAAAACAAATGTATCTGACAGAAACCCTTTAGAGGAGTCTGATGAAACCCGTGATCACGTTGAATACAAAGCAATGGCATATCAGAGAAGTAAGACATCAGACAATAACCCAATCACCTATCCTCCTGTTATCTTAAGCTGTCTGAATTCCACTATTATGGGGGAACTGTGTGCTTGTGTGGCTGAAAGACATAAAATAACCAGTAGGGGGGTTTGTTTTCTACCCTCCCAGTGTGCTCCGTGCCTGCCTTTGCGAGAGAAAGGACTAATGCTGGCATGGTACTGTATTAGGCACCCCCAGTAGAATAGTGGGTGAGCAGATCTCAAAGATGAATACAAAATACACACCTACACACTCTCAGCTTGTCTCTCTCCTTTGCAAATATACCGCAGCATCAAAATCACAAATCACATGCTTCTGATTGTTTATGCACAAACAGTGGGTCCCTGATAGAATTGCCTACCGGTCCTGATAGAATTGCCCACCGTGTTTAAATTCACCTGCGCCTAGAAGCGTGTCCCAAACAGAGAGGCGGTTTGGTTCCAGATCAATGAGTCTCTCTCCCACTGAAGACAACAGATAATGCAGTGTAATGAAAGAGCCGCCAAACGAGCTGAATAAATGAATGAATAAAGGAATGTGAGACCGGAATTCAGACGCCTACTTACTGCAGGCAAGAAAACCTGTTTTCCAATTGTCTGTTCGCTACAAATTTATTCTGCCTGTCTACAAATGACAACAAAAAGTAAAGACATTTGGAAATGTGGAAGTTAGTGTTTTAGCAGTGCACTTTGATTAGAAGCCTTGTGAAAGAAAATGAGAGATTTGGATTCTCTGAGATCAATGTAAAACAGTGACAGAAATATTTTTCTTTTTTTTTTTCAGTTGATTTGATGCCATTAAAGTGCCGCATTTTGCTTTCTTTCATTTCATTTATCTAAACACACCAGTTAAGAGGCACAATAAACCAACAAAGGTAATGCTGTAGATTAAAAACAGCAATGTACAATATAATTAGGACAACATTTACAGTTTTACTCCTGTGTAATAATGATATATCTGTACAGTGTGCACAAATACAGTGTTAGGGGCAAAATGTAAGATGCAGAGGGTAAAAATCTGGGAAGTAAGCTATATGGAAGCGCTGAAATAAAATTATTAAAGTGCTACAAAATGCATCACATCATCCTTCCTAAACTTCTAGCTTTGTTGTTCATAATACTGTAAAATGTTAAAATAGTATAAGAACAGTCATGTGTGCTGATGTGAAATATTATAATCCTTAATAGTCAAATAATGTTTACTATATAAATGCTTTTTATGTTCCCAGATTCTTACTTTTATTCCTTTACATTTTATGCCCTTTTACCAACAGTGTACATACTTTACAGTGAACCTTTATTATAAAATGTTACGCTGTAAATTTAGTCCTAATTACAATGTAAAATGTTGGCTTTAATCTAAAACAATACCCAAAAGAACTAAAAAATGTAACAGGAGCAATATAAGGATTTTACACACTGCTGTCAGGTAAAATTTTGGAATATTAAACAGTAGTGAATAAAAACTGTTTGGTATTTATGTGGTAAAATAATCTGTATGATTCCACTACTTCAAACCACCTTCATTATAGAGTGGCTTGAAGCGGAGATATTTTTCTGCACAAGCATGCACACAAACTATATTTTACCATTCACATGCATGAAGAAAATGAAGATGATAGGTTTATAAATGCACAACACTGGGGATGCAGTTGATGGTCAAAATATTAAAATAATTCCACCTATTTGGTGATGTGATCCAGATACTTGTGAGCCTGAATGAGACAGGGTCAAATATTTCATTACATATAGCATATCAGTCCTTTGTATGTGTTTCAGCTTTAAAAGTATGCAAATGTATTTAAAATTCTAAAATATTTGTTGTAAAATTGATTACATTTTCCTGATTGAGTTGTAAATTTGTATTTATGACAGTGACACAAAACATTTGTAATACACACCTAAAGGCATCACTGGTTAAATTTATGTTACATATTAGAAATGGTTAAGAAAATGTGGAACCATTTACATAGATATTACACAGGGACTGCTTTATACGACTTTGTCATTTCGGGACTGCAACAGAGACCATAATGAATAAAACAAAAAGAGTTATCTCCTACCCAGCATGTGGTTGGCCACATGAACTTGAATGTCCCATTCACTGTAGAAAACCATCTGACATTTGATGCACTGGTATGTCTTCTTCTGTGAATAACAGCAAAGAGAAAAAGGATTTGTTGTAGCAAACTCTGAATTAAAAATAGAAAAATAGAAAAATGTTGTTTTGTTTTACTAATTTGACATAGCAATACAAAATAATACACAATCCCTGAATTTTTTGAGGAGTTCTTTAACAGTACCTCTTCAGTTTGTGAAGGGCTTGCTCTGGGCATGGGGGACACCTGGGGAGTCTTGAGCTGGCCACTGTTGCTGTCTCCTGTCTGTTCCCGATGCACTGTTTGGATATGGTTTTGTAACTCTGCTTCAGATTCAAACTTTACATTGCAGCTGGAACATCGTGTCTTGGCAGCAGACGATGAGGATGTGGAGGAGGATGAGGATGATGAAGACACAGCTTTGCCTTTCCCCTCACCAGGGCTGAGACTCTCCCCCTGGACCCATGTGGCTGTAGTTGTTGCCGGAGTGCTGGCCCTTCCCTGCTGTTGTTGTTGCCTTCCTCCATTGACTGTTGGGCTTGAGCTCTTGGAACCAGCTGCTGTGACACAGGATGCACAAAGTCCATAAGGCAATCCATTAATGTCCAGCTTCACTAGATCCTGTTTGGATCTGAAATCTTTCAGGCAAGAGGCGCACTTAAAAGGTTTTTGGGCGTGATGTTGCTGTTGGTTGTGACAGACTGCATTGGTGCGGCCCATGGGTTGATTGGAGGACATGGTGCCTGTTTTTTGCATGTGGAAGGTACCGTGAATTTTGAGCTCCAAAGTGGAGGTGACTGTCTGCATGCATACCACACAGCGAAAACCTGTCAGGGAGTTCCTTAGGTCAGGGTGCATCTGGCAATGCTCCAGGAAGTCTTCTTCACTCTGGAGTGGCATCTTACAAATACGGCAGCTGCCTGTGTCTAAACTCTTGCTATGGGTGACCTTGTGCTCTGTCAGGGTGAGCAAGGAAGGGAAGCGCTCCCCACAGATGGGACACATGTAGTGTTTGACAGGCCCAAGGTGGGTCTGCATATGTTCCCTTAGTCCAGCTTCAGAGAAGAACGTGCGGGAGCAGACATTGCACTTGTGGTTGCCCTTGATCATTTCAGCTTTCCTTTTCATCATGGCACTCTCACCAGGGCGTATATTGTGGTCCCTCAACTGATGATTAGTGAGAAGTGACTCCATAGTGTAAGATGCCCCACAGATGTCACACCCATACATGGGCTCTGCAGTGTCCACCTCTTCCTCACTACCATCATGGCTGTTCTGAGACTCCACAACAGATCCTCCTACTGCCCCACTACCATGGCTGTTAGTTAGAAGACCTTGTAGTTCAGCATCTTCTTTTGGTTGGCTGTCTCCACCGCTAATAGTGGAGCCATTAGCACCACAGTTCTGCGCCTTTCCCTCAAATACACAATGTTTCTCCCTTAAATGCTTTTCCAAAAGGACAATAGCATGAAAGGCTTTACTACAGAAACGACAGTTGTACTTCTTGCTGTGTGTAGTGATGTGACACTGCAGCTCCACCTCTGTGCCGAAGGACTCACCACAAAAGATGCAGCGGTGAGCACGGCCCTGGTTTTCCAGATGGCTGTGTTTGACATGGAGCTGCAGGTCTGTCTCATGCCTGAAGTCCCAGTTACAGGAAGTGCAGCGGTATACTTTCTTTTCGTTGCTGTGTTTTACTGCAAGGTGGAGCTGTGTAGACACTTTGGAGTCAAAAACCTCCTGGCACAAAGTGCAACGAAAGAAAACAAAGGTATGCATGTCAAGTAAATGCTTCTGTAGGTCATCCACTGAAGTGAACTGTTTGTCACAGCTCTCACAGATGTAATACGTGGAGGTAATAGTGAAGTGAATTGTCACATGCTTTAGTAGGGACTCTTGATTAGGGAACTCTTTGTTGCACTGTGGGCAGGTGAGTTGAGGCTGCAAGCCATCAAGGTGTGTTTTTAGGTGAGTCTGGAAAAGATCTAAACTGTTATACTTGGCTCCACACTGGTTGCATATAAACTCACTGTTAGTGCGTGAGGCTGAGCTGCTTTGCTTCAGCATGGCAGTTTGTTCCACAGATATTGGAGAAGAAGGACTAAGAGTGCGCAGGGATTTCTTTCCATTGTTGATGTAGTTCAGTGCCAATGGAATGTTCTTGTGATTCTCCTTGATGTGCTTGTTGAGCTTCAAAACACTGTTGAAAATGGGAGAATTGGTGCAGTACGAGCAGGAATATACCTCTACTATAGGTTCCTTGGGCGTTACTGCCAGGGGGGAATCAAAGCGCAGACTTCCCCCATCACAGTGAGTCTGACGAACATGTTCTTCCAAGGTAGCCTCTGTCAAGAACCCCATGAAGCACTGGGGACAAAAGAAGGCATTGCTCTCCTTGGCTACTGGACTAGGAAAGCCATGGGAGCAGCGAATGTGTTCCTGAAGAGCATTGAGATCACTCAACACCTCAGGGCAGAAGTTACACTGGAGGAGGGCGTCAGGTAAGCTGGCTAAAAGGGCAGCATGGTCCTCTGCATTATGGACCTGCTTAAGATGTTCATTTAGGTTCAACAAAGATGGCAGAACTTCCAGACAAAACTGGCAAGTGTGAGCCTGTTCTGGCTTGTCCAGATGCATTGTTCGGAGGTGTATTTGAAGCACAGCCAAACTGGAGAACACTTGTTTGTTGCAGTAAATGCAGCTGTAGGAGACCTTAGGTTGTTTGGAGGACCGCCCTCCCATATCTGATGTGTTTTGGGCAGTCCTCTTCCTCCTGCCCCTTGTCTTGGGTACAGGTGGTGCTGTCTCCACCATTGTAGAACTATCAACAGAGAGGTTAGAGTCAGGGGTGGTGCTTGAGACAGAGGTGTAACCCACAGTTAGCAGGGAAGGGCTGTTACTATGGTTACTAGATTCAGGGAGCTGGTGGATGTCCATGTGGGCATAGAGATCCTCAACTGATACAAAGTGCTCAGAGCATATAGCACAGGTGTGGCCCTTCCTGTCACGACTGTGGGCCTGGTCTATGTGTGTCAGCAGGGTGCCTTCATCACTGAAGGGTTCATGGCAGTAAATACACTGCAGGGTGGCACCCAAACCCCCATCCTCTGATGGAGAGCACTCTGGGTGGCACTCAGCGATGTGCCTCTGCAGCTCTTCAGGGACATCAAAGCCTTCTTCACAGCGGCTGCATTTGCGGGTTTCTTTCAACTTCCATTCATCAGCTCTAGAGAGGCTTGAGCTACTGCCATCTTTGCCCCTTTCGTGTACTTGCATGTGGCCGTGGAGAGAGCTGGAGGAAAGGAAGCCTCGGCGGCACACAGGGCACTTGTGGGGTTTGTTGGAGGCGTGAGTTTTCATGTGGATTTTGAGGTGATCACTGCGCGAGAAGGCTGAGTCACATTCTCCACAGTGGTACTTCTTATCACCAGTGTGTAGCTTCACGTGTCGATCACGACTGCGCTTGTGCTTAAAGAGGCGGCTGCAAAAAGTACAGCTGAAAGGGAGTTTATCGCCGTGGCTCTGCTCGTGACGCTTCAGGAAACTTAGGCGACTGAAGGACTTATCACAAAACTGGCAGGGGTATGGCAGGCCAGGGCCTCCTTCGTCCTCACCAAAATCATAGTCCTCACAATGTCCTGGAGAAGTTTGATCTTTACTGGATGGAGATGATGCTGGCCAGGAACATGATGGATCATCTTCAATATCTGCACCGTCTGAAAGACAAAAGGCAGAAAAAAAGACTTTAGGAGTTTATTAAGTCAGAGTGGAAAATTCTGAAACACAAAGAGAGAATAAGGGAGGTGTTTTGTAAGCAACTCATTTGTCTCACTCTTTCGAATAAGAAAGGTGGGCCACCACTGTGTTATTTGTCATGGTAATTATAAAGTAGTGGTGTATGAATTTAGAGGTCTTTGCAACTTAGAGCATTTTTTTCTTCAGCAGAAACAATACTTCTCCTTAGGTGTTATCTAAAAAGTTACATTTAAATATGCAATTTAAAGTATAATTAGAGAAGAGAATAAGTGGAAATACTTTTACAACAATTAACCTTGTATGTGGCCATGTAATGGCTTAGCCCACTGTGACTCAAAACACAATCTCTCTGACATTTAAAGCCAACACAAGACAATGGGTGTACTTGAGGATGTAGGCCCGGCATGAGGTAAATTAGAACATTTCTATTATTCCTGAACAATTACTAAATAATTTTTTTGAAAAATATCAGCCCTTGAAGTGACCTTAAAAGAAGAGGATAAAAAGACAAGGAAAGCAGTTCTCAAGGGTAAAAGGGAAGATAAAATGTGCAATTTAGACCACAGCTATGCATAGCCTTTAGGAACTCTCGTCTGCAAAACAGATGATTTTCATGAAACATGGCCCTTTCAGAACATCAGTCAATAAATATCAGATTATAGAATATGCATTATTATCATATTTGTCTGTGTAGTCTGTGCTTAGCCATGAGGCAACTGATACTCGATGGATGACTGTGCCATGTGCAGATACACTATGCAGGAACAAGGAGGGGAGAAGGAAACGAATGGGGGAAAACAAATGAGTGATTAACTATCAAACTCAAGGACAAGCAGGTGTAGAGAATGACCAGGGAGCACCCGTCAGATGACAATACATAAACACAGTTACTTTAATGTGTCCCTATTCAAATCACTTCTTTGCCGACATTCCATTCAGCTGCTGCACAACACGGTGATATGAATGGAAAAGACAGAGCACCACTTTCCACAAGTTCAAAAGGTTACAGACCACATCTTCCCCTGCCGAATTCTAAGTGCTGTGAACTTCCTTACCTAAATAAAACAACGTAATCCCAACCCCTTTCAGTCAAAAAAAAAAAAAAAAAGTGTCATAAGGCCAAAACTTGGAATGGGAAAAACAAGAGGAAACTGCAAAGATTTATGAGAGGGACAAAGGAAAAGCACGAGCTCTTTCCAGGATCCAACTTCTCTATACTCTCCTTCAGCTGACAAATCTAAGTCTCTCTCCCGCTCTCTCTCTTTCTGTTGTTTTTGCTGGGAGATCTGCCCTTTGTCAGGATATCATGCCCTCTCTGAGCACTTACCCCCATCAGGGCCTATCTTCAGGAAACAGATGGGGTCGGAGGCCATTCCCTTGCCCCTCCAAACTGCTGAAAGCGGCACATTGAGAGCCCACCTCCACACCGTGGCCCTCCCGGAAACCTCCCACCCCTGGCAAGGCGCCCACTCTGCACACACATCTCACTCAAGGAGCAAACCTTGCCTGATGTACTTGCTTTATCTCTCATACAAGTCTCAGTGTGTTTTCTCTCTTCCTCTCTGGTTTCAGGGAGGATGGGTGACTCAGTGCTATGCCCTCCTCCACAGAGGGGGTGGATCTGCCCTCTCTCACACTGCCTCCCAGGGTATAGAAGAAGAAGACAGTGCAAGAAAAATGACCCCAGCCAATGCCTTACAGTCAAACATATTGGCTTCGAGACAATAGTATAAAACAAACAAATAAATGGGCTTGTATACAAGGCTAAATGAAATTCTACAATCTTAAATGAGGATGTCTTTGCCTTGAGACATTACTAAGCTGTCAGGACAACATCATTCCAGTTTTTTTTTTTTTTTTGTTTACTTGATGTATATTATTTATTTAGTGCCTTTACTCCAATAACAAACAGAAATAAGCATAAGTTATATCTATGGGGGACGTGTGGGAGATAGTTTCATTTCCACTGGCAGAAATGAACAGCCTTAAATGTACAATGGTCAATTAAGGATGTGAAATACAACAAGTTGTTAAATTGAATATACAGTATTATAATACAATACTGTGCTTCCGCCTCAGCTGTGCCTACTGTATAGCACCACTGATGCCATCATCAAATTGATCTGAGGTTAACATGCTGTTTTTTTTCCTGCGGCTGTAACACAAATGTAAGGCTGTGACGGCCGTCAAAGTGTCTGATTGAAAAAAGAAAAGAAAAAAAGATCTGTTTCACATCTGTTTCACTGCATTTTGACTGCAGTCATTCAAACACACATGCGCTCAGTAACACACTGTAGATACAGTGGAGAGCCGGAGTGCACACACTGCACAGCCATGCTCAGTAACAAACATATATAGACACTCACATACATGAACACACAGAATACAGATACAAGCGCAATGGCCGAAACAAGTGTGTGAACAACTGTAGATGAAAGAGCAATCTTCCTCAGGAGACCTCAAGAGGAAAGAGAGAGAGACTTGTTTTTTTCCTTCTTCACCCAGACAAGAAATGCCCAGGCCTCAGCAGCAGCCTGAGTAAATAAAAGAACGGGCCTTACTTCCCTGTCTCTCGGGCCGGGGGCCTGTGCACGCCAGCACTCTCTGTGCTGCTGCCAAAGGGGATGCTGGGGCCTGAAAAACTACACCCTGCAGCTGAAGGGCTGTCTTTGTTGGTCTGCCAAGGCCTTCCTGAGCATCCTCCAGCCAACAGCCTGTCACGTCCTGGGAGGAAGACCTCCATCTTAAGGCCTGTCTCTCTCTGGGAGTTCTGTCCCTGCCCCCTCCCTCCTTCTCTTTTAAATGTCTCCTATATGGAACAAAACAACACTGCGCTCCTATAGTAGACAGTATAAAATGTATCAAAGTTATATTTACTGGTAACATTTATATTCAGTTCTCTCTAACTTGCAATATAAGATGTTTTTTATTTAAACTCACGCATACCTTATCACTCTCAAGCAACCCATATATATGTAAGATTAATAAAATGTGTGTGACAGCGATAAACAAATCAATGTTTTTTTCTTTTACTGGAAAAACCTCCCTTTACACATAAGTCTCAGTTTCCTCAAGTCAGTCTGAATTACTCTTTGTGCACCACTTCCTCTATGTTCATTTATAGCACCCTTTCCCAGAGTAAATACTCCTGTTCAAATAAAATCCTTAATGCTGGGAACAGGTAGATTTTCCATTTCTGTACACAGCGGCACAGCTTTCACAACCCCTGAAGAATGTTTTGATTTATGCAACTAATGTATTAGAGAATTAGCAACATATATAAATATATTTTTAAGCACAAGCCATTAATTTTCCTGATGACACCGCGTCCCATTGGACAATAATACATATGGTGGCAATTTTTTTTAAATGCTAAATGAATCACAAAATTAGGAAAAATGATTAAAACTGAAAAACAAAAAAAAGATGTTTCATAGACACATAGAACTGTGATAGTGTGAACTAAACATAATATTGCGAGGCAACATACGATTTATGTAAAGAATATGTACAGTAGCCTAATATAGAGATGTAAAATCTCCTTTAGGCAGAAAAAAAAATCTTATTTTTTGTTAGAACATTTAAAAAATCAAGATAGATTTATTCCGGGTCTTTTTTTTTTTTTTTTTAATTACCGAAAATGTAACATCAACTTTCATGATAAATGGTTTGGCAGGTTTTTGCTATTTTGTAGCTAAACTTTGATTTGTTATTTGGTGGCTTCATTCCAGAATCAATCAGAAATAGCACATAGCAAACCAAAAATGTGAAGATGTCATTTGAAGTGGGTGACAATAGCTGCGATTTCTATTTACACAGACCTGAACTTTCTGCCATTGTTAAGCAAACAATTTTAGGTTTTGAAAGGTGCTATATATACTACATACTTTTATTCTGAGTGAATCATGCTCAAACTCTGACACATAATGACTAATAAAGAGGAGCTGTGATTCCTTTTGTTTTTTATCCAGTAATACACTTCTCTGAAACCTTTGAGTTCGGTTTGGGAATAACTCATTGCTGGTGCCCAAACCTTCGTGTATGAGGTCCTGGAAGCAGTTCAAGACAGCTTATCACTGCCTAACAGCAACAGAGTACATCTCCTCTATTTAGGAAGCCAAACTCTTATCCATGTCCAGGACCTTATCTTATCAAAAAAAGTGATTTTACTATCACTTGTCTGCCACTTTTATAGAGCTAGACTTTGTTCAAAAGCCATTCTAGTAAAGCAAAGGATGGCCATGCTTTCAGCCGCCAAACCTTATCTTTTTGTGTGTTGTACTAGAGATCTGTACATAGTGGTTGTCATAAGAGATGTGTTTGCGTTGAGTGTATTTGTGGCACATTGGGGATTGGGGATTCATTGAATAAACAAAAAGCTGACAACTTGTCTGATGTAACACCATGACCCCACTTCATATTCAGAGAGGGGATCTTTTTACAGTTACTGGGAAAAGTAGTGAGCCTTTCCCAAGAGACAATGCATGTGTCATCTCAACGCTTTTCCTGTTCTGATGCCCAAATAGCAATGTGTGTCTGAACAACGCGCTATCATGTACCGCCCTGTTTGTGACACAACCACTTAAGATCTAATAGAGGAGGTGGGGGGAGAATTTTTTACATTAGCTAAGACTTCAGTCTCCCTGGCTGAGACCGTTCGATTGTGTGGGACCGGTTCCAGTCAAATAAACGAATCACTCCGTTGATTCAGGACCCAGAGCTCAGAGGACAGAGCTATTGGAAGAGGCCCAGTGCTGGGCTTTACTCACAGTAGTCCTGCTACAGCCCTGTTTTAAGACATCAAATCCAGTCAAAATGAAACAGTGATAATTCCCAGTAGCTGCCAACACAATGCCAGGTGGCTACACATGGCTTTTTGCAAATGATTCCAACACAAAAATATAAGGAGAAATGGAGGTATTGAAAGGAGCCTTTGTGTACTATTACCAACTAAACCACAGACTTAGCGTCGTCTATGTGTGCGTTTTGGAGTCAAGTGTTGTGTGTATGCTCAGCCCGTCTCCCCCTTTTTCCTCTTTTTTTCTTAGCAAACACAATATGTTTTTTACACATCACTGAGAAATGTCAGGTCCCTCTCCCCCCTTGCTACAGATCAATCAAATCCACTATGCTACAGGATGAGAAGGAGGGGTTGTGCGAGACGACTGGAGGAGCAGCGAACAAGGATGCTATCTTTTACTGGATGAGTTGGAAAAACAGCAGATGAAATAGAAATTCACTTCCCGGGGTTTCATCAGTGCCGTAGCACCGAGTTACTCTGGCCTAACATCATGTACACGCACAATACAACACATATCCACACACATGTACAGGATAAATGTGCACACCCTCAAACTGCACTGCAGTCAATGGGGATTTTTTCACACAGGGCCTGACACAAAGAGCTGGAACATCAAGCGCTGTCCTGACTCTGTGGTCTGGGTGTCCATTATTCTGGCCCTCATGGCTCTGTCTCTCAACCATGGGGAAGCGGCAAACTGTCAACTACTTTGTCCACATTACCCACGTCCCCCAGCTCAGACAGGAGCACTTGGTCACTGTCCCAGAAATCACAGTGCCCCAGTGGCGTCCCAGGAAAGTTAGACAAATGGAAGGCCAGAGGAGGAAAAGTAGGGCGGCCAGTCATCCTTTACTAGGCTTTTTTCTTACTGTGATAGTGAGACACAATGAAAAGTGGAATTCCATTACTTATCACAAAGCCCTGTTACCACTACTAATACAAATAAGTCACTAATAATACTGTTCTTTTTTTTTTTTAATTAGATCAAGTATGAAAAAAGATGTTTATTTCTGTGCTTGTGACACTGCTGCCTAAACACTGAATCCTACTATGGAATCATGAAGGTCAGAGCATCATGGTAAAAACATATATAACCTCTTTAATTTTGGGTTAAACAGCACTTATAAAAGAAATGATCATGTAAAGACTGTGGAGGTTGATTATAATATTTGTTCCTGTGCATGGTCTGTTGTGTATTTTGTACGAAAGAGCAAAATGTTAAATCACTGCAGGGCAAAGTCACCGGGCAGGGGTTAAAAAGAAATTAAATTGTCAGGAGTGCTTTATTTTACTGCTTTCAAATTACAGAAAAAAAGAGAAGAAAGAAATTAATAGGAGGACAAGAGCAGGGAGACATTTAATTACACCATAACTCAAGAAAGGTGAATTAGCAGGCCATAACAGGTTACTATTCAGAGTACAGCAGGTGGGCTCAAGACCTAATGTTGAGGTTTTATTATTTCTGAAGAATTCTACTTGGTCTGAATTATTGAAATTATTAGAAAAACAAAACCTGTCTCAAATGAGATAGACGGATATGGCATCATGAATAAATGATGATAATGCACAGAAACTTAAATTAAAACAGCATTTTAGCTGATTGGAATCTTTTCAGTGCAATGTGATACACTTTCATACAGTATTTATAAAACAGGCTAAAATGATGAAACTTGGGCAGTGGTAAGTTCTGAGCGGTAGGGATGTTGAACAGAGCTACTGGTGGTGCAGAGATGAGGGCCAGTTGACCACTTCAGGTAGACTAAAGCACAAACAGGAAGGAGGCTGTTCCCTAGGTCTTGGCTGGACCAGCAGCCACAGTGAGCCTCCCAGGGGGAGAAGGGAGGATGACAATCTGTCCCCCAGCATGCCCCTTCACCGCCTGCCTCACTGCACTGGCTCTAAGGGAGTGCTGGGCCAGGCGGGACCGGACTGGGCTGAGCTTCAATAGGCTGTTGAGCTTGTGTATATGTGTGTGTGCTGTTCCCTCAACACTGCGGCAGACCAGGCGCAGGACCCAGCGGACAGTTAGCTAGCCAGTCAGTCGCTATGAGAGATGCTGCAGCTTTGTGCTGTGCTACTAACTGCTACTCTAATATCTCCTCGCTGCGCAAGAGTTTACTTCGATGCTCCTTTATTTTCCCAACTCTTAGTTACTCACAGAAATTTGATTTATGTGATCAGCATAGAGAAGAAAAAAAATGTTGTACATACAGAAATATGCTGAGTTACTGTATGGTTGCTTCATTAAAATAGGGTTTGCTCTGCAAGTTTCAAGAGGCACTATCCATTACTTAAAACCAAGCACAGCAACCACTGAATTCAGAAAATAGGGTCTAATTCTTTTTAATCAAACAACCCATAGTGTCCCATAAAACCTGGGGTAGACTTCTACTAAGAATTATTTCACTTTATAAAGATAATTTCAGAGACTTGGATTTATGTTTCAGTGCATTTGGAGCATTTTTAAAAAAGGACAGTTACTCTGCCAGATGCTCCTGAAAACTATTTTTATTCATCCTAAAGTAATGATGATGAAAGTCACGTACTTATGGGCAAACAAACCTGCTGGACTCTAGTGTTAGCTTTAGCATTAGCATCATATATATATATATATATAAATATACACACACACACACACACACATATATAAATGTCTGCCCTGCCTCCTGACCCATGACCTTTGGTTCCCCTGATTAACACACTGTGGCTCTATTTGATATCTCCTCAATGCCATCCCAGCTTGTCAGTGGTAAAACAACTGGAGACAGCCCAGGAGGGAGAAGAAAACATGCATCTCGGAGAGGAGAGTGGGAGGGTAAGAAAAACAAGCATCAACTCAAGCAAGACGATGTATTTTCATGCATCCCTGTCTTAAATGTCAAGATTTCTTAACCCTCAGTGACTGCAGCTCTGACACCTCTCCAAGGTTCAACAGAAACCGCATTCATTAATAATTAGCTTAGCTGTGAGGACAGGGAGTGAGACTAAGAACGAGAACGTGAATGTGAGCGAGACGGCTAAAATGTAAACTTCTGTCCTTTCCCGAGAGAATCAAATTTTACTATAAGTTTTTTTTTTTTTTTTTCTGCCTTCTTCATTTCTTGTTTTCCTGGTGTGTTGGCCAGAATCCCGCAGGCAGCCCATGAACGAGCGATGCAGACGTCGCATCAGCCTTACTACTCCCTCCTCTCCTTAATCATGCCTCTAATACCCTCCAGATGAATAAACATCTTCATCCCCTCTCCGTTAAAGCCAGAAGGCTCCTCCACTTTTGAATCCAAGAAAGATGGAAAGAAAGAGAGAAAGAAATTTAGAGTTGAAGAAGGAGCACAGGAAAAGGATGACAGATGGAAGGGTGGATCAATGTCGAAATGAACCAACAGCAAAGTAACAAAGCCACGGCAAGATTTTGCAGTTCTTCACATAATTTGTCTGATCTATTTCCCTCTTTACACAATTATCACAGTCCTTCTAATTATTTTTTACTTGTCTTAAACATATTTCTAATAGCTGGCTGTGATTTTTATGATCATGTTTTTAAAGTGGGGGTTTTGTGAGCTGTTGTGCAACCTTGTCGTCTCAGACTGTGTCCACAGACTGCACAGGAAGGGGGAAGGGGGTGGAGAGGGAGGCGAAGGGGGAGGGGGGGTTGTCTCTGGAGAATGGGCCAGGCCCCAGACCAGCACTTCCCTGGCCCAGTAACTGTGCCAGAATACTCATGACATGTGTGTACAGTATGTGAGCGCAAATGGCAGACAGATTTAAGGGTTTGCTTTGTTTCCCCTATTGTTTTCTGCTAGTATCCAAGCAGCTCATCATCATATCTTAATACTACTAAGAATTATGAATACACGCTCATACACAAGCACAAACGTGCACACGCCTCACCGAATAAAGCATTTCCTTCGCTACCCTCACTCTCATCTTCATTTGCAGAACAGAGCTGGAATATGAGGCCTGAATACAACCAGACAAATGACTACAGGGCATTTTACTTATTCATCCATCACTTCACATTGATTTATTCCTGTTTATCTATTTATCAGCTGAAAAAAATCTTTCCCCTGGATTGTTTTGCTAAAAGTTTGCATGCTGACGTACTTTGTGGAAACTTTCAGGGTCACTGTAGAGTAGAATCCCTCAAAGAGATTATTGAGGTTCATCTTACCCTTGAATATCCTTCTCTCACTCTAGCACCTCAATGGATACTTCACCTCTTCCTATTTACATAGGCCCAGCTCTCTTTGGCTTAGTAACCATTTACTTAGTTACACACCACCACCTGGGAGGATATTTATGTCTCTCTCAGGAGAGGAAAATTGGTTTGACTGCCAACCAATAGCCCCATAAGAATTATCATTCATTCACTGCAGGTAAACCATAGGAAATATTTCACATGCTCAGTAAAACTTTACAGTTGAAAAGTGCAATAGAAACAACATAAAATGAACAAACCAAAGACAAAATTTGTAAAGACTGTAGTGTAGAGATTTTAGCGTGGATACTGTCACTATTTAGCATTGCTGTCCTTCTATCTGGGAATATGCAGCTCTTACAGTAATAAGGAGTTTCCCTTCTTATACATGGTAATCTCACGTTTATCAGAATATGAAGCTTATTGTGATGAACTCATTTCAAGGACCATCAGTCGGGACAGTGGATGTAATAGTCCTCCTAATATCAGTTATCACTGACAGCAACATCCATATCAGCTAATTACTTTTCATTGGCTGTTGTAGACAAGAGGACATCAGCCATTATCTGTATGTGAAAGGAGAAGACATTACTATTATGCTATTACTGTGAAAGAGCTAGTCTTACCCTATCACTAATATAGAAATGCCATACAATGAGATAGTAATAAAACCCATGTCATTCCTCTGGTGGGTATATTTCTTGGCTACTTTAAATATCAAGAGAATATTACAAATAAGGTGACCTTTAATTAAATTTTGGCATGCAAATACCTTGGTGAGTCAGGAAGAAAGTGAGAGAGACGTTCTAAGGTTACCAATGAAGTGCTGATGACACTCGCAGAACACATAGAGTCTTGGCCGCCTGGTAACAGGATCCATGCTGTTTTCTTTTCCTTTAACTAGCATACATGCAGCACAAACAGGAGAAGCCAATAGGTCAGAGCAGTGCTTTCTCCACTCCTTAATTTGTATTTTACTTAGTGTTCCTGCATGGGTTAGTGAGGTTACTGTCGTCTTTGTGGCTCATCGTTGTCTGAGGGAGGAGTTGGACTTGGGGAATATAATCCCACGCACTATGCATACAGCAGGGAAGACGTATGGGCACAGAGGTGATGCAAGGCCCCTTGGGTAATTTGTAAAACATGAGGCATGGCACCCAAGTGACATGGTGAAGATCAGGTCAGATGACTAAGTCATGGGTGCACCACGGTGCGATCTCCAGTGATGAGACACTCTTCCTGCCATAGGATATGGTGGACGATCCACACTGCTTTTTACATGTGAAACTATGTGAAACTACTACTAAGTTTCTATGTTTTTTTTTAATTATTATTTATTGTGGAATGGGACAAACACTGACTACCACAGCTGGACTGTTCTGAGAAATGTTTTTGTGGAATAACCGTTTGCATTTGCAATTACAGGTGGAAGGTCAAACATCTAAGGGTCTTTCCAGTATTAGATAAGTGTCACTTCTTTGCACCACTACCCCTTGAAAAGCAAGGATGTTGTAACATCAGGGCACAAACAAACCTCTCCTATTATATATGCTTGAGCCCACACATGTTTCTTTTAATAAGTCTTGATTAGGATTCGGCAGACATAGCATCCTGCATGCACGGGCTCTGCTTTTCTAGGCCTCAGATAACCTTTATCCTATAGGGTTTAATTAATGTCAGCCAGTCTACTCTGCCTTTCAGAAGGAAACGACTTATTCCTCTGCCCTCATGAAGCCCAAATCCCTCTGTTTCACTGTGAGGCTGGCTGCCTTGTTTATCCCAACTACAGGTACTGCTCCCTATTAAGGCCAGCACTTGTTACAGGGAAAAGGTTGAATTATTTACCAACAGGAGAGTAGGAGGAGAAGAGAGGGAGGAAGAAACAGAGAGAGGGGCATTTCATACATGGAATGAGATTTTTATGTTGTTATTTTTTTCTGCGGACCAGGCGAGATTAATGATCCACTGGCATTAGATACAGGTGCTGATTACCAAGGAAAAGGGCACCCTGGCACACCGTAGGCAGCCATACAAAGCAACAGTGAATTGCCTCAAAACATTACGCATTAAATCTGTTTGATGAAAAAAGGCTGTATTTGCATTAGGCAGAGTTTTATACATTTAGTCATGTGTAAATAGATGAATGTGTTTTGTTAAATAGATACCAAGGGTGCTTGTGCGCACTCTTCACCCAGGGCAAACTGTCTGCATTCTATCTGCATCTCAGCCTCTCTGCACAATACAACAAAACATACAGAAAACAAAAGGGAGCACAGAGGGGGAGAACGAAGAGACAGACCAAACAATAAACTCAACCACAAGAGACAGAGTTTGACTGTGTGTATGGGTGTGTGTGTGTGCATCAGAGAGGGATACAGAAAGTGAGAGAAGGACGAGGGAGATGAAGACAAATGCAGAAAGGGAGAGAGACAGAGGGCGGCAGAGAAAACGAAAGACAGAGGGAGAAATCAAATTTGCAAGAACATAACAAAAAGCTGTATCTCCGACAAAAGAGAACACACAGGGGTATTTGTCTAGCTGTCTGCACCAGCAGGATCCTCTGAAAGTTTATTAAACTAGAACCCTTCAAGAGAAGGCAGAGAGTAGTAAACTATACTACTGGGGAGGAAAAAAGAGAGGGAGAGGGAATGAGAGTGGGGGGGATGAAAAAGAAAAAAAGCTAGCTTTTCAGCCTCTGTCTCTCAGAAATTCTTTTATTTCAGCCATGCATTAAGTAACCTCCCCACTGAGTTCTGCTCCCCTTCCTGGTGTGGATAAAGCCGTCCCTCGGGGGAGCCGCTGGTAATTTCCAGCTTCGCCAGAAACTCAGGTATTAGAAAAGACCGCTTGGGGACCTGCCACAATATACCTTCACAATTTCATACGCTCTGAAAAAGAGAGAGCCCCTCCCTTCTAGCCTACCCCCACCCTCCCAGTAAACCCCCTCGAGGGTCCCCAGTTCAAATTTCTGAAGTGCAGACAACGGGTGTATGTGTGGAGGAGGGGAGGGTGGTGGTGGTGGGCCCGTGGGACTGAGAACCAGCAATAGAAAATCCACTGCATAGAGGAGAAAAAAGCATTTCCTCTCTGGTCTGGCAGGAGTGCCTTTTTTCCCCTGGCTCCCACCAGAGGCTTTTTACAAAACATGTGTTGCTGACATGTTGACAGATTGCTCAGTGAAGTGTTAGGCGCATGCACACGGCTGGCCATTTAGGGGGACATGGCTTCCTACCCAACATCCTCTACCTGAGGCACCATGTTTTATACATCATCCCCCAAAGAAAAAAAGGAAACAATAAAAGGTAAGGGAGTTGCTTCCTTTGTGAGGAAAGCAGAATATCAGAGAGCAGAGAGAGACTGCATATAATGCTGCCTTAGCTGAACTGCGGTGATGGGGAGGAGCAATGGAAGTGAGTATAAGGGAAGGAAATGGTTTCAGGCACGAAAAATGGAGATAAAGAAGAGAGGTGGGAAAAAGAGCTTGAGGTTCGATGCATGCTGTACTCACATACAGCAGGTGAGATTGTCAAACCAATAAAAAGCCCACAAGATCTCTCTTTGTCTTCCTGTACTGATGCCACCAATAGCAGGTGGGAAGACAAAATCTGATCAAAGGCCGGCTTCTAGATCCAACTTCTGCGCCTATCAGGGTATCGACAGCACACGTCTTAATCGCCCTGCGGCTCCAAAAGTGCTGCCGTGGCAACAGGATGGAAATGGGGATCATAATGTATTCATGGTGCCGGCGACCTGGGGGCTGCGGAGCTCACTCTCTGGGGACCGCACTTTACCCAGAGCCAGACGTGTCTGGGCAAAATCACTCCACACAAGACAGCAGCAGAATACTGAGGAGCCATGACAGGATGGAGGGAGGGAGGGAGGGAGGGAGGGAGAAAGAAAAGAGAAGTGAGGCAACACAGAGAGCTACGGATAAAAATGGAAGATGATAACAGAAAACAAAGACAGGCAGAAGCTGGAGCATTAGTGGCAAACAACAAGCACTGAGTGGTATTAGAGATCATAGCAGAGGCAGAGAAAAGGTTGTATCCCACCACTATTGACTGACTTATTTCAAAACACAAAAGACAAATAATCTAAGTCTTCAGAGAGAGAAAAAAACAGGATGTGATTGGTGGGGAAGGGGCTTGCTGGGATGAGTGGCTCTACCTTGAGAAGCCTGATGCTACTTCACCAGGTGGGTGGTTGGCTGGGAAATAAATTGCAGAGGAAATTGGTCAAGATTATCAGGGCCACAAAGAGACATAGCCCTCTGGCCACAGGCAAGGATGGATAAATGGCTGGATGAGTAAATGAACAGAGAAGATTGATGACTGAGCAGATGGACCGTTCAGCTGAATTGAGAGTCCAGTTACCCACCAGCCCACACTCGCATGCCCACATATCCTACCTGTCCTGCAAAATAAATGCTTACATTATAAATACATTTTATCTTCTTTCCTGTCTGAATTTAATGCACTCTCTGACTCTCCATCTTAATGATCTCCCCTTCCTCCTCACACATGCATCCACAAACATATACTGTACATACACAACACATACAGGCTCACAAAACTCATACACACCCAGAAAAAAGCTTATACGCACTAACAAACAAACACAAAGCTATAGCCTGACCTGCTTTTCCTCAACAGGAGGGCAGCTACAACAGGCACCATGCCAGGTAAACATCCTCAAGCCTTGTGCACTCACTGCAGAGGGTAAAGCTCAATGCTGGAAACATTCTCTAAAATACAAGAAATAGTCAATTATGTTTAAGACTGGTAAGGCTTTCTTAGAATATATATTCCTCTTGCGTGGCCCTCCTGCTGTATTTAGAAATAAAAACTAAAAAATAATAAAAAAAAACGGCACAACTTTTGCTGCATTTTATATCAAGATTCTTTCTGTTGCAGAGAGTCATAACACTCCCCCCCAGAGGTGATGATTCAAATGCATTAAGTCTCCCAAAATGAGAGGATTCACCTGCAGACTGCGGTGCGTCCTTCTGCACTAACTACCCTCCACACGTAGTACACCCTCAGGCATTCAACCTAGGGCCACAGACAACTCCCCTGTCTGTCTTTCCTCCTTCCCTTCAGCTGACAGGTTCTTCGACTGCTAAGCTCCAACACGGACCTCTGTGTTTGTGATGACTGTGCAGAGCAATCAAGAGAGAGAGAAAAGAGAGAGAGAGAGAGAAGGAATGATGAAGAGGGGTGAGAAAAGAAGTGAGGGCAAAGAAGAGGTAGAGAGAAACAAGGACATCAACAACGTGTTCTCACAGAGAGATGACCCCTGGCCATCCCGAGGCATCTGGTTTATCTGGCTGTCTGGGTAAGCCACGCACACACCTAATGACTCCAGCCTGGTCCATGTCCCATAGGTTTTTTTATCCTGGATTACGGATGGGGAATGACAATAGGCTAGTAAACTACTGTGCCTCACGTCTAAGAGCTCATATCAGACAAGGAGTTTTCCATGATGAAAAGACTGGAGAGAGTTGAGAACAAGGTTCAAAGTTAGGGTGAAGTTGCAGCTTCAATTTGTGAAACAATGATATCCTTTCAAAATGTTTACAACATAGGGTGAAGGCACCTATATCTTAGAGCTGCTATATTTTTTATTCATATGCATCATGGGTGTGTTGCTTCTCAAACCGAAGGTCAAACATACCCATACCTGACTTGCACATAATGTTGGGGGGCAAATATGGAGATTCTAACCTCCCTCTTTCTACCTCATGGTGCAAGGTGCTGCTGAACAGACCTCAATCTACTTCTGCAGTGGAGATTAGTAATCATCTAGGGTCTTCATATTGATGGCCAGGCTCAGCTTGTTTGCATATTTACTGGCCTCGGAGCCCAGTCGCCTGAGGTGAGAAGCAAATTACATTTCTGCTTACCCCCACGCGCACAACTCTCTCACACTCTTTCGATTTCGATCCCTCGTTTCTCCTCCTTTTTCTCCCAACCTCGTTTCTCTTAACATGCTGATCAGTCATCTTGCAGTAAGTATACTTGCCTGCCCTGGTTGCATCCGAATAGCAGTCTCATTTGGCTAACATCATCACAGCGTAATCTTGTTGGAGAGAGCAATCAGTTTACTTTGGAATTAGGTATTCCGTTGGCGGGCCCAGAGAGAGGGAAGGCTCACAGGGTTTAAAGGATGCAAACGAAAGCATGCTCTCCAGAATAGAGTCTTGAGCCTGATTGGGTGATAACAACCCACACAGGCTCCATGTGAGAGTAATGAATGGCCAATGGGAGGCCTGAATAATAATGCAATTGGATTAAAATCCAATCACACAATGGTTTTGTCTGTTGACTTTGTTTGTGGGGTATGTTCTACAAACCAAGTTCATGATGAGAAAGATGCATCATGCTTTGACTGGGGGCACATAATGTCCTAATATAAAGATTACCACTCTGTTTACTACAACCCAATCTCTCTTGGCTGTCAGTCAGCCCTGCAGGATTTTGTTGATCTGATTTTAGTGTACATGCATCGCATATAGAATGAGTCTGATAACATGATAGAGTGATAGTAACTGTTGATGTTCTTTGCTGTTTTAAATCAGTGGCTTATTTAGAGAATGGCTACCACAGGTGGCGAGTTACTATTTAATCAGGGATTTTAATGTCTTGGTTTATCGCAGAGACATGTACCAAGCTGGCACACTCTGCAGCCTTCCACAGAATCCCAAGCAGTCATTGGGAGGCCATCTCTTAGGAGAGTCTCTCTGATCAAATCGATTGACTCCTCAAGGATGATCGATCAGCCAGCCAGGTTGGAGGTGGACTCGCTTAAGTGACCTTTACATTCACAGTGGTGCTGGACCCCCCACTGTCCACTGCTCTTAACATTAAGAGAACATCTCTGTATTACCTGACAGCATGACTTTACTGTCAAACAGTTCTGTACCAACACACATTACATTCTGTACTGACACACACACTGCTCCCTCTGCAAAGCATAGTCCAGCTGGTGGCCTTGGAGACCTTAAACGACACCCATCCTGCCCATAAAACTAAATTTATGAACCTTCCTTCAGTCCAAAAATGGCAATTAGTACTAAGGAACAAATGTGTTACTCCGTGTGATATTTGAGAATCCCTGTCCTTGTGGGTGGCTGAACTCCCCATATCCTGAAGTATAGGAGTGGCTGTTCCACAGAGCCCCGTAGCAGCCCCCACCCAAACACTACCCCCTGGCCAACAAAAACAACCCCTGGGAGGGGTAGAGAAGAGGGGGAAATGTTGAGTCGGTGATAGTGTAACCCCAAAGTTCCTAAACCACTGTGGCTAGCAGGATGCCGTCACAGCTGGCTCTGCTCCTTCCTGTGGGTCCACTCCACCGAGCTCAGCCTGCAGGGAGACATAAACCTGTCGGACTGGTCACTCTTTCCACCGCCCTCCATCTCCCTCTTTCCTTTCCTCCCATTACTGGCAAGTTTGGCAAAGCCATCTAAGGAAAAAGCCCTATGGGGATCAATGTGCAGTACATTTCCACACAGACTTAAGCAAAAATCCTATGACCTTTTCATTAGGGAGCATTAATGTGATTCAAAAGCATGTAAATGTTTCTTTCAGCTTTCTGGGGATGAGGTAGACGTTTAGTGAACTTGTCTTTGTCTCAAAGCCATGTTGCATCCTGTTGACTCCTGGTTCTTATTATCGTAGGAAAACATAGCACTAAACAGCTCTTTGGCATTTGATATGCTAATACAGGGTGTTAATTACAAGCTCTTTTGTTCACATTGCATACTTCACAGAATTGTTTATTAGATCAAAAGTGCAGAATTAATACTCATTTGTCACATTACATGCTGAAATCTCAGTATTTTATGCATATCTTCCATATTTACAAGTGATATCAGTTTTCAACAAAGGTCCGTATGAGTACCCAACCTTACACACCTGATTAGATAAAAGGGGGAAGAAGAAACACAAAACATTACTTAGAAAATTCATTTCCAAATGTCCATAAAGTTTTCAATATACATTTTACCTTTTCTTTGTGCCTAGTTATGTTTCTCTGTATCTGCTTCATCATTATTCTGGTGAGCAGTTCCACGTTTGCAAGAGAAAAAAGAAAATGATTTGAATTCTGGGGACCCAGAGGAGAGCGAGCAAAACCCAGAGGTAAGATCCAAGCTCGCTCTCCGTGCCCTTCCGTTGCCTGCCTACCTGGTAAACATCTCCACAAGCTCCTTGCTTTCAAAACACGTCAACTGGTGCCTATGTACTTTAGACTGGCCAGCCAAGCAGGAATTGAGACTTCATTTGTTTTTTTTTTACTTTTTCCTGTCTCTCTTCCGAGCCACCGCACATAACCTGTCTGGCATTAATGATGCTGTTAATAAAATGCGGCTGGTCTGTGGGTGGATTTGCCTGGCAGGCCTGGTGCCTGTCCTTCTCAGAGATAAGCCCACTGCTGGCCTTATCTACCTCCCACAGCCCCACCCAGCAGTGCCGTGCACTGGACACACAACCAGTCAACTCATCACTGGCTAATTACCACCTCTGACTGCCTTACAAAGCAGGCCTGGACTCACATTGCTACTGCTGCTAAGATTGGCTCTTCCCTACCTAGACTGTGTCTCTCTTTATGTCTTTGTCTATTTTTACCTACCCCCTTTTTCATTGTAAAGTTCCCCTTTAGGTCTGTCCCTTCAATGTTTCAGTTTGTTCTTCCTCTGGAATGTTATGTGTGTCCTATACTAGTTTTTATTGGTCTATTTCATCAACAGGCTGTTTCGAAGAATATCTAATAGCTGCATTTTCAAACTGGCAACATGACAATATTCAACTGCTTAACTGTGGCAGGTGAGATAACTCCTGTATCTATCTTTCAGTGTGTGTCTATGCATTTTGAAAATGACTAATGTCATTTATGTTACAGTTTCAGTAAGGTCTTAAGCCATTTGTGAGCAGGAGTCAGTTCAATCTCATAGCTTCATGAGAGCAGCCGAAGTCACTTGTGTTACAGAGGGAGGGAGCGGTTTCTTTTATTCAATTGTTTTCCACTTCCACGAGCGTGTGCCAAGGGGGAGGAAAGCGCCGGCTTAACACGCTCTGCAATTCAACACGGCCAGACGCAGTCCTATTAAGATTTAATGTGCCATTCTTCTGCTTGTGCCGCCGAAAAAGACTTGCAGGCTGAGAAAGAGAGTGAACAAAGAGCAGGCTGAGCCAGGGCCAGGAGAGATGAAGAAGTGTAAGAGAAACCAAGACATGCACTCCTCGACCAGGTCTTTGTCACACAATTGAAGTCAGTTGTTTCAAAGAGATGCTGCAAACTGTAGGGGAAGGAGAAATAATGACATCGTGTCATTGATATAGTTTTTTCACTCATGCGTAGTTGTGAGTGAGTACTTAAGATTATCTCTGTTTTGTCCACGTCATCCTTGCTGTGGTGGCTACCTACTTAAGAAAGAGGTCAACTGGATGAAGTCACAGCGTGTGTTTAGCCTCTTGGGTGATGAATTATGTGTTGTCTAAAATGCAAAGTGCAAGCATGCAGGTGCTGCAAGGAAGCATACGTGTGTGTGCACTAATACGAGTGTGTTTGCATGCCTAAGCGGATGACTGATTGAACAAGCAAATACATGAGAGACGAAGTGTGTCAGATGGAGGGGGATGTGAATATGAGCGAGGCGAAGAGTTGCAGGGCTGGCCATTGTCATTTCTACCTTAAAACACAAAAGCACAGACATAAAATGCCGGCCCCTACAATTCTTTTTTTTTTATTGTTTTTCTGTAGAAAATGCAGTCCTCGTCTGACAAAGACCAATAAATACTTTATACAGTGCATAATGTGTGCGGTGTGAAGCACAGGGGAGAGAGAAAGAGGGCGTCCTCACGAGGGCATATGCTTTGAATTCCTAATGACACTCCTGTTAACGTTACTAGCACAGTTGCACAGAAAGGGAAACGCGCAGAGATGCTACTCTGTCGAGTCAAGCCTCTACTTTAATACTCCCTTTCTCTCTCTACCTATTTCTCTTACGTAGACACTTCATGCCCTCCACACAAACACATACACACAGGAAAGACTCAAGGCCAATTCTGAGAGCTCACTCTAGCATGAGGTCTCTTTTCAGTGGCTGCGTTGTGCCAGAAGTAACTATTCTCCCCTGACCGCCTCTCCTCCTTTCAAAGCCTTGTAATCAGTGTGCTGCTCTTTGTACCAGGATGTCGCAAGACGCTCCGGCAAAAACACAGCAGAATTTCTGATGAACGGCAGTGGCTCAGAGTTCGGCTAATCAGGTCTCACTCATGTCGCTTTCCTCTTATGTGAGCCGTTTTGAAGCAAATAAAGTCTTTTCAGTTTGGCACATACTTCTTGGCAGCCACAAAGCAGCTGTTGGATCGATACACAAAGTTAGTTGAAAAAGAAAAAAAAAACAAAAAACAGTACAACCAATAGGAGCCTTTTGGAAACAGTTAGTAGAAAACACGGACTGCCAGGAGCCTGTTCATAGTTGAGGGTATTACTGGATGTTTCCATGCTTCTTAACCAAAGACTTGATGTAAATGAATTGAAATACTTCAAACAAACATGCCGTGGCTGGGAATGAAGGAGGGAAAACATATATCACCGGGTTTAAAAAATTTGTCTGGTTCCCAATCACAAACAGCGACTTTATATTAAAAATTTGTCCAAACTATTTCTATCATATTAACATCCTCTGTATTGTGGGGAGATCTTATTGTTTTCACAGAGTATTAGTATTTCATTTGTATTTTTCTCATAAATCTGAAATGCATTTTATTGAAGCTGAGTGCATTTTGTACTGTCTACAGGGAAAAAGAAAGGGGAAATCTACATAATATAAATCCATATATGGCCCAGTTATCTCTCTCTCCTTCTCTGTTGCACCCTCTCTGATTGATTCCTTTATCTGAGGGAAGCAGAAGACATGCTCTGTTTGCTCGCACAGTGGCCGGCAGGAAAACAGAGTAAGACACTTATTAAAAAGGTCATCTCACAGAGGGTTAAAATAGCAGGGCACAGATATCTCTTGGGGGAGTAGCCATGCCCCTCCTCTAGTGAAGGACACAAGAAAAGGTGTTGCTCAAGGGAGCTGGACCCGTAATGAAAGAATGGCCACCAGGCTGACAGCCCATGTATGCACTAGGCTATTCAAATACCTTCAGAGACATGGAAGTGGACAACTGATGGTGAAAGGCTTTGTGAGAATGCAATCTTTTGAATTAAACTCTGAGCTAGAGGTGTTATTTTTATTTACAGTGTGGGCTACCTAGTAAACACAAGTAGAAATGAACTGAGGAGGTATTTCTTTGGTGACTCGGTCTGAATTCAGGTTTTGTTGCCTACCGCTGCAGTCTCGGATCCAGCATATGACCATGTTTTGTGCCAACAGAGAGCAAAAGTCAAACTACAAACACTGTTTCTCTTTCCATGTGAAGGATCAGTAACAATACAAGAGTGTACAGACAATACAGTGAGACAGTGAGACAAAGCATTTGTGAAGTGTTTTTGGAAAGGCCTATGGAATAGCAGTGCCTCCAGCCTCCTGTCTCCTCCCCAGGGCAGCCTAAAGCCCTGTCGGCAGGATGCTGATCCCCACACGGAAACCTGATCCGCAGCCATCCTGGAGCCAGAGGGAGGACGGGGGAGCTCTCTCCCCCCGCGGAGCCCCTCCACTTCTGCCCCAGAGTTAAAGGGGTGCTCTGGGGGAACATTCCTCTAGCCCTGCCCCAGCCAGCCTCCACTCTTAACTCTCTAGAGGAGCATTCTTCCAGCCCTGCCCTAGCCTTCACTGAGATCTCCTGGGGAGCATTCCTGAAGCCCTGCCCCAGCCAAAGACGGGCTCCCTGGGGACACATTCCTGCAGCTCTCTCTTTCTTTCTCCATCTCCCTCCTTCTCCCTCGCTCCATTTCTCAGGCTCTTGCCTTCCTCTGCAGTCCAGCATTAGTGCGATCAATAGCACCGATCGCATCGGGGACACGAGGCAATCCATACCCATGCGCTCCCTTAGCGCACTGCAGTGGTCACAGCTTAAGTGCATGGAAAGGTGTTATACCTCTGCCAGACTGGGGGAGACAATGGCGGCCATTGATCGCGGTGACATGTAACATCTTTCTCTTTCTCTCTGTCCATTGGGCGTGGTCAACATACAGTTAGAATCTGTTTGGACTTAACTGAAGTCTGTTTCGTGTCACTATTGTAAGAAGACTTGTGCTTCTCTGTATTTACACAGACACAAAATAATAATGCGGCCCTCAAAATATGTGAGGTAGTGGGTGCATACAAGCATGTCTGGTTCTAGTAATATACTGTATTCGCTTATGGGATATCAGCTGGGGGAAAAAGAGCTGAGTTCTGTCAGGGAACAGCAAGCAAATCTCCATATGTGGATTGGTTCCAGTCAAGCTCTGCAATTTGTTTACCAAAAATAAAACATTTGAAATTGTAAAAATGAGGGTTTAGCAGGTGCTGGTGGTTGATTAGAAAATGGTTCTAATAAAGGATCCATCTGTGAGTAGAGACTTGATGTAAGGCAGATTAATTGGTCATGGATGTCTACATAATGCCACATAGGAAATCTCCTCCCATATTCTGTCGAATACACAAGCACAAAGTCAGACACACACACACACAGACACATTCAAAGTACTTAGTATGCCATCTAGAAGTTTCTTTTCTCCCACTGTGTTTGAATACTAATAGAGTGTTTCTGCACAATCACAATACCCTAATGGCAATTAGATTCTTTTGTTTGGTTTCCACGGGGGCTCTTATCCAAACTGTGTTTTTTTATCATTGGGCAATTAAGAGTTATTTGTCCATAAGATTGACATTTATGAAAGCCAGGCTTAATTATAGGAAAAATATGACTGAGTTGGTCATGACCACATTACAATGGAGTAGAACATAAGAGGTCCTACCCTGGAATCAAATACAAAACATAACTGGCTATTACATATTATAATATAATTATAATTACAATTAAAAAAATATTCAAGCAGAATTAGAACATTTCTCATTATTTCTTAATAGTGTAATTTGTTTTTTAATTTCTAAGGTTCCTCAAACATTCCTTCCATGAAACTGTTAGCTTGACAGATGTGGGTGTTGTATGTAAAAAAAGAAGTACGATGGGGGTTTTGTTCAAACTGATGACTGCTTTTGTCGGTTGACAGTAATGTGAAAGAGAATATATTGATTTTCACACCTGTAGTTGACTGAGCATTCACTTTAAAAAAAAAAAAAAAATTTGCACACACATGAGCTCACAAGAGTCACACATACATGTAAACAAGACGATCTGAAGTTACAAAGTCACTCGTGTGAGCACACATGCATCTCTGCACTCCAGTATAGGCATGAAAGAATGTGCATGCTTATACACACACAAAAATATATAGATGAAGAAAACAAAAGATCTGCTTCGAAAGACTCTCTTACTGTTAATGGAAAATCTTTGTAAAACTCGTGGGATATCTACCCTATAATTTGCGGTTTGCTGATTGTGGGTTGCAAAATATGAAATCAAACAGTGCTTGAATGTAAACAGAATAGAGACTACACTGGCTTTCTCATGACTGATGCTTTGATTTTGCTTTGAAATTAAGAGCTGGATCTTCTATACATCAAAAACAGAGTTGTTCAATTTTAGCCCGCTTGTGTTCTACACAAGATAGGAAGACACTCAGGCTCAGCCCAAACATTGGGAAATGTGTGTTGGAATGTGTTTCTCAACGCAGGCCCATCAGGACGTGTAAAGGAGGGCAGCAAGTCCAGGAGAAGCACATGGAAACCTTCAGTTCACATCATTAGTTCTGTCTGCCACCTTGTCAGGGTATTTATAGCGCTATTCATCCATCAACAGGTCAATGACACAGTCTGCCAATGGCATCCTTCTCTTTCAGTCCCACTAGGTATTACTACTGCAGCTAGCTAGCATTGGGACGAGCTGAGGGACTTTCCTGGAGCAAGGATGTGTTTCCAGTTGGTGGTCTGGTTACTGTGGGACCACACAGCTCCACGTTACACTCTAGTGAAATGTTAGAATTAGTATAGAGCTGTATAAAATGTTGCACTGAAACAAGCAAGGACACAATGTAGATACTATAAATACACATGCTGTAGCCTACAGTGATCTTTTATAAGGACACATGGAGGCCTATTTGTATGTCTCATTTGTAGATATTGATGCACGGCACATTTCAACAATACGCTAAGTGTGTTGGGCTCATGTGTGTCTGTGTTATTGGATATCAACCAAAGAAACTGGTAGTCTGGTGTTGTGCTCCCCTTAGCGCAGTGTACTAACACACAGTGTGGCATATTCTCTAGTGAAGGCACAGAGTGAGAGTGGGAGTGGGAGAAGAGCTGAGTGGCAGAGTGGAGGGGAGGCTCGGTGGGCTGAACGTTGTTTACCTGTCAGCTGGCATTGATTAATCTTGTGTTCGGTGAGATCGCTCAGCGACTCGAACACCTGCCGGCAGCTGTCGCAGCTGTGCAGAGCAGGCTCCTCGTCCTCCTCCTCTCCCTCCTCTCCTTCCTCAGGAGAGAGCAGCCTCTTCCTCAGACGCCCAGTCTCACCATCCTCCGCTGCCCTCTCGAGGGCGCACTCTGGATCTGCCAAGCCACAGGAAATGACAGCACCACATAGTCAGAGGGGTGACCCACACAGTGAGGTACTACAGCTTCCTCTGGGTGACAATAAAATGGATTTCTAGACTCTGGATTTAATAAAAACAATAATAAAAGCTGTAATAAAAATGCAGGTTCAATTTGGGCCTCTGTAACTCAACCACTCATGCCATAACAGAACTGTTGGGCAGGTGAGGGTGAGAGATATACAGGCACACACAGACAGGGTGGCACAATGCTCACACTCACAAATCTAACACACACATCCGCACAAACACACACCTCTGTTATTAGAAATGGTTTTACGTGTGTTTGCCCTGCTTCACCCAAGCAAAACTTCAGTATATGAAACTAGACAGATGGGAATATGTGTAGTTAATAAATCCAGGATTGCAGTTTTGGCTGGACCAAAGAAATATGAAATTCTGCCAATGAGTGTTGAATCGCATCAGTCAGCGTGTATCAAAGGAGACAGACCTTGCCATATTACCCAGACATCTAGGCCAGAAGTGTGGATGTATGGAGCGTAGCACAGTAAGACACACAAAACTGAGATTGGTGTGTGTTAGGCTGTCGCACGACACACTTCCCTAAATTATTCAGCCTTGCTCGCAGGCAGCCGCGGGTCGCGCACATCAATATTCTTCAATCCATCTGCAGTTTTGTCTCTTGTTGGCTTTGTGCTGCAGCAGTGCCAGGGGTGGGCGACTGACTACCCTGAATCAGGACCAGGAGTCATCTTTAAAAATACCAGTCTAATCTGAAGTTGTACATGTGATGCAAAAACATTCAGACGACACATGAAACCTTACATTGTTCTCTCACAGCATACCATGCATATCTTCAGTCAGAAGCCAAGTGAAGCAGATCGTGGCTTTCAACAGCTTTGTGATGGCAATATGGCCTGCAGCCCTCCTTACTGTATCCCCTGCTGTGACCATTAAACTTCACAATAAGACTGATTAAAAAGCCATACTAACAATTGAACCATCATGTCAATGCTAGTTAAGGCTTTGTGGGGGAGAAGAGCCCTTGCAATTCACTGGCAGCCATTTTAAGCTCCACTGATACAAGTGTTCCTCAGCTTGTCCTGAAACTCCAGAGGGGAACGTTAGGAGGAAGCCCATTTTTTCATCCACACACAGTTAACAGCGCCTGAGGTCTGGGAGTATGAGCTGACGATGTGTGCAGGTGTGGGTGTATATACTGGGTGTATATAGACATGGGCGGCCATTTTAAGCCCTCGTCTTGTAGGGTGCTCTTTAACTGTGAAATTCCTTGAGGAAAGGCGTTCCAGAACTCATCAAGGCCACCCAGGATTTTTCCTTTCCCCCACTTGCGCCAAGTATTGATGTAACATCACACCCTCCATTGTCCTTCCCTCTTGGCGACTGAGGCTCTCGGAACATGCCCTCTAAAAATATCAGCACTGTGGTCCCCGGTGGGACCATGCAGAACAGAACAGAAGGTGTTTCAAGAAAATGAAAATCCCAACCCAATCCTCACAGATGCAGGCCTTTCTTGCTCTGGGGGAAACACTTCTGACTGAGGCCAAAAGCCACACAATATAGACTTATGATTCATCCACACACACAAGCACAGAATTCAAAATATGCGCTGAAATGTGAACACTTCATGTCTTTTTTACAGGGTGCCTGTGGAGGAGGTTAAGACTTTGATATTTTTTTCCAGCGGCCTTTATGAATCATTAATTTTCCTAATATTACAGCTCAGTTCTGTCAGAGAAAACAAGTGATGGCTTAAGCATTTTTTTTTTCATGGCATAACACTCATTCCTCAGTGCGGGGTATGTTTTTATTATTATTCATATTTAGTTAACATTCTAACATTGTTTTGGAAGTAACATAGACAAAAACGAAAATAAAAAAATAAACAGCAGCTTATCTGAACTTATAACCCAACGAGGGTAATGCATGTGAGGAATGGATTTTTATTCCCTTGTTTTCTGTTGTTGAGAGTGACAAGTTTCAGCCGCAACTTTCAGAGAATCCAAGCTGGGTCAGTGCTTTCGGTCAAGCTGAGTGACCTCCGGTGCACCACTGTGATGCTGCGCTAGAAATGTAAACTGCTACACAGGGTGGATGTTAGGGAGCTTCAGAGAAAGGGGGAAGGGGGTGGGAGGGTGGGATGGTGCTTGACACTGCAAGGTCATGTCCAACCCTGGGATTAAAAAAACCACGTCAATACTTAGGTTTCTGAGCCTCTGGGCCTCATACAGTAATCCATCAGATCAGGACATCCTCTTCTACCAGTCTCTACAGGCTGGACAGCAGATCAATACCAGCAGGCTTAGAATGGCTGACAATCACATGTGGAATATGAGCATGGCGCGACATATTGAGAATTTTTAAAATCATGCCAAACACCCTTGTTAATTTAGCTAATGAGCTTGTGTGTACTGGTATAGAAGATAGTAAGCACAAGAGAGAGATGACATTGACCGCTGATCTATATTCTGATAAGGTCAGCTCGAAATAAAATGATCGTAGCCTTGTGTGAAAAATAAAAAAATGAGGAGAATATAATGAGAATTGGACTGCAGAATTTTTAAGGATGAGATTTCAATCTTTATGGTGCTAAAAGACATTAATACTATACTAATAAAATGAGCTAATATGAATGGTGATTGACGCCTTTAGAGCTTGGCAATATCTGTCTGAGTCCAAAAGCATCCATCACACACACTCTTGTCTCTTATGGTGTCAAGTGACATTTATCATGCCACAACTTTCATCTTGTGAGTTGAAGAGTCCCCTGGACCCCCACCCTTATATTATTGAATATTTCTGCTCTTAAATATTTATAACCTTTTAATTGATATTCTCTTCTCTGCTCCATTAGCCCCACCAGGGACCCGTGGTCCCTGGCAGGGAAGCCTACAACACGTCCCCCCACTGTCTGGCCCACACACTGAGACAAGTGGAGATACTGACCAGGGGGAAAGGAGGGAGGGCATGGATGTACAGGAATACTCACAGGGAAAAAAAAACACATAAAGAGGTAAATAGGAGAGTCTGGGTAATCTACAAAGCCTGGAATGAATTCATCAGGTTTTATCTTTAAAAGTAACTCTCTGCATGAACCCTGCTTTTAACCACTGGAGATTTCATGTCGAACCCTAAGATTAAAGATTAAATATAATACCGAAGGTCTAGAATAGGGGAAAAAAAAGCAATAGGAAAAGTTGTTATTTGGTACTATAAGCTGATTTTGAATTCAACATGTGATGGATGACAAAGTTTTAACTGCAATCATTGTAATCCAGCCCCAAAACACCACGCACAAGAAATCACTGAGGGCTATGTTCTCGCTTGCCTGTAGATACAGTACGTCTAAGCTCCATCTGGGTTCAGCCTGAGTCTTTCTTTGTGCATTGAAAGACCTTGGTGTTGAAAACATCATTACGAGCTCACCCATCTCCTCATTTCCCCATCATTTCCCAGAGATCCTGATCCTATGATGCCCCCTCCCCAGCAACCCACCCTACAACCACCCACCCCCAAGTTCAAATTAAGAATTTATTTTAACCAGCGAGCGGCTTCTGTCGACACATGTCGGCGGGCCTGATCAAAGGTGAGTACGCTCCTTTATCAGAGTGAGGGAGGCTGTCAGAAATAGGAGGACATTAAGATTGAATAACCTTCACACGGTTGCCGGCACCTCATTATTTAAAAATCTAAAACTTTTGCAGAGCACCCGCCATATATAGGTCACACTACATTCTAATGCCACATGTGCCTCCAAGTGTATCCTCTTCTGTGTGGATGGGATTTGGGGCTCTCCACTTAGACCGTCACATCCACTGATCCTCCACCATTAAAGAATGTCATGATCCGATGACGGGGCCGTGAGCTTGACACTTTGCAGACTGTTAACGATCGTCAAGAATTTGCATGGGGAGAGTCTGCGTTCACATGATCAGCCCATGCAATCTGATTAATCTGCTTCAAGTCCCCTAGATTCGTATTAAAGACTAATTACTGTCTAATATTTTGATGCATTTGTAATTTTAAAGTAGATTAACAGAAGTGTTTGTCGAAAGCCCTTTTCTGTAAAACACTTAACGCACTATAAGCCCAAAGTGATACGCCGCCTCACACCTAGTTATATGTTACAAATAAACATGCAGTATTTTCATGAAAATTTTATGATGCATGCTGAGGTAAAGAAAACAGTCGCACAGACGGAGAAAAAGGTGCCAAACAATTACAGGAGAAAGAACAAACAATGAAGACAACACAGAGAGTCCTACATAATGGAAGCAGAAAATCACAGGTATACAGACGGCATCATCCACCATTAAAATCTCAGCAAAAAAAAAAAAGACATGAGACACAAAGAAGAATGGAAATCAAAGCAGTTGAATGAGAAACAACATTTGAACATACCAAATGCCCTTTTTCTCTCTCTCTCTCTCTCTCTCTCTCTCACTCTGTCTCACTTGCTCTCTCATAGGGAGTGATAATATTGAATGGAGCGCCTTGCTATGCCATTAGTGCAGTAAAACATCAAAGGAAATGAATAATAGAGAATATGATTTTCTGAAGTGGTGGAGTGAAAGAGTCCTTTCCTTTTCCTGCTGTAGTGAGCCCTGCAGTACATTGATCTGTGGGCAGCCTCAACCTCAGCCAAAGCCAGTGTCTTAGACGCCGCACCACTACGCTACACTACTCCACACTACGGCACTTCGCCACCCAGACACCCCTTCAGATCTCTATAACACTTCTATTTGCCTCAGTCCACTCTATTTTGACAGAGCTGACACCCTCTTCCAAAATAACAGCCTCAATCTGACATAGCCAAGAGCAAAAAAAGAAAGAAGGAAAAAAGAAAGGGATGTATATATAAGAGAGAAGAAAAAGCATGGAGCATGTGGTTATAATTATACACAGGCAGCACAGTGGTAAAGCCAAGCTGCAGATCTTAAGCCTGCTCGACACTCTCTGGGTAAAAAAGCGCACTGCCTCATTAAATCTCAGATATCACACTGTTCCTGCCCCTCTATACTATGCATAATACTGTCTATCTTTTAGAGGGCCTCTTTTGTTAGCATTTCTCTTTTGCCTTTGCTACATATCAAACATGAATGAGAAACAGGATGCAGGGCCTGCAGAACACTTACAGAGTCACATAAGAGCGCAACTGGGGGTCTACTTATGAGGCAGATCTTGACACCATGTCTGATTAAGCCCTTAGCTTGTCAGCAGCCTAATGGCTATTGTGGCTGCGTCCGTCAAAGTGGCAAATGCATGAAAAGCAGGTAAGTTTTTCTACTGCTTTCAATTTGAAGCCAAAAAAAAAAAAAGGGTTGGCTTGAGAAGTCATTTAAGCTTATGGATGAATTGCCGACGCTACAATGAATAGCTCGTTGAAGCACAAGCAGAGAAATATTTTAAGAGTTGGAGACAAATTGCTAAATAGCTGTGAGAAAGCTCCCAGCATCTTAAAAGTTTACTGCCACAAACAACTCTTTTCTCATTGACCATTCGTCAAACTGCATCCTGAGAGGGGGTTAAAAAATAAATCAGTCAGACGAAGTCAAATGAGGAAAGTGAGAAATTAATTTGTGCGCCCTCCTGATTTCTCCACAGGCAGACATCGATCATGTGGCGGCTGTCTCCCCTCACTCTGGAGATAGAGGTGGTGGAGGGATGGGTAGAGGGAGATTCGTGTGTCTGAGGGGGTCGTTGTAATCAGGCACACTCATTAGCTCTGCTTTGGCTCTGGATGACAGGAGGTCTCTCAGGCAAGTCTGCCTCTTATGCCCATTCCTCCATCCCTTGAGCTGAGGTTAGAGAGGCTAAGGAGGCGTTTTTTTTTTTTGTTTTTTTTTAACCGAACTACCCACAAAAACCTCTCCATCCACACTGACACAACATCGGTTAGATATTGTTGTGCTACTGTACTGTAACAGAACACAAAAGCTTTACTGGAATGACACCCTAAAGGGTCAATTTAGATGACAGATGATTGACAACATCTAAACAAAGAAACTCAACTTTCGGTGCAGCATCACGTCTGAGGCACCAGTCTGTTTCTGATTGGACATGCCGCAGTTCAAGAATTTTTAATTTACCTGCAAATATCCGCCGGATGCTAACATGTAGGTTTGTGGACAGATTACAAACAAAATCTGAGACAACAATATTGTGGACATAAGCAGCTGAGAAAAGCTAAAATCTATTGTAGCTGTGCATGCAGTGCCTGCATTTCACACAGGAGCACTCAAACAGCTATGGGTAAATGCTGGACTAATGTGGCAGCCTTGAGTACCCAGGGTCCCCAGCCTGCTGGGCAAAACCATCCATATTGGGTTTAAAATAACCACGCCTGAGACTTAACCTTTACCAGAGACAAATGAAATGAAAATATACAGTGTGGTGCATCAGGAGCAGGTTTCATTCATAGGGGGCTTTCTGCTAGCCTGACCTGAATTACCGCTCTGTTCCTGGAGGGCCACTGTGAATGGCATACGGGAAGACAGGACACATTCATCTGCGTAGCTCTATTCTACATCATACAGAAGGTTGGAAAACAAAGTCAAAAAAAAAAAGGGCAGGAATACACAGAAACACATGGGCCGCTATAGGCACAGCTGCATGCATAAATGCACACTAACACATGAACAAAGAAAGCAAGCTAGGCCGGTCAGCCTTTCTCTAATAAACACATGCACCCACACAGCTTACAGTACGAAAACCTTAAAAACAAAAAAAAAAAGACACACAAGCACAGGCCCACTTTGTATCATTCTGAACCAACAAAGATTTTACAGGCAGACGCACACACACACAGACACATGATCCACTTTCCAGCCGAAAATGATGAAATATGAAATGGAGCATTACCGCTTGGAATGGCAGTCTGCCCAGGACTGTGCTGGTCCTCTGTCACATTGTCTTCTACTGCCAGAAAAAGAGAAGGGGGAGAAAAAGAGGGAAAGAAACAGTTAACAGTGAAAAACAAGTTGGACACATTGAGATTTCCCTCTTTTTTATTATTTACTATTGAGATTTTCTGTATGGAAACTCCAAGAGATTTCAACAGCTTTCGACAGCTCAACCTGTGGTTTGGGAATCCACGCAAGCCTTTCATATGTATGAGTTTTGGCAACAAGGCAAACAGCCACCCACGTAAATAACATATTGGACTGGGTAATGACGTGATGAATTATAAACGTCTCCCATGAAACATCTTCCCTACATCAACAGTGACCAAGTGAAAAACACCTTGATGGCTGCATTAGTAAGAAGCTTGCATAGAGCCTTGGTTAGCTAAATGAGATGAGTATCAAAAGGGAAATTTGTAACATCCAATGTAAATAGTACATTCCTTAAAAGCTAACTATGATTAAAAGTAAAAAAAAAAAAAAAAAAAGAGAAAAACATACTTTTAGAAAATGTATTCACAGTGCATGCCATTACACCAAAGCAGCTGCAAAGTGCTTTGCCTGCTCTTTAACAGGGTGGCTGACAAAATAGTGACGGCTTGATCACCACTCAGATCCACTCATTAGGTGCATGGCAACTAAACCACTTCTGACTTTTTGACAACACCATTGGCCTTGAAAAACACCACTCCTGTTTAGTAAAAAGGTAAGAACCTTTTACATTGGAGCCTTTCTGGAACTGGTGAGAGTTCCTTGTGGCATGTCAAGTACAAAAAATGAAATGGATTTTAACAGCGGGAAGAGAACAAAAGAGTCTCCCACCTGTTCCATGTAAAATGAGGGTCTCACTGAGGACTTCTTACGCCTCTGCGTTCCACCCCTGCAGTTGAAATGCATTCTCCATTATGTCTTTTCTTTTCTAGCCTTTCATTTTCCTGGGCAAAGAGGAAGGGGGTGTCTGACAGGACCTCCCAGTAGGGGAGTGTGGCAGTGACTGCCAAAGCAGAAACTGGCGCACTTTTAAAATCGCACAAAATATCCTGTACTTTGCATAATTAAAGCAGGATCCTATGGTGGCAGAAGCCTTTCCCTCAGGGGAGCACGAGTCAGTGTCAAGTAGGGTGTCAAACCTCAGTGAAAAATGAAGAGGAAAGTGTTGAGCTGTTTCTTATGAAGACGACAAACGATGGAGCAACTGTGTTTCAGTGCCAGGTCTTGTCCAGCCAAAACTGAATTCCAGAGTAATGCCTAAAGATGTTTTTATGTTAAATAATCTTTGTATAGAGAAGCTTTTTTTCCATTTGCATGTCAGTGTGTCTGATCATAAATATTTTCCGTGCTAACATTTATAACTAGCCTACACAGTAAATGTGCCAAACAAATGGTCACAGGGCTGGTAATTAATTAGCTAAATCAATTAAAAGTGATGGACTAGACATAGTTGAACACTGTGGAGGTATATCCCTCGGAGTCACAAAACATGACTGTTTCCATCCAAGACAGAAACCAACCAGAGTCCTTTTAAAGGAGGCCTTAGTGGCTGACGCCCTGAGAGTTTAATGAGTTTCTCCAGCACTGTTGAGCGCCTTGCATCTCGGATCATTTAAATGGGCTAGGGATAGGGGGTCCTAATAAATCCCCCATGGTTCTATCAGAGATTGGTCGTTGGAGCTGGAGTTTTTGTTTTGATTATCCTCCCTGTTGGTGAGATGAGGGAGTTCAGGCAGAAAATCTATTTTACAATGCCATAAGAACTTAAACATTACGACAGTTTGTGATGATTTGTCACCACTGTGAACTTATTAAAAGTTTTGTCACTGAAAGTAAACAACTACCATTGAAGTGCAAATTCTTTTCTCATTTGCACCTGTCTTTCTGATAATTACAAAGAAATGATCATAGAGGATAGGCTGTCAAGAAAGGGCGAACGCTTGTGATGTTTTATATTATCTGTATATTTGATCAAAAATGGCACAACAATACTGGGTGAATACAAATAACTGGACACATTTTAATTAAAATATCATAAAGCCTCTGCTCACCTTGTAATAATTATTACTTCAACTAAATGGAACTCATGTCCACATTGTTGGTAATGCATCACTGCTATCAGTTAATTAATGTTTGACAAGGTACAGTGTATCACTCAGCCGGTGACACACTGTAATCATGCTGTTAGGTTTTGTTGATACAATACCAAACACACATGGGAGCGTTTCAGCGCTGCTCCTTTGATTTTCAGAACTCAGAGCAGGAAAAGCATAATCCCACAACAAGTGGCACAGCATTAAAGGCCACTAATTAACACACTGGCCACACACAAAAAATGAATGCAGACTGCCTGTCATTATATTGTGAGTGACAATCCCCAAGACACGGATATTTCCTTTTTAGGGATGAATTAATTTTCCGCAGATAGCAGAGCAAAACAAGAAGCAAAAACATAATGCGAAAAGAGAAAAGAAATTACAAATTAAAAAAGATTGATTACCGCATTTATAGTCGACAAATACCCATAAAATAGAAAAATTAATAGACACGAATGAGCAAAATATGACAAACTTGTAGCTAGTTGCAACAATCAATCACATCAGATCCCGCTGCATAACAGGGCATCGATAGATACATACAAGTGCAAAGACATTCTGCGCAGCTTTTTAAACGTGTGGATTAACATGTATTTGTGTGTGTATGCTTGTGCATGGGTATCTCGCAGTACCTCTCAGACGTTCAAAAAAAAAAAAAGCTTTGAGTGTGTTCCTGGATATGCGTGACTCATCTGCTTGGTTACAGCCAGTTTGGACGATACAGTGCCGAACACAATGGCTGTGTAATCCGCCCTGACTGACCGGGAAGGAGACGCTCGCCACAGGGACTACAACTCAATTTAGCTCGGGTCAAGAGGTCAACCCTCCTCAATTAGGGCTAGGAAGGGAGGGAGGAGGACACGCACTGCACATGAATAACTTTCTTAATGAGCATTATTTGAACTGGTGATTAGTGTCATAAATAATTTGCAATAGAGGAGCATGTTAATCATGTTGCATAATATTTGTAATCCTTCACGTTGCCATGTACTGTAAGCAAAATCATACATCTTAAAAAAACAAAAACAACACAATCTATTATTTGCCTTTAAAATAAAATTAATGCCAATCGAACTGACAAACTAGACAGATGCAAATAAGCCCAGCCACGTATCATTACATTTGCAGCAGTGGTGGAAATCAATCACTGTCTCTGAATCAGAACTCTTTCTCCATGTGGCAGACAATCCATGACAACAAGAGAGACACATGCCATGGAATAAGAGGAGATATCGGCCAGCTCCCGCGACACCCAGTCCAACACACTGAGCCGCATGTCAAGAGCACTGACAGCCGTGCTAATGGGATTTTTCCACGGCTCAATCATAATTTCCTTAATGATAATACTAACCATATTTTTGTGTCACATTAGAAAAGTGTTAATGGGTGTTATGCCACAGATCATTAATTGCAAACAGACTGGAATACTGCAGCTTCCTATAAACTAAGAATGACGCAACTGTTAATCGACATTTTAACAGAAGTGACAAAAAAAAATCTTCACTTTTAATTGTACAAATTATGAAGGGTCCTTCATTCCAATTAACATTCAGGATATAGAGTATATCTGAAATATAAAGGAGAAAAACTGGGTGATTCGTTTTTCAGCAAAAAATAAATGTGACATCACTCCTTTTCAGTTTCATAGCTCTATGTTTATTTAGACTGAAAGGGGGAGTGGTTATGCATCACCAGTCATAACAGCCATGGTCAAGTATGAGTGAGCGATAAAGAGTTTAAACAGTTTTTCTGCTTTTTTTCCTCAAAAAAAAAAAAAAAAAAAAAAAAAAAAAAAGCTATGAATTGCAGCATTTTACTTTTCCTGGATAGATTACTCATTTGACTGGAAATAAAAATGCACTTGTAATGTAATTTGTTTATGTCTGAGCACAAGCATTTATCTTACGGTATAACACATAATTAAAACGTCTATATATTTCATAAATCAGCTTATTTTTTTGGTTTGTATTTACAGAGTAAAATAATATTTCCTCTTACTGTATGTTATGCCAAGCAAAAGTTCCTCTCATGTGGCAGTAAATTTCACCAGCTTAAAAACATCAAATATTTAAGGTGTACATGACACAGCGCTGATTTCATGACATTTGCTATACTTAAAGTAAATGGCCCGGTAAATGTATATATTTGTTTGTGCAGATGAACGCACCTCTCAGTCAATAACCACATTACTGCAGAGTTTTGAGAGTGTCATTTGTGCTAAGAAAAAAAAAAATAAAAAAAAATAAAAAAAATCAATCCAGCCTCACATTATTCAGGAAGTACTGTAGGACAGACAACGTGGCAGTCCTTACACACTACATGCAGGATTTGCAGTGAGATCCTCCTAACTTGCTACTCAACACTGTCTGAGGCAATGTGCTGACCCAAACCCTCTGTACATCAAAACAAAATTACAATGTGCCTACAGTTGAGAAATGTAGAAGGCTGTGGATTGAGTAAATGTCAGTGGCTTGGGTGAAGTGTTTGCATATAAGCGAATGATGTATGGTCTCGTCCTGTGCCATTTATTCCCCCAAGCAATAACATAGCCGGATCTGTCTCTCAGACTTAATTGAAACGGGACTTGTAATGTTGCCCTTTTCCTCGATGGGACCAAAAACATAACCTCTGACTCCCACAAGCAGCCAATACAGAGGAAGTGGGTGTGTGTTGGAGTCCACAGGGGGGGGAAGAAAAAAGAGTGCCAACTGTCACAGCGTTATTTTCTCATCTCTACACACACTCTGTCCATACTATCACAAGTCGTTCAAACGCTGCGTATGATGCGTGGTCTACGTTCATTCTGTGCTCCTCCGGCACCTCTGTTTATCTTCCCTTCCGCAGAACAAAGTGTTCTTTCTGCACAAAAAAAGTGCGGTCCACACTGACCACTGCCTCAAGTCAGCAGAAGACAGCCTAAAAAAACCCTGAAACCTGAACTCTGCAACTCTATTCTATACAAAAAGAAAAAAACTAAACATGCAGTATATGCAGATGCAAGCACATATTCACATGCATACATAGAAATGTGGTGGCAAACATTTGGAGATGTATAATAAAAAAAATAAAAAATTGAAGTCTAGGTTTAAAATGCCAATTGTAATTTTGTGGAAACAATGCAGAGGAGTACAGTGTCAAGCAACTATTTTAAAAAACGACATGAAAAGTTATTGTGGACATCTGTATAAGTGTAACTCTGTCCCTGAGGGTAGAGATAGACAAAGAACAATAAATAACATCTGCCTGGCCTTCTTGGGACTCATCCAAAAAACAGGGAAATATCTGTGACGTATCTGCATTTCTGCTCTGCTTGAGCAGTCGCTATGAAGACATAAAAGTCTGGGATGTTTTGTGCACCATATTTCTCCACTTTAAATTTTACTGACAATAACAAAACAAACAATGTCATCATTCTGACTTCATTTGCATACTGATTTGCTCCTTCTCCATCCTTCTCTCACTCACATTGATGTACACAAATCTTAACAGATGTTCCTCTGAATACACACATACACACACTTGTAGAATGTAGGCATGCTGGCAGGAGACAATTATATATAAGTGATGTGTCTTTTGAGAATAGCAAATGTCACACCAACTAACAAAAAAACAGTCAATGCCAATCTGGTGTGGGAAAATAGGAAATCTATCTATAGAGCTGTTTACTGTGAATAGAACAGTGCCGGTCTGGAAACAGAATGTGACAATTTTAAGATGTGCATGCACTCACATTTCCACCCTCTCCTGGGTATTGATTTAAAATGGTGGCTGCATGAATGTACTACCGCAGACCATGTAATCTTCCTTTGAGATGAAGACTTCCGAGAACGAAAGGGGAGAGAGAAAGGGGTCCACAGACCACAAGCTGGGAATGTGAAATTGTGGACAATTATTTGCTGAGCAAAATACAATGCCTGCCAGATGAACTGGAGCTCAACCTCCAAACCCAGCAGCTCCCCCACCAAAATGCTACAGAGAAAAGTAGTGTGTGAATATTTGTGTGTATGCATGTATGTTTCTATGTCTCTATTTCTCTCTACCTCCCACTCTTACACACACACACACACACACACACACACACACACACATACATACACACATATGCACGGTCAAATCCAACTATTTAAAAAAAAAAAAAACTTAGAAAATAATCAAAATTATACATTATTGCCCATGTGTATACTCTGACATAATGTGCAGAACTGTCAGATGTGATAAAAGCCAGGAAAAAGTTCAGTTAATTTCAAGATTTCCTGCAGGAATTTCAACTTTTTTTTTTTTTTTAATAAAGATATCCAATTAGTACCAAAAGACCAAAAGTCCACTACTAATTTCCCTTTTAACTCTTTTACGCACGCATCCATACACACACACCACATCACATAACATCACATCACCCCCCCACTCACCCACCCCTCCTCCTCCTCCTCCTCCTCTCTCTTCCTCCTCCTTTCCCCGACATATAAAATGTTTCCTCCTTTAGTTTCTCAGACGGGGGGGGGGGTCACGTGACTCTGCGCCCCATTCCATCAGACGGCTTAAGTTCCGACCAGGAGCGTCTTTTAACACATCCAGATGTTTAGCCAGCGTCGCGTTGCGCTGTTGCTCTCTAAATTCTCCATGCCCTGCCCATGCACTTTAACTATGATTAGATTATTGTCTGAACTGAAACCGACCTGCATTTCCCCGATGCCATACGTATATATATATATATATAGAGAGAGAGATATATGCAGTCGGTTTCATGCGCCACATAACAGGAAGAACAGTTGGAAATGCGTAAAATAAATAAATAAATAAATAAATAAACATTTCCAGTCAGCGATAAGTTAAGATCATACTCGTCTAGACTTGTGATCAGGTGAAAATAAAATATTCTAAGCCACCAAACAGAGGCTTATCACTTACCTTTTAGAGATCTTGGTTTAGCTTGCTTGCGGCGCGACATCCTATAGAAAAACGCTGAAGTTGTTCAGTTTCTGACTGATAATTTGGGAAAGATGGGATACTCTAAAGGTGCGATCTCTCTAAATGTATCTGACCAAAATCGCGGCTGCCTTTTTCGCATTACAGACAGATTCAACTTCGCCCCTTTTTCCGTGCGATGTAAACAACGAGTTTGCTGTTATTTTGTGATGAGTAGGTGGATGTTATAAAATCCAATTAGCCCGATCGGTATAGTCGAGTCTGTTTAGTTGAGCTGGGTAAGGTCGGGGAAAAGTGTGAGAATATAATCCCGTCATGCGCTTCCATTCTCCGGGAAAACACACACGCGCGTAGGCATGATGTTGGTTAAGAAATAAAAGCGGAATATTTGCTTTTCGCCTCTCATCTCAAATGCATCCGCGTGAGAAAGACATCAGCAAAACGCCTCCTGTGAGAGTGCAAAAAATGCAACAAAACCAAAAAAAGGGAGGAAAAATGATAATTACACTTTTCACTTCATATCCACCTAACAGCATCAAAACTATTCTAGACTCTTCCTTTTCTCACTCCAGTCAGCTAATCATGAATTAGGTTCGGAATCTGATCTAAGTCTACGTCTAAATTGCTCTTAAAAGAGGATGAAGAAGCAGAGAGAAGATGGAAGCTCCCTCCTCATCACAAACCTGCAAGGTCTTGGACTGCGCTGTCGCTCCGGTAGTCCACATAATAATGGAAAATGGAAGCAAGGCCCCCAAAGCCATCAGGATGGCTCCAGAGGGGGCCCCTACCCCGCAGGGACTCGCTCTGTACGTAATCACTGAGGAAATCATTGTCAGCCTGCCTGCACTCACACACAGACAGAGAGGCATGATTAAAATCCTAGGGATCATGGCAAGATGCGGATTGCTGGATCTGCTGGTCCCCGGATCCGGAGTCGAACTCTAAACCCAAAGTCGGCTTGCTCACCCTGGCGTCTCCTCTGCCTCAGCTCGCCGTCGGCCACTCTCCATCTACGGCAGACGGACTGGTCCCCCTTCTGGTAGAAATGGTTAAGCAGAGACATTTTTTGAATGGCTGTTGACATATATGACATGCAATGGCAAACAGAAGATAATATAATATAAGGGGTTTATTATGGCTACAGTCGGATTTTTTTTTTTAAATTATTATTATTCAGAATGATTTGCATTGTTGAATATTCTTATTTAGTTGTTTATAATTTATTTTAAAAAATCAGATTTAATTTTTTTTTTGTTTTGTGTAATAAAATATCCTCCTTTTTCTCATTGTTACCTCCAGAATTATGCACATTAATGTAGAATTTCAACAAATTTGTAGTTTTCAAATAATTTCTATTTTTTTAAGAGAACTTGCAAATTTAATGTATTCCTGCAATCATATGCAGTTATAATTGGGTATTATGTGTGCATCACAAATTTCTTTCTTTCTTTCTTTCTTTCTTTCTTTCTTTCTTTCTTTCTTTCTTTCTTTCTTTCTTTCTTTCTTTCTTTCTTTTATTCTTTCTTTCTTTCTTTCTTTCTTTCTCCTTGTCAAAATGATTCTTCACAACACTGCACTGGAATACACCCTCACCTGCATGTGGATGTCCAGGCCCCCATGCCCCTGCTATGTGAAAATGAGATCCAGAGAGGAGTCCTGCAGTGGGCTTCTCACTCTGCACTCTTCCCCTCCATAGTCTGGAGGTTGCCTCAGCTAGGGGCCCCATCTAAAAATCACAGTCACGCAACTGCTTTTTCCCACTTCCAATGCATTTCTATTCTTACTGATTCACAGAGACAGTGTTAGAAGGGGTGGAAAAAAAGGATTTTTGCTGCAGACCTACAGGGAAGGAGAGGAAAAGTGGAGGGCAGCTATACAGGCTGGTGTAAAAAAAAGTAAATTAACTCCAACCTTCGATAGCCTTTACTACAGCTACTAAATTTGCTAAAGAAAATTCACTATAAAGATAAACCAAACTGTAAAAGTTAATGATGTGGACATGTAATAAGGCTACTCTGATCCTATGGAGTATTCCCACCTTTTAGTTCGGACTTCACAATGAGACCATATATTGTTATGTACTTGTAGCCTAATAGACATTTCAGGGGTTGATTTTAAGAGGCTTTATCTTTTGCATCTCTTGTCCCTCATTGGTGGTAGGAGCAAAACTTACCCTTCAGAAGGTGGGATTTATGACCTACATATGATGTAAACACTCTTATTCTCTTTGCTCAATTTGTACTCTATAATTTCATTTGCACCCTTTGTTTTTTCCCAAATAATTTCCCCACCCACATGCTGCCATAAACTATGTGCTAAGATCAATAAAACAATGTGTGACACAGATTGACGTGATGTGCTTTGGTAAATTCAAAGCCCTCGCAAACTACAGTAAAGTTGGTAAACACACACATATGAAACATCTATTTGTAGGTGCTTGGAATCTGTCAGGAGGTCTCAGCTGCCTTAAAACTTCAATCTTAACAATGCTCCGAAGTTCCCCCTCTCTGTCTCAGTGCTCTGTCAGGCGGCTCTCCCAAAGTTTTACCACCTTGCCTCCCCCCTGTACCTCTTGAATGCTCTCTCAAACAAAAACAAACAGTGCTCTTCAGTCCTCCAGGGCTCTTTGCTACTTTCATTAGTGACAAAGTAACTGGGAAAAGGCTTGACTTGACTCAGTGCTTGCACAGTTCAGTCTCTAAGTTACAGTACACTCTTGCTCAGTTGTTTTTTTTTTCTTCAAGTGGAAGAAACCTCAAGTGAGGAATGTTGCTCATGATGCTCCAAAAATCCTGACATGGCTCGTCCCTTAGGAATAAGCTTATAAATATGGAAAGCAAGATCAAATATAGGTTTTTGGGGAGCAAATAGGCACAATGAAAATCAAAAAAAAAAAAAAAAAAGCCTCACCTCTATACGGGAGGGAAAAGTGAATCAAACAAAAATAAATAAAAGGCATGACATGTTTGCCATTTTAAAAACAATGCCAGCCAGGCATTTTCTATCCAGATAATACCCACAAGATATGACAAAATTAAGCCATAGCTTTAGTTGCTGATTCATTTGTGTAGGCTTACACGGTGCATCGACTTATTAATTAATTTACGTAAAGACTAAGGCACAGACTAAGCCTTTGAAATGGTATTAAACACACAAAGACACAGTCTGTTGTCAGATCACCTCACTGTCTTACTAGTGTATTTGTAGTTAAACTGAGCAGTTGTGCTGATTTGTTCACCACCCATAGCTTTTACTTAGACATCGAGACGCCACGGCAAGTGTGTGTGCCGCAGCATCTGAGATTTCACTCTGCCTCTCAGCAGGATGAAATGTTCCCCAGTGGAATCTGTGGCCCTCGGGTGGTGGGATTCTTCAGCAGTTTCTCCTGACCTGTGCCCTGTTCACCCTCTGTCCATTTGGCTCCATCGGCACATTGTCCAAAAAAATAAGTTTTAACTCAACTTTAGAACTCAGAGAAAGTTTTAATCCCAATGAAGTGTCTCCTGTAAAAATAATAATCACTGAAGGCTATTTAGTAGAATACTCTCGCAAATGGAGAAAAACGGCGGCTTAAAAGCACAGTCGGTCAATTACGCTCGTTAGAAGAGGCCAGATATACAGACATGCATGTACACCAACCACTCACACACACACACACACACACACATACTCTTGACTTGCCTCATTAAAACCCATCCAGCTACTAGAACTCAGAGATGTGAATGTTTCCCTTGAGGAGTGGGGCACGTTCATTTTGAGAAAGGCAGAAGATTCAACTTTTTTCTTACTTGCTTATAATTACAGAGATTGCTGGAATGCATGACCCTGAGAATAAGGCTGGGTCCTGGGAGAGTCCACCAGAAGCATCACCATCTTCAGTCTTGCTCTCCATTGTGCGTCTCCCTAGTTGGATGCCACCCACACCAAGCATGAGTGAGGTCGAAGCAGTGCCCCCATCGCCAGAGGAGTGGTCCCTGGGGACTTTACACTATGCTCCAACAAGCCAAACTCCTGAGGCTGAAAAAAAAAAAAGTCAAGATAGCGAGTGACTGAAAACATTGCCCTCTCTGAGCACTGAGGCATGCTCTCACAGTAAACTGATTAAAAAAAGAACAAAAACAACATGGAGAGCTAACAATCAGAAGCCTTCAGAGTTGGCAAGCAAGGCGTAAGTGTTGCTTTCCAACTTCACTGTTATCCAATTTGTTGAGCAATTACACACTGAGCAAAAAAAAATTATCATATGTATGCCGTTCACATAAACATTGTGCCCAAAGTGACTATAGTTTATTTGGAGCATGGAGTGGAATCATATCGATGTTTTGTGAGTTGGTCAATAGCCACACCTGTTTCGATAAAAGGTCAGTGCCAGGCTTCTTATCTCAATACCCTTGTAAAGTGAAGGATGTCAACAAAGTAGATGGAATGTGGTGTGAGTGGTCCTCGTCTACAGTGACCTTCCAGCTGGATATCCACAACTTCCATCTTCCCAAGCCAAGGAGCCCCATGGAGCAACTCCCAAACCGGGTCATTAGCGCAGTGGTGTCACCAGACAGCAGATCTCGGGCCAGAGAGGGAGCGAGAGGGGGACTCCTGGCACTGTAGCGGCTGCTGTGCGGTTTGACATTCAGGGCTGGCTGATCTATGGGGCTGGGGAGACAGTGCCCTTGCTCTGGGTCTTCATGAGGAGAAGGTCCTGGCAGTTTTCCCCCCTTACTTACTCCATCATAAGACTGAGGTCACAAGATGTTAGACTTTAGATGATGTTAGACGTAGTTCTCACTTCAGTAACATCATGACCCCAGTTGTAGCATGTTGTCAGGGCTTTAGACAGTACTATCACACCTGTACAACCAGATTCACAGATTGAAAGCCATTCACATCATTGGTTAGATTGATTTCTTAGAAACATAGTCTTTTATTCTTTATTTTACTTTATCCTCCAGAATAGACACCTATGAAGTGTAGATTTATTTCCTTAGACCAACTTTAGATTAATTGTCATGACAACAATCTCCACAAAGATGTGTTATTGGCACACAGTACGCCATTTAACCACAATGGAATGGTTTCATAGTGTGATCAAAAATCATAGGGGTTTTATGTCCTTCTCAAATGGCTTTGACCTCCACAGCCTGTCTCCAGCAAATGGTGACCACTATGAACATGCCAAGAAGAGGATCCCCTGGGGGCATTACCATGAGCCAAGACGAACATAAAAATCTCCCAGTGAAAGATGGACATTTTCCACTTGGCCCAGCCACAGAAGATGAAAGGAAGAGATAGCAAACCTTTCAACACTTAAAAAAAAAAAAAAAGAACTGAGAATACATTTTTTTTCTTGCTCATTACCACTCTCTCATTAGGCAATCCTCACTTTAAGATGGGATCAGGCCTACTCACCTCTCTGTACGCTGCTACAGTTAACTAAGCAGGCGTAACTGTACTTTTATCATACGGTACATTTTACACAATCAGTTCGATTCACCTCTGAGTACAGACGGCGGATCTCACACTGGATTTAATCATCAAGTCGAAGATGTTCTCAGAATTAAAGCATATAGCATGTATTCAGTCATCGCTGTTTAGATCTATATGTATGTCCTTAAAACGAAATTCTTCCCAGTGCAGAGGGCAAGATTCAGCCTCTGTAAGTTTTCATAATGTGAACACTTGTGTAGTAACTCCCTGACTGTTGTTTGCAGTAATGAGTTGTGGTCCAAATCAAGAGCAGCCATTTTCTCATCAGCATGTCTAATTTACCTCAGGATGTCCCTGGAAAATAGGCAGCTGTGTAGAATGACTGGTGTGTTGTATTTCTGTGAAGGCATGTGGATAAAGAAGGCTCCGAAGGATTAGAAGAACCCTCACTCCCAGGCCATGCACGCATTATTCATCCCACCTCCTCCTACTCTTCATCCCTTTCACCTTCATCACTTCAACCCGCCCACCACCTTTCTGCTCCCCAATGACTCCCCCACTTCTCTGACAGTTGCATAAGCCCCAAGAACCTCTCTCTGGACTACGGTGGCGGGAGTTGGGAGTTGGAATGGTGTTAATTAAAAGAAAAGGTTAACACACACGGGGCTGGCAGAAGGCACGTTCAGGATTCTCCTTTGGTAGAGCATCTGCTCACTGTTTCCTCCCTCGGAGGCCCCCAGAAGGGGACCAGGGACCAGGGATGGAAGCCAGGTGATTGGGGACACCGGAATGAGAGAGTGACTGGGGCATAAAGGATGGAGCTGATTTGACCCCCACACTAAGGAGCAGCCAGGGGGTGTAGCGAATGGTTCCCCTTACCTGTCCAGTGCCTCCCTGTCTGGGCCTTGGTTTGGAGCTGATTAGTGTGTCCCAGAGAAGGTCTCACCTCCCTAAACACCGCCCACACACACACATAGCTTCGTTAGACAGTGGGATGCATGCCAGGCCCATTTAGAGGAGTATGTCACAGAGGTAAGGAGAACCAGACAAAGTGTGAGATGAAAAGAAACAAGAAGAGAAACTGAAATGGTCTTTAAGAGAGAAAAACTCAACTTAGACACCAGAGAAGAGGTCACAAGGTTGTGGGACTGAAGACAGAGGAAAGTAGAGTCTCTGAGAATAATTCCGTCAAGATTCGGCACAGATGTTATCACTGACTGCACCATGTGTGATGTACTGTCTGTGGGAGATCATTAAATAATGATAAATTATCACTTCATATTGCTCAAATATGTAGCATTATTTTCAAAAGAGATTTGTTCATTTGGGAGTATAGTTGGCCTAGTTTAGAAGAGCCAACATTGAAATAGGTGTTTTGCATCAATTGGGAATAAATGATAAATGGATCACACTTAGCAGCAATATTTTAAAGATTAATTCATTTAAGTAAATTAAGAACACCAATTCTATTTAATATTATGAAATAAGTCTAAATATTTTTTTGTGAAGTTTCTTAAGAAGCGTTCGATATCTGTGCATTTTGGTTTTTTGCTTTACCTTTTGCATGTAATACAGCAACAAACCTTTCCCGCTAAATTCTCTCACAGTTGCTCCCTAATAATCAGCCTCGTAGGTCAAAACATGGTGACAGTCAAACATAGCGACAATGATTGCCACTTAAATTAATTCCAATAAATACTCGTGAGCTTTTAAGACAAACAAGAGGGAGTGAAACAGTTTTCCTTCCTTTCCCCCCCAAACAAGCAGAGATAATTAAACATCTATCCTCAGAGAAGACGCATTCCCACTGGAAGGTTGTTTGGTTTAAGGATTTGCTCAGTGGTTTTACTCGCCAGGGACTCTCCATTTGAGTCTCAAGGTTTATATCTCTAACAAGGCTTTAATTGCCAAGGTAACAGACCACCTGATTAGGACTGACAATAAGTCTGCTTTATCTGTGAAGTAAGAGTGTGTGTAACAGACTATAGGGATGATGAGGAATATTCAGATTCAGTTATCAGCCAGGCGGGTCTTTATGCTTGGTAAAGTTGCATTATTGTCTGACAGCAGAGAAACATATTGTATGGTCATGCACCTCAGTGAAGGGAACTTGCCTCAAAAATTCTATTTACTGCATGTCAACTTTGGAAATACACAGTACTTGCAGGAAAGATCCTAATTCTACTGAGAGTGTGGAGGAGGCGGCACTCAAAGCCTGAGGTCCCATGCCATGTGCCCTCCTTATTGTAACGAGTGCATTTCTCTCCTCAAACTCTGACTGGTGAGTGCATTGAGGAGGAGGGGTATTCTTCAGAGGAGACGAGGAGCGTCTGGTGGTGAAAAACTCTGTGTTAAAGTCCCATCTCTCCTGTCAGAGGGCTGACACAGGGCATCCAGGGACGCAGGGCCTTTGGTGCTTTGAGTCTGGACACTGGCCTAGTTTCCCTCCTCTCACCAACCCCCACCCCCACCCCCACCCTACACCCTCCTACAACATCCCACCTACAAAACACTCCTCAGCCGCCCCATCTCATCTGTTCTTTACTGTCATCCTGACCTCAATGAACTGCCCTTCTCCTCTCAAACATCCCTCCCTCTACTTCATTGTGTCTTTTTCTCTTTCCTCTCACACCAACCCTGATCTTTGAAACATACAAAGTCGTCTTTAAATGTTAAAACAAACTCCCAAATCGGCCACACAAATGTCATTCCAAATTCATTCGTATACATACATGACTTGATATTCTGATTGTTGATATGATATACACAGGTGTGTTTGGGAGGTAATTTCTTTCTTTGTTTGGCTTTTAACCCTTTCATGCATAGTGGTCACTACAGTGGACATCTATTCTACAGCTGTTCTCTTGTATATTCATGGATTGTTTTGTTTTTGTTTGTTTCATTTCAACCAACACTTTAGACACTTATGCACCATCCCATACACTGTAATTCATAGCAATGCTGTAACTTTGCTGTTCTTGATGAATCTGATCTGCACTAACATGTTTGACTGTAAATCAATTTCTAGTTATTATCAGACTGTAATTAACAGTTTTCTTAATCAAAAAGGGTTTCTTTTCACATATTATATACAGGACTCGAGTAATAACAAATATTAGAGTATGATAAAATGTGTGAAAATATCAGATTAGCTGCATTAAAAATGTTTTTGTTTCATAGTTTTCACACAGTTTGTCACGTTCTGATATTGTGTTTTAAATACATGTTTCTTTGCTTCATAAAATTAACCCTTTCATGCACTAATTATGTGAAATTTAGTCAAGATATTTTTCTGCAGTGTTTTTATTCCTCTTTAGACAAAAAAATAAAACAAAAACAAAACAATGTGATCGATTTAAAAAAAATTAAAAAAAATGTTACAAAAATTTCCACTCAGCTGGACACTATGTATTTAATTTTTGAAGCAAAGAAACATGTATTTAAATCTACTATCAGAAAATGATATGGCTAACTAAGCAATAAATCATTTTTGATGCTGCTAATCGGATGTTTTCTCACATTTGAACATACTCTAATACTAGTTATTATTCACTGCATGGAGATAATATGCAAAAAAAAAAAAAAAGTTTAAAAAATACCTGTCAATTACAGTCTAATAACAATTAGCAATTGATTTACACTAAAACATGTCACTGCAGATCAGGTTTATCAAGAACAGCAAAGTTACAGTGATGGTCTGAATGTCAGTGTATTATGGGATGGTGCATAAGTGTCCACTGTGTTGGCTGATATGGAACTAAAACAACCAAAACCCTGAATATACAAGAGAACAGCTGGAGAAGAACTGTCCACTGGAGTGACCACTGTGCATGAAAGGGTTAAACACATGGTGTCCAGCTGAGTGGACATTTTTTTAACTCCATGAAAAATAGGTTCATAAAAACAATTTTAATCGCATTGATGTTTTCATGTCCAAAGAGGAATTTTTTTTTTTTTCTGTCTTGTTTTGGTTGTTGGGAGTCTGATGTTTTTTTCCTGTGTTGAAAAACGTTGTCTTCATTTGAACAAATATTGTATATTTTTCCTCTCACCAGAAAAATCAATAAATATATTTGATTTAAAAAGAGGAATAAAAACACTCAGACTTAAGGTTGTCATAATTCATGCATGAAAGGTTTACAGTAACTGAAACTAACTAACTGTCATGTCTGACTTCTGTAATTTAAGTTTGGGAAACTGATCGTCATTCTAGTGTGTCATCTAGTGTCAAAATTCCTCTATGAGCACTCAATCACATCCAGGTGTTGTCTTTAGAAGTCATAAAAAGAAGGCATTTACATTGATTTTAGGTCTTAAAATTAGAACAACAGCAGTAACTTCTTTTTAACCTCCAATTATTGATTGTCAGTTACAATTTATTGATTGTTTCTTTTACTTAACAATCGAAGCCTTGATTACAGTAATGAATGTATGTATGAGAACTACAGAGTCCAAAAGGAAATTTTCCCAATGGGACAATAAAATGTATCACTTCGTATCGTATCGTATCATATTGTATCGTATTGTATCATGTCGTATTGATAAGATAGGATACTTTATTGCCATTATACAAAATGTTCAATGAAATTTAGGTGCACTATCAGGATGCGGACTCATAAATAGCAATAGTAATAAATAGTGCTAATAACTATAAATATATATATAATAAAAACAATGTGTCATATCATACTGCATTGTATTGTATTGTATCGTATCATATTGTATCATATCATGGGACCCGAGGATGTTTTGAATGGATTTTTGCTAATCGTGAGAACTATTATTTCCCCATTGCGGATATAATAAACTCATTTTACATTGTTAAATCACAGGTGACATTGCTAGTACTCAAACTTTACTGCTCAAGAAAATATTGACAAAATCTTGCAATTCTGATGTCTTGATATATTGTTGAGTCACATGATTTTTTTTTTTTTTTTCACAACAGTCTCTTCAAAGCTTTACTTGCTACTGTATACAAATTACTTTTCTCAGAACCCCAAAAACAACATTCAAAACACATCTGTCATGTGAACATGTTGTACATGTCACCTCATGAAATTCACTCTGACATGAAGCTTCAACTCTTGCACTTCACATCATGCGGTGCATATGTGGCTATGGAAATTTTGTCAGAATGTTGCTCTCTCTTGCTGGCAGGTGTAAATGGTGCAAGTTTCTGTCTTGTTCAACACCCGTGCTATTTTGATGTGTTGGCAATCCCTTTGCCAGACCAATAACTCTCTCACACCAACACTACTCTTTCATGCTGCCTGCTTTATTCTCATTCTTGGGGGAATCCTCCAGAGATACATAGTGTGCCTCTTAATTTCCCCAGGGATGCATGCAGGAAACATACACTAGTGATTTTCCAGGGATGAAACACAGGGAAAACATTAGAACAGGATATATCATGACATCTACTGCTGCTGGGTCAGATAACCAGTTAAGTGAGTTCCATAACTTGTCACAAGTGCATGTTTTGCATTTCTCTTCTTTGTTTTTGCTACCACTTCTGGTTTGCTCTTTTGTTTTTCAGGCTGAGGGTGAAATTATTCTGAACAGCGTGGCATTCGGAAACACGGAGCCAGTCAGCGCAGCATAGTGAGGGAGAATCCCATGAGACAATGTGCCCTGGTGGGTTTGGTTTGTACACCCGTCACACACTTCTGAGGGGTGACGTGCATCACTGCTCCACTGAGGGAGAGCCTCTGCCATGTTTACTGTCATGTTCCAAGGTATGCTACGTGGCTTCAAACACATCAAACACATCTACAGGAATACTGATATTGGGAATGCCATAGGGAGCCACAGTAAGGGTACAGACATACTCCTGAAAACACACATGCCCACAAATGTACCACAAACACTCACATCCTTTAGACTGTGCATTGGATATCTTCTTGTTCATGCCTACTACTGTATCTAAATTTGCCAACATGTCTTTTTCCTTGTACAGTTGTTTCCATAGTAACAATACCAACAGTATCACCTATTATGTAAAAGGAGAATATTCTTTGTTCACATTGTGAGAGCCGATTGGAAACAAAAGTGAGTTCACTGCCTGCACAACATTGGTAGTTGCGCTAAAAACAATTGAGAACGTAAAAATAAAATCAAATCTAAGAATTGTCAAATCCACGTCAAAGCTCTTATATGTTACAATAAACATTGAGGCCCAGCGCTTTGATGTTGGCCGTTACCTGTTGTGTTTCGTACTCAGTCACAAGGCTGTTGGGCTGTGCCATTGCATGCTTGTGCTTGATTTATGAAGAATGGTCAAGATAGATTTGACTAGCAAAGTGCTCCCCTCCCGGCCCGCTGTGTGTAATGTTGACGAGGACTGAGTTGTTTGCTGTGCCTCTAGGCGTGAGGATGAGGGGGAGCAGCCTGGAGTTCCTGCCTGGCTCAGGGGGAGGTTGGACTGGATTAGACGGCTGACAGCTGGGCCACATCTCTGGAGGCGCAGGGCGGAGAGGCCCCCTGTCTGCCTGCCTCTGCACCAAGTGTCAATTTGAGCATGAAGGAAGGATGGAGTGAGCCAAAGAGTAAGTAAGTGAGTAAAGTGGGGCCACTGGTAGTCCTGGGTGGATTGACATCAGCGGTGCATGGGCCGTGCACACCGTTAGGCATCAGGAAACACACTGTTTATTTAGCGGGTTTTGACTTGAGGGCACAAATGTGTGCACACTCGGTCAGACACATCGACACAAAACAAAGCACTCTTACAAGGTTGTAGCTCTTGACCTCGCTAGTTTGGGTGGTAATGTTCATAGTGAGCACAACATGGGATCTGGGTAGAATTTTAAATAGACTTAGCAGTTCAACTTCAAAATATTCCTATTAATTACATTTGTTTCATAATCAAAGCGCAATCTTTTCTTCACAAATCAAAGCTTTTCAATAATGCAAAAATGGCAGCGAAACTAGCTCGCCTCAGGTGGTATCCTGTACAATTATGTGCAATCAAGATTACAAACTACTTCAAAATCAAACACACTCCTATTTTACCTCTATTTTCAGTGATGCGATATGTAATTAAATCTGACTTCTCTAAGTGGTTGCATTATTTGTTAGGCTGACTTTCAACATTTGCTCCAACTTCCAAAGGAGATTCTTTGATAGATTATTTGATTGTAGCGTGCACAACAACTGGCATAATTTACTTCAGCAGCACAGTGTTAATATGAAGAATGTTCTGCTGCCATAAGAGAATTTGCTGTAATAGGTTTTCTCTAATCCTGAGAGACTGCTTTGTGTATTTCCTGCACTGAGACTTGGCCATCACTGGGACGTGGGATGTGGGCCGGAGTCGACTTTATTAGCTGGTGATGTTCTAATGTGATTTATTTTTATAAATGAGAGTGGGGTGGGAATAGGAGTGGGGGTGGAGGCCAGTATGCAAATGTGGACCCTCATTAAACACCACCACCACACAACATTATCTGCTGCCGCTAGGATTGTTTGTGTGCATTAACGAGGTGCAACCATGTCGGCTAACTAATGACAATGTAATGATCAGAGCATTCATGATAAAGTCATCAGAAGCCATGGCATTTACACATCCGATATAGAGTCTCTACCACCCATACAGTCAGGTGAACCAAGCATTTGTGTTTATGAATGAATCCCTTTGAGACACTTCAAATAAATATTTGAATTTAGACTTTTTTTTATAGAGATCCAGAAAAACAAACAATTAATGATGCTCTACTTTTATGGGTGAAAACTTCCCATATTCAGTCTCTTACCGTCATGGGATATAAAAATGTCTGACCTTTGGTGCTAACGGAAGCTGTTAAAATCCTACTAATATTAAATAATTGATAATATATTAATTGTAAGTACAAATATAAAAGCAAATGAGAGAATAAGACTTTGTGTTTACTGTAGAGCCAAAGCCAAACTACATCTAAAGATAGCTCATGTTTTTTTAGGTTGTATTTTTCATTTCATCAAAGTAGTAAGAAATCTATATCAAATGCAGTATTTATTTACTGTAATACTGTGTAGAATGCTTTGTGGTTTGTAATGCATACTGTAATTTTTCTTTCATTTTTATATTGATGTTTTTTCCACTGTGGATATGTAATTAGAAATATGTCATGATACAGAATCAGCTGACACTGAAATAATGCAAGTGATTCAGTTCAGTTTATTTTTTCACTCACAGTTCAAAGATTGTTAAGCTTTTCCTTGAGAATTAGTAAATGACCGTACAAGTCTGCACATCAGTTTTATTTTTGGTCCTTCAAACTTTTCTTGTGAAGTTGCAACGTAGTTCTCTGGGGATCTTCGTGAGCCCATTTCTGCGTAAAGATGTTTATCTTTATGGCTTTCGTGAGAATGAGGAGATTAACCCCATAACTAGCAGACATCTATAGTTGATCTGAGCATCATTAGTCCACATTAATAACCCATGGAAGTGCAAATGGGCTTTTTTTTTTTTATCATCTTAATTACATCACATCTGAGCTCTCTATCTAAAGATGACACTCTTTAGAGATGAGACAGTCTCTGTGTCTTCGAGGTACTTGTTTTTTTTTTTTTGTTTTTTTTTTTTTTACATCTGACAAAAAAAAAAAAATCCTCCTAAAAAACGTGAACACGGGTACACTCGCAGGAGCACACACATGCACAGAGACAGAGGACACACACACACACACACACACACGTGTAGCGGCAATCTAAACTAAAAAGGATGCCATTGCCCATTAGAGAGATGGATTGACAGGAGTGCAGAATAAATCTTTGTGGCAGTGAGTCAGAAATATAAATAGAGCACCTAAGATAGATTTGTCTCTGGTGTTGATGAAGTTACCTTTGGGGAAAGAGCTCTACCTTTTTAGTAATGAGGACAACCACAAGCAGTTTGGTCTCCTAATGAGAAATTATAGTTTTGAAGGTGCCATACAAAAATGCCATAGAATAACACCTCACTTAGGCATTTTTCTACAGTGATTCCAACAAAAATACCAAAAGTGGGATTCATTTGTGAAAGAATCAGCCCCACCTGGTGGCTTTGATGTACAATATAAACTGCTGTGAAGGGAAAGGAAATATTTTTCTACATTATAGCAACCCATTAACCCATTATACTTCTACGACATGATACTGATTGATAAGAACATTTTGATTAACTCCAGATTAATGTATTTCTCAACTCTAATCTGCATATTTAAACACTAATACATCTAACACTGACAGTCACTGAACATACCTCTATGTGTCTTCTGTGTGTGTCTGCTGGCTTAACACACGTCATCTTTTTTCAATCTTTTTGTCCTTAATCAAAACCTACTTTCCATAATTAAAAAAAAAAAAAAAAAAAAAAAAAAACATTAACAGCTGAATTATTTTAATTAGATCAATAAATGATGGTAAAATCAGGTAGGTAGGGGAGGGAAGAAATGCTCTATTACCAATTTTATCATCAAAGCGAATACTGTGCTAATTATGCTTGCAGCACCCAGTCAGAGCAGCCCACCAGAGACTGATAACAGAGGACTGCCCAGGGTTACAGTGATTGCACACACCATCTACCTCTACCCTGTCTCATTGGACTGGCTGATTTATGCAAAAATAGGATGCATAATGATATAGAATTGTGCTGAAAGGGTGTGGTATGCAATGTTCTTTTTCCTTTTAGAGAAAGCTTGTGAGGGCTGGCATCCCATTAGAGCTCTATTGCTAATCAATGTGAGGCATTATAGGTTGTATAAATCACACTCTGACACCTGCTGTATGGGTCGTTAACAGAGAACTCACCAGGGACGAATAGACAGAACAAACATGCAGACATACAGAACTGAAATGTCTGAAGCTCAGCCTGGGTCGCCGATACCAAAACACCATTGAAGTGATCAAGGAGCTGATCAATTCAAAGATTTGCTCCAACTTGATAAGGTCACGCAGAAAATAACTATAGGCATTTCTCATTTAGTTAAACAAATATTGCATTGCCTTTGCAGCAAATGTACACTCAGTCTCAGCTTTCTAATAATGTAATCTAGGCTCAAATGATTGTTTGCAATTTGCGGTTACCAAACAACCACAGACCACCGGAGGTGTTTCTCAAATATTAGTAGGCAAGAAGAGAGAGGTTCCTGTGAAAATTTTTAATTGAGGATGTAGTTGTTTGCCTGAAAAGACACACTGGAAAGTGCACACGCAGGCATTTGTAACCTGAGTGTGGTACAGAGGGGGACCATCTGAAGCCTCGCAGACCCTTTGATGTCTTCTGAATATGGGCATAATGCATGTGTAATTAATAAGCCATTTGCATATGATGAACTAGGGCACTTAGTCAGTGTTCTAGGGATACAAATACCTGAGGAAAACAATAACAACGGAGAACATTAAAAAAGGGAGTCTACGCAAAAAAGACAAATCTATGGCCCGCTTCGGATTAGAAATACATTAGCAGCTAATTATGTCCTAATTGCCAATATTTTAGCAGGTGTTTGTACTTAACCAGTGGTAATGCCCTCCTGGAACAAGCTCATCAGGGGTATTCTCAGGTGGATTTACCCAGTCCTGTGTGATTACGATGTGACAAGATGGACGCATGGCCAAAAAACAAAGATAATGATAAGGCTACTGAATAAGAAGGCAATGACAACGAACAAAAAGTGCAAAATAATAATAATAATAATAATAATAATAATAATAATAATAATAATAATAATAATAATAATAATAGAAAATTATCAAAAGTAATGAAAAAGAAATGTTTGGTAATGACATCAACAGAATATATTTGTAACCAAGACAATTATATCTATCACTGATGCTGAAATATTAGTGCCTAGAGCTCACAGTTCAAAGATGAGTATTAATTTTTTGGCCAAATATTTTCAAAGCAATCAAAGACTCTGGGAGGTGTAATTCTCTTACCTAATCAAACAGCAAATGTAACCCAGCGCCTGATTAAATATTGAGCTTAGGACTTTCAGATATCTTTTTTCATTGGCCTGCTGGCATTTGGCAGCAAAGGAGCATCAAATTCCCATAAGTCCCTGGTCCACTCTGGAAAAGTGCTGAGCCAGCAGATCAAACTGTTGAAATGTCATGGAGTGCAAAGTAATGGACTGAAAGTATACACCATTAGAGAATCCTCCTCACTTCTGACATTATAGATCTTGATGAAGTCCAGATAAGTAGCGCTACATAAAGTAAACTATTGTGAAATTGCAGATTTTTGGTGAAAATGAATCTCCTTTTTATAGAAATATATGACAACATACATTTAAACAAACTCCTCTGAGTGTTGTGGTTCCGCATATCCTTGTATGTTATTGAAAGTCCCCCAAACAATCATACATGTCCTCTGATATTTGCCTCTTGGTTCCATGAGTCTGAAACACCATTTCCCCAGTTCCTGACTCAATACCCAATGTTACATCAAATATCAGTTCAACTTTTTCCTCCATCTTTTTTTGTTCTACTCCCCACACTTACCATTGTATTGTTCGACCTTGAGTGAGATGCTGTCAGGCGCTTTTTAGAACATAAGCGTTGCAGTTTCCCATAATCCACTGGGAGTGTTGAGGTGAGAGCTGTGGCCCAGTAGCACTCTGAGTGGCTGGCAGCGGATCAAAAGCAAACGAGGTTCCTGAGCTCATTCCAATTATAACAGCACACACTATCAACTACAAATACAAACAGCACGTAAGTGATAGTGCTGGTGGCCTGGAGGACTGCTGCCAGAGAGCAGGCAGCATGCTAATCAGGATACCTCTTGCCATGGGCTATTTAGGGAATAGCCTCTCATCCCACCAATTCCCCATGCTTTAGCCAGGGAAAAGAAAGAGAAAAAGGGGAGTGAATTCCCTGAGTGCACAATCCAAGGACAAAATATTAGAAAATGGATCTTTATCTTTGCTCTCGGCAAATATCCATATTAATTACAAAAAGAAAAAAAAACAATGCAAATGTGCTGACCAAAATGTAAAATATATATGTTTGTATTGCACACATATCTTACATACACTTCTGTTGGCATCACACACTTTACCCTATGATTTAACCTTTGCAAAAGATTTACCATGTGGAAAACAAGATCCTCAGTCATTTTCACATCACTTCACACTGTTTATTGCAATTAGTCTGATTATTCATAACGACATCTTCCTATGCATCCCATTGTCATCAACGAATCCAGGAAAGTGATTTATATCCGGTCAACTGTCATGGGGGAAGGAAGTGAGATGTTTAGAGCGGTTTTGTAGGAAAATGCACGCTTCCCCACTCGCATGGACAACCCCTCAGAGTTTGGCAACTCTCCAGAGCCATGCAGGGGCGGCGGAGTACAGCGGGAGCCTGAGTGAGAAGCACACATTGTGCACCACGGGACCCCAACAGCCCCGGCCCGAAGGCACAACTCTCAAGGACATGGAGAACTGGGGCAGAGAACTTCCAAGCTTCCCACTGTTAGGGCAGGCGGAGAAAAAAGGGAAAGTTTCCAAAGTGTCTCTGTCTGTGTAAATCTGGCTGGTAAAATCTGTTGTGAAGTGAAATGCACGGAATTTCTCCATCAGTTAACATCATTTAAAGATGTCCTCAGTGGCCCTCACGTATCCAGTAAGTCTATGATGTATATTGTGCATGGTGCAAAACCGAAACTAAATTATGCTACATGCTACATGACAGAAAAGGTGTAAAGTTACTACAATTTCACATAGATGATGTGCATTCTGCATGATGTGGTTAAAGAAAAGAAAGAGTACATAGGTTCTTAACTAAAACTATGTTTGTGCATGTACATCCATACAACTGTTTGTATTTCTGGCTCTGTGTATCCAAAATCTGATCTCCTTGTCAAATATAATTACTGACTTGTATGACACTGCAGGAAGTGAGGCATTAAATCAATGGCTCATGGTGTCCACGGAGGGAAACATAATTCTAGCTTTTGTAGGCAAATAAAAACGTAATGTGAAAATGGAAATTGAAGTGAGCTTAGCAACCAATAAAATGTGCAAGTTGTGATGTATAATTTACAATAAGATGTTCAGTCAGTGACTGTGTGTTTGCATTGAATTGGATTGTTCTGCTGGATATTTACTAGAAATGTGTCAAAAAGTGAAACCTATTGTGCCGTTTGATATAAAACTGCACAAAAGAGTCTTTGTCTTTGATACTCACTGGCAGCTTTTCCCTCCATTGTCCTTCCAGTCAGGAGCTCAGGTTTACTGTGGGTCAGCCCCCTCTTTTTTTCTACATTAGGGGGAAGGAACCACACTGGTCTGAGATGGAGTACCCCCAACCAAACCTTACCACATCGACCCATGCTACCATCCTGGGCCTCTAATGGAAGTCCTGGGCATCCAGACGTCTCCCCCACTCCGACATGGGCGTCAAGTAGCGCTCTACTCATCACTGGAAGCAGCAGGCCTCGCAGCCCCCCTTTTCTCTCCCTGGGACCAGCTTTTTGGGAACATTGCGGGCAGATGTGGCCAGATGAGCACGTTCTAATTTGCGAGCCCAGGTTAATGCTCTGCCAGAGGCCCTGGAGGATCAATAGCTTTATTTCCCTAAAACGCCAGCGTGGTGAGAACCAGCTCACGGGGTGCTTTTAATACCGCCACAGTTCCAGTGACGACTGGGCTGTATTGATTGTGCCCATGTGGAACTACGTGCGCCTTCTGGGGAAGGATCTATTTGTGTCACCCTGGGCTGGGATGGGGGCTCCACTGGAGGAGGAGAGAGCTCAGCCAATGGAGGATGCCAAAAACATCAAAACAGCCATGTTTACAGATTACCCAAAGGGAAAGCAAATTACAGCAATTATGCAGGCTGTGGGAATACTGATATCAGCATACCTGCTATTTCACCCAGAGACTACTTTTATGAGGCTACAACACATACAGAACAGCACACTCAATTTGATTTGATGGCTAAACCCTCAACAAACGATGGGATTTAAACAAAGCATTGCACATCAGATGCATGCAAAACAACGTCTTTCCAGGGGATCACCCTGTTTGTGTATGTCAGGTCCAAAAATCTTTTCAGTTGTTTTGAAACTAGAAATAATAGCTTAGACAAATATCTGTTAGACAAGTATGTATCTGGCAAGCATAATGATGAACGTGGAACATGTACTATAGTTTTATCCAAACAATGGCAATTAATCATTCTTTGTAAACACTGCAAATTGCTTTACATGGAACTCATTTACCCTTGCAGGATTTATCTCATATATCAGTTCAGAGACAACATACAACATACAGCGGAGACTTATCCAGATCGGCAGCTTTTGTTTGCAGCTGTCCTGACATATTCATGACTGGGGCCATAATAGTCAGATTCCTGTTATATCCCCCAGGGAGAGAAGAGAGAATGGTGTCACATCCAATTACTGCGGCACACTGTAGAGGTAAATCAAAACTCATGCCATGAACTCTGTATTCCACGGTGCACAGACACACACATTGCATGAGCGAAGCGAGACAACACTTATATCAACATTGATAGAATATTGGAATATACATTCTCCTGGTAACTTAGAGGTCATGTATGGATTAGACAGGAAAATGGGATTGGCTGGAGGCTGTTGGCTGCAGTTTCCTCAAAACATAAATTGGCATACATTGGATCTAGCAGCAAGTGAGGCAGACAGCATTTGCTCAAGATTTTACAATTATGGATTGGTTCACCAGCATGCAGAAAATGAAATTGCAGATGAGGAAAATGATACGATCCTTATTGGAGGAGGAACAAATGGGTCACCAAGTTCATCCACACCTTCTCTTCAGTACCAATAAGATGCTTTTTCAGTGAAGTGAAATGAATGCCTTTGTCTTTTCCTCCACAGTAGTCTTTGGGAGGCCTAGTGGTTTGGTGGTTGGAGGCTATCTCAGCAGTGCATAGCCCCGTTTCACCCTGGAGTGGTGCAAAGCTCCTGCCCAATAAAACAGGCTGCATCCCCAGGGCCCCTCCCTCAAGCCTCCAGTCAGCGCTTGTTTTTGCACCATTTATTTAGTGTGACACATCTCCAATTAAACTGTGGAGGCTGCTGCATTCCCCCCATAACTACCTCTTATACCTCCCCATAGACTTTCTGTCACACTGAGAGTGTGTGTATGAGAGAGTGAAAGGGAGAGTTAGTGGGAGTGGGAGAGAGAGAGAGTGAGAGAAAGAGAGAGAGAGAGAGAGAGAAATCACATCTTGCCTGCCAGCTATGATCACAATGTCATTTTCCCCTCAGTGGTTAGGAGCCTCCTCTGAAAGGTGCCCTGAATTATAATTATCAAAATATTGAACAAGATAATCATCCTCTTAAATGATGCTGCCACTTCACTATTTGCCTTGCCATCACAAAACATGCATGGAGTAATGCTTTCCTCAAAACCCATTTGAAACTTCACCACTAGTGCATCAAATACTAATACTCCAGGATTCCATCACTGCTTTGCTTGTACTTGAGTTGAATTGACAAGCGTTTAAAAGAGAACTTTTATCAGAGGTAAGAGTCTCCTTGCCACCTCTTCATTCTCCCCCAATGGCCCCAGACACAGTCACAGGAGGAGTGACTTTGTCCGACCCCAATACCGTCTGCGAGAGCGCAGCTGAGGGCAGCAGCTGCCAGGGAGGACTGGTGGGGGAGCGCCCAAAACGCCAGCTCTGCCAAGTGGAGGGGCCAGGGGGAGCCCCAGTGGCAGCTGGGAAGGGTGGAGCGGCCAGCTGTGGAGCAGCAGGATGGTGGGGTGACTATAAGATGCCACTAAACCACAGGATAGATACAGAGTACACAGATACAAACACTAGAACATATAGTAGATACATGTGTGTCTATAAACACGAGAGCGCTCAAAAAGTTGACAAATCATGCCCTTCTTTAAAGCACATCTGCTGCACTCGCCCACGTTTACACTCCCAGAAACACTCATCACTGGCACCGAGGCGACCCAAGCAGTCTGTGGCCCTCTTAACACCAACACCACTCTCCCATCACGTGCTTCGGCCACACATCTGGTGTACCATCTGTATCACTCCCCCCAATGTGACAGGTAGTCCCTCTCCCTCTCTGGAGGGAGCAGAAGGGGAAAGAGGGACATGGAAGGTAATTTTGGGTGTAAATGTGCTCTGGACCTCTCTGGATGCATCTGGACAAAGCAGACATGCTGCTGAGTGGGGCAGGGTCATTATCAGTTGGAAACTGACTACAAGATAGGAGATGAAGACAAAACAATTAGATCAAACTGTCAGGTTATGACGGCACCAGTCGTGCACATCTTGTTTATCTTTTCTTCAGGATGAATGATTTTGATGAATGATCCCCGTTTGGATTAAGTGTTATTGTAATACAACGCTAAATATAAATAACACAAGTCAGAGTATATTAAAGATTCTTTCATTTTATTATAATGTACAGTTATACAATGCAATGAACACAAATGTGACCACCACTTCAATGGGGTGCAGAATGCAAAATATTAAAACAGCCATATAAACAATATCAGAGGAAAATGAGGCCCTCCTCTTTATGCTGCTGTACATATGGGATCAATAAGGTATGCACCATAAAACAGATATCAAGCCAGTGATATAAAACTGCACAACCAGTTGTTACTGTGAAATTAAGGAATCAACTGCAGAACATTATTTTCACATCTTATGTTACATATTTGACAGTAACAATCTTTATTATTCACACACAACACTATTTGAATGACATCAACTTATACGTTTATTCAAAGGGAAAAGGGTATTCCAGCATTGTCAAGACTAACAAAATAATGTACTTGGAAATATTTATAATACCAAGTGCAATCTTTCCCATTCACCATTTTGCAGTCAATGGACAAGACTGAGGTGCTTGTATAGAAGAGATGGCTCTTGGGAGCATAAACTTACAATCTGCAGTGGCTACATATTACCATGTTGGGTACGTGTCAAATAAAGGCAATAGCCGTTTATCTGTCAGCTAATGTGTTCACTAACTTAAAAACACAGCTAGACAAAAGGTACAGCACTGGTTACATGCTTTATAACATATGAAACATTTCCCAGAGCTTTGTTCATTAAGTTCTAGGCTTGCTGTTCATTTCTGCTGTTAAGGGGAATTCTCTGCATCTCTATTAATTCACTGTTTTCTCACAAAAGAACTCATACAGTGTCCATGTGACCAATATAGCAGATCCAATTCCACAGTTCTACAATGTAACCCAAACAAAAAAAAAAAACAAAACAAAAAAAAAACAAAATAAAAACAAGTGCTGGATGGGTTCATCATAAAAAACATTGACACATACACTTCATGAAATAAACAACACAGCTTTAGTACTAGTTTTGTCTTATACAAAGTTAGCTTGATCTAAAAAGCATAAAATATATTTTTACATCATCACATACATCGAGACATGTACCATGGCCTAGCGGGAAGTTCATCAGGTGCATTATGTCTTTAAGCCCCCACATATTTCCCTACTGCTGGCATTATTGCTTCTTATTGACAGGGTGCTGAAGGTTAGAGAAATAATGAACCGTAATAGATTAAACTGTACATTTAAATGATCTCCAATATCCAAAATTTTGTTAGCCCATTTCACAATCGGCAATGCTAAAGGATAAGGCAGTTCCATTTTTTTTTAAGGCATTGCTGCTTTGAAACAGTGGACCAGAGGGTGGGTCACCGACTTTGACGTCAAGTCAAAATACATGAACAGAACACATTTTATAGGCAAGGATAGGGGCCCAAAGGGTGTTAAGGGGGGGTGATCTTGTTTTTGAGTACTGTATATTTTCGGTCTGAGAGAATCTCTGCAAGATGCAACCATCATTAAAGGCTGCGTAACACTTGACCAGAGGTCAAAGCTCAGAGATCAGAGCAGAGCTGTGTGGGTTGCTGTGACCATCTCTCATTGCTGGTAATTTCCATACTGCCCCTGTGGATAGAAATGTGACAGCATTGTGTTACTTATATTCTCAAAATACACAATATTAAGAAAATAAATAAATAAATAAAAAGAATAAGGCAATTACAAATCTTAAGTGCAAAGAGTGCAAAGAAACATTTGTGATTTTAACCACATCATATTGCAAACCATGATTTATGGCTGCATTTTCTGGTATTGACCAGCAGGTGGCAGCATGACCTCAGCTTGTGAGCTCTAAATTCAATCTCGACACCTCAGGTATCAGCAACAGGATGGTAAAGGACGATATTCCCTACTTACTAGTAGATAATAGTTTTTAGCGAGACAAATTCAGTGTAAAAACAGCAGTAATTGATGCATTTCAAGAACAGGGGTCGAAGTATGTGTTTGACGTCAATCACAAATATACTGAGAACAAATTTAGCTCTAGTGTTTAATGTAAATACTATTTGATTTCAAGTGTATGAATTTTATCAAAAGCATAATAGCCACCTAATCCAGCATTGTTCATTGCAGAGATTAATGACATGGCCAAACATGCTTTTGATTGTATCTCTGAAGACTAAACAGGCTGTGTTTGGGACCTCGAGACTTACAATTCGACCCCTGGTTACCAACATAATAAAAGAAGAACAAATTAAATGAAAACTGTCAACATAAAAAAAAAAGAAAGACAAAAGGGAAAAAAAATGGAAGATAGATAAAGACAACAAAAGAGACAGAAGAAACATAACAAATGCAAATTAAGGCTAAGTGTTCAAACGTCTAGATTGGACGTTGAGGTCTTCACAGCAACCATTACCTTTGCTTCTTACAGAGCTAGTCAGGGGTTCAATTCCCCGGGCCTTTATTTCCTCATGTGCCCCTGAATATTCAAAGATAAAGATATCAAAGTGTAGCTGTGGCACCCACATAGGACCACAGGAAGTACAGGGCAACAAATAGATCTTCCTTTGAACAGCAGAGCACTCTCATCAAGTTTAAGGAAGAACCCCTTGTAAAGCCCTCATATTTCACTGTACTGGCATTACCACATTAGCCAGGATACATAACTTAGATTTGACTTAACAAGTAAAAAAACAACAGTAACAGACTAGTTTGGAAACAGCTTAAACACCCAATATGATGACAGCATGCATATGATACTACCTGTAGTATCTAACTTCTCTGACAGAAATCTCTGGTCTACACACAATATACAACTAAATCATGTAATAAAACCCAATTAGGGGCAAACTACGACCTGAAGTCTCTGTGACTGTCTGTTGTTGCTGATATACTCACCTGGTCATAGCCATAAGGGCGTTGCTGCTGGCCTTGTGGGGGTCCAGGCTGAGGAGGGCGGTAGGCCCCGTACTGCTGGCCCTGCCCCTGAGGATAGTTGGGATACTGTCCTGGGGCACTTTGAGAGGGACCTATATTTACAACAAAAACAAAACAAAAAAAACCGAAACGGCTTAGCTGAATATTACATAAGCTTTAAATACATATAAAACCACTGAGTAAAGTTAAAGCATCATTTATATGCTACGATCCTGCCTACACAATGGACAGTTGAGGTTAAAATTCCAGAGTGATTTAACTAAAACAACTAAATAACACTGGATGCACTTGAATTTTAAGTTTTTGGGGGTCATAACACAGTTTTCACCTACGCACAAAGATTACCAAAAGCATTAGCTCCATTCAAGAAAACATGAGCTGCAGTACTTGATAGTTTTTTTTTTTGTTTTTTTTTTTAAAGAATCACTGGGCAAAATTCCCTTCCAGAGTGTGTTATTCAGTTTTTTTCTGAGAGAACCACTTGAATTGTTTAGCAAATATCCACAAAGGACTGTTAGTGTAGCTAAATGTATACATTTTTCATATTTTCCTTGTATTGTACGTCAACTTCTAAGTGTAACATCTATTTAGGTAAACGGCATTATTTTTTGCTATATTGATGAATATATTTGAGTAAGTTTCTGTGATTTTTATCTTTTTTTTTTTTTATTGTACAATCTTACTGTATGTAAGAGTGACCGCTGTGTTTACTCCTTGCCCGTGTATTCATGTTGTAGAAAATGTACTCCATGATGTCTTTATTTTGGCTAATCACAGATATTTTCAGACAGGTAGGGAGGTGAAGTACAATACGTGATTGACAGCTACAATCACCAATCACTGATCAGATTCAGTTTTATACCAAAATGAAGTGATACTGATTCGGACCAAGGTTATAACAGTTTTGGATTTTTCATTATAGTTTAGTTTTATTCAGTTCTGACTTTTTTTCCTCTAATTCAGTTAGTTTTAATTAGTTTTCAGAGCAGGTTTGCTAGTTTTTATTAGTTTTCATTTTTTTTCTAAATGCTTAGTTTTAGTATGTTTCCATGTTGCCAGGTAGAGTGGGGACGAGAAGCCAACTCTAAACCACAAGTGATGGACCGTGAAGTGTCGTATGGTGCCGCCAGCTAAAACTGCTCAAGCGAAATAAATCCATTTCATATCAATCCGACATTGACAAAGATGAAAAAAAAGGGAATTTTATACATAATTTTATAAGTTTTGGTTAGTTTTGTAAGCACACAAAACAGTTTCAGTTATTGTTTTTTTTTCTTTTAAGTATAGTTTTTTGTTTATTTCAGTTAACAAAAATGTTTTTTCCAATTCTAGTTTTCATCATTTTGTTAGTTTTCGTTAACGATAATAACCTTGATTTGGACTGAGAGGAGAGAGTTGCAGAATGTTTATAGTTTATACGGGTATTGTCATGGAATAAACAGAGTATTATTTTTGTTTTTTATATGGGTATAGTTATGAATTGGACAGTTATTTTTTTGTTTTGATATGTGCACTATTACTGCTATGAAAAGGACAGAGTTTATTTTTGTTTTGATATGTGCACTATTACTGCTATGAAAAGGACAGTTTATTTTAATGTGAAATGCTGCTGCAAAATGGACAGTCAATCCTTGATATGTACAGCAATTTTGTTAGAATTTAGTCTGATATGTGAGGATTTTTTAGTTACTTAGGGAATCTGACATAGGAATTCAGGGTAGATGAAGGATGGCGTGGGGTGGGGGGGTTATAAATAAAACTTCATCCCGCACTTTTTCGAATGTTTGACTTTCTTTTTATATAATTCTTTTGTTGTTTGATTTTAATGCAATATGCAAAATAAAGAAACAAATAAAGAAACAAACAAAGTCAGGCATGCTACAAGTAGAACAATTACCTATTAACACATGTAGAAATTACTAGTATTACTCGTGTTTTTAGGAACGTGGATCTATGAACATGTATACATAGTCAGCTCTAGTCTGCTGGAGTAGGAATGTACGGTCCCAGAAAACAAGAACACAATTCTGGTTAGACAGAGAAACAAACCTATTTCTGAACTAGGGATGCAAATTATCGATTAATCCATTAATCATTAGTTGATTGACCTTATCGATCGATTAACGATTGACAAGCGGCAATTTTTCTGAGAATCTGAATTTCTCTTTCGATCAGGTCTATAAGAATAAAAGCTAAATACTGTTTATATACTTCATTGAAAAAAAAAGTCATATTCCTTAATGATTGATTTTTTGAACCATTGGATACAGAACAGACAATGACACGTATGGAGTAGAACTAAAGAAATTCTGCAGAGAAATTCAATAAAATAAACTGATCTGAGGAGGGGTAGTTTAGAAGAAATGGGCATTTCTCATTTTGCATCACTGACATGATGAAGTGAGATTTCAGCGGAGATGCGCTGAAGAATTGATCAACGCCATGATCCAGTTCGATGACCGGCTATCCCAGTCGCAGTGTCACAGCGTGGACAAACCGGGAGCCTTCAGACAGGACGTGGAAAAGGGCAATTAACCGACAATTTAACCAAGCAAATTCTTATCGACAATTAATCGACAGTCGATTAATTGTTTACATCCCTATTCTGAACATAATGAAACTCCTACATATGAATAGCTTTTAGATATCCACAAACATCACAACATCCATGTTTTCACGATGGTAGTTGTTGAGTTAAAAGAGGGAGGCTGAGATTGCACAGTCAAGCACGTCTGCCCCAGTGGAAATGTTTTACATTAATAGGAATATGCACTGTTGCATGTAAAATGGGAATACAGGTCAAATATTCATTTTCATTAATAAACAGCTTTTACTGTCTTTTTCTGAAACGGATGAAAATATTGTGATGAGCACTGAATAATATTAAAGCACAACCTGTTGCCATATTATACTAAAGGAAAAGCTTATTGTGTTATTCTTGACTTTAACATTTATTTAAAGAGAGAGAGGGGGGGGATCAGAAAACTCATACCCAAGTTGAAAATGGTCAGAGTTTTGCTCATTAACTGTTCCCATCTCCTACCTGTTATTGTGAGACCTCAAGGGAATCCCTGTTAGTTTACCACCACTAATGGGCGGTAATAAAAAAAGCTGATGTATGACAAAGAGAGGATGGTGAATGTGTCAGACCCATTTGTTTAGACTGCCTCCACAACGCTTGACTCAGTAATGAAAGAGAATGAGTGAGTCAGGTTGGAGCCAGCCGTTCCCTAATGCAAGGAGACATCAAGGAGATTCTGTTGGTCTTCATTAATGAAGCAAGCTTCATTAAAAAAAAAAAAAAAAAAAAAAAAAAAAAAAAAAAAAAAAAAAAAAAAAAGAAGAAAACAAAAATCACTTCATCAGCCCCCGTACACCGCAACAATCTATGCAGGAGCAGTGAACGACCGAGCGAAGCCTGACTGGGGCTGAAGTCAAATGAGGCCCACGCAGCATCGTTAGGCTCTCGTAATGCCTGATGCTGTTGAGCGTAACCTTGTGGGGGCCTGTGAGAGGAAGCGTGTGTGTGTGCCAGATGGATCTCACCTCACAGCCTCTGCCTCTCCGCTTGCTCATTACTAACTTGAGCTCAGACGGAGACGGAGTGTGAGTGATGGAAGGTTCTGCTGAAAAATTGGATGAGGAAGAAAAAGACACAAGACGGGAAGGAGCTCCAATACTATGACTGCATGTCAAACTTTTTTTTAACACTGTATGCTTTAAAAGATGGCCTCCAGATATGTTATAAGACACACAGTGTAAAATACTGCTCAAGAAGGATGATTTTAAAAATGCATCGGTTTAGATAAACTCTACACATATGTTTTTAATATTAAAGATAGGAATTTATGTAATTCCAGCCTTTCCTGTTGCCAGCTCAGAATCCATGAATTAGGAATGTAGTGATATACTGTTGTAAGATGCCCTGTGGTTGTTCTATGTACACCTGCTTTTCTAAAATATTGACAACCAAATGGAGAACCTCATTTGCGTTTGCATTACCTCTAAAAAGGCAAAAAATTAAGGGCAGATCAAAGAAATGGATGGCATCTGAAAGGCCCTTGGTTGAAGAATGGATTAATGTCATTCACGATATATTTGTTACGGAGAAACAACCATTTGTTTTAAGACAGGAACGAGACAGAACGGTGGAAACCTTGGACTGAATTTGTATCTTTCATTAAGATCGGACTTTAAACCAACAGAATAAATTAGCTTTTTTCAATGATATTCTTTTCCTTTACTTAAATGTAAATTGTAATTATGTAACGAATACATATTTAATTACTAGTGACTTTGTGTTCGGTGTGGAAAAATAGATCATGGAGAGAAACTATCTTGATGTATCAAATGTTCAATTGTTCCTAATAAAAACTTGAAAAAATAAACCACAGCTGAATCTATTTATTTCTGAAGAGAGATTTCCTTTTGTTCCGACAAGAGATGAACAGCTTTGCTATTCATTTTCAAAAACGACGATTTTTAGCACATACAGTACCATCCACTTCAATAATATTTAAAATTTTCAGCCAATTTTCCAATCTAAATTTTTACTTTCACTCCTTTTAGTCATTGACCTATAGTAATAAACAACTGTGTTTCATATGCTGTGATACTGCAATATTTCCTGGGATAGTTAGCATACTGTGAAGATCGAATACCACGACAATGCCACTGCAAATGTACGGACCTGAAAGAAATTGGAGAATGTTTGTTTTCCAAACTATTTGCAGTTACTGACAATTGCAATATTCCCTATTCTAAACTCATAACAGAGAAAATACCTTTACATATTTTAAGACAATTTCCTGCAACTGGAAAAAGTAATCCTGCATCAATTTACAAATGTAAATAATACCATGTAGAGTACCTTTTTAGGGGGGGATATTTGGAGTTCACATATTTCTTGACTATGCCTGAATGTAAGAATGTCAAAAATGTTTGGCTGCCACTCATGACACAGTTTGCCCAGTGTCTGTGCCCCTCAGCCAAAGCTGCTCTCCCACTCTGTCAAAAGTCTGTGTCATATCAAACTAAAGCACCAGGAGAAATGCTAATGCGGTGCCAGCCACCACTACTGATTAAATTTCTCTTCCACCAAACTTCAATCCCCGATCCATTCATTAAGGTGCTCCTTTAATTCCTTGCTCTTGATGATGTCTTGACATGCATTTGGCATGGCTACATTTCCAAGGGGCAGTAACCACCAACTCACTCAGGAAGAATTATTATTCAATACTTAAAAAGGCAGGAACCAAAAAAAAAAAGAGAAAAAAAAGGAAAAGAAAAAAAAAAAAAAAAAAAAAAAAAAAAGAGAGCTGCTAGTGCCTCCTGCAGGGCAAAGAGGAGGTGGAAACTTACCATAACCCTGCTGCTGTGGAGGGTAGCCCTGCTGACCCGGGTACTGCTGCTGGGGAGGGTAGCCCTGCTGCTGAGGGGGGCCTTGCTGGTACGCTTCCTGTTGTTGGCCGTACTGGGCATTACCTTCAGGGAGTAACATCAGGCAATGTAAGCCACATATTGACGATTACAGCACACACAACAAGCAACCTTTAAAAGCATGTATTTACTTTTAAAGTGTCATGGTTTAGGTATTAAAATAGATACAAGGTAAAAAAAAAGAAAAAAAAAAGAATAAAAAAAAAGGAAGAGGTAAAACTGTAAGAAAAGGACAGGGTTTTTATCTTGAGGAAATATGAATGGAGCTTCGACTGCAATACAATCTTGGCTGGAAGAACAACAGCTATGAAAAATTATAGTGGAAATACTGAAATAATTTTTACCACATTAACATAAAAATGTAGACATGACACTAAGAAGGGTGTATTTATTTTACTTCACAGCCAATGTTGGGCAACAACAAATTTTCTCAAAATTCTCCTCTACAGTCCCGGGACATGAACAGCAGCAAAATGATGTTATGTAAAGTTGGAAAATGGTCATAGTTTCATAGAAAAAAAAAAAAAGATGACAAAATACACCTTCAGGATTTTAATGCTGTGAAATTAACAATAAGCAATTTAACTACAGTGGCTGCAAACTTTGGTTATCTCTGCATGACCTCAAAATTAAGACAACATGAGGATAAGTAAATTAGTGGTGTTTAGGCTGAACTGTACAAACAGCATTTTAATGAGATCAGAGGTTTATAAAAGTGTGTCCTATAAGCAGCAATCATTATAGCTTGTACTGTTTTATACAAAAATGGGGATTTGTGTGTTTCAAAGGTCAAAGAAAACAGTGCAGTCAGTACAGGAAAAAGCAAAACACAATAAACATAAAAGGTAATGTTAATTGAACAAGGAAAGAGAAGGAGTTTGTTTTTACTTTGGTAATGTAATATACATTACTACCACCAGTGAGGAAAAAAGACATTTATCTCTCCACAAAACCGGGTGGCTTTATCATTCACTACTGTTGCTCCTCTGCAAATCGTAAACATTATTTTCTGGGCAAGAACAGAAAAGTTAAGAGCCACTGTAACCTAAGGGGTAGTAAATGTATGAAAGGTGGTCCTGTTGCACAAACACGATAGCGTGAAAGAATAACAGCTTACTTGTAAAAATGTAGATACAACTTTGTGCTTTAATAACTTCAACCACCAAGACTCACACAGAACTCTGTCCCTGACTTCTCTTTGACAAAACAGATAAGAGTACCTGGCATAACTAGGGGATGGTGTTCCATGAATGTTTATGGATTAGAGCTTCTTTTACTGTGAGATTAATGCTGACATGAGGATGCTCAAACTGAGATACATACTTCTTTAGACCTAAAGGTCACTTTAATTTCCCAGAAAATAATGAAGAAACTGATAGATTGGCTTTTTCACAGTCTCTTTGCATCATTTGTGTTTTAACACAACTCCTGGGTTTGGTTCTCTTTTTTTTTTTTTTTTTTTTTTTTCTTTTTCCATTTCTCCTACCTTCTGAGGCTCCCTGTCCTGCGTGACTGTACTGGTCCCCATAGTAGTCTTCCTGCCCTGGGTACTGCTGAGGGGGTCCTATACACACATACACACAACATACATACAAGTAGATACAAGGTGTTGTTGGAAAGGTTGTGTGAGGGGAAGAGGAGAGAGGTTGGACTCCCTGCTGCAAGGTCTTGTTAGAAATCTTTCTTTTGATCACTTGACTAATTTTTAGTTACTGAAGATTTTAAATTAAGGCCTCAAGATGTCTATGAGGAACAGAAATGAAAATACAGGAATTTAGAGGGGGAAAAAAAGAGTAAGAAATGCAGGGAGAGGGTTAGGGAAAAGAAAGACTAACACTCACAACTTGCACACTTGACAGACACACTCTATGGGGCATACCTTGCTGTGGGGGCCTATAGGGTGGCATTGGCCTCTGCCCCATGACGTGGTTTCCTTGGTTGACCTGGCCCATCATGCCCATTGGGGTCTGCTGACCTTGGTAATGCTGCCCACCACCACCGGGAGGCATGTTATACTGCTGGGAGGGAGGCTGCTGGTGCATCATGGGGCCTGATGTACACCAGGGGTGTTGGTGTGAATAAAATCAAACAGTAAATGTGATCAAAAATCAACAGAATGATGTAAAGTAAGACCTCAAGCTGCACTCAAATGATATTAAACAGGTGGAAAATCACAATGGCTTGTTTACCTTGATTAGGCTGCATGTTCATGTTTGGCCGAGGCCCATAGTTTCCCATGGGTTGGCCCTGGGTCATGTTCATTTGACTCTGTGCTGGTATGCCCTGGGAAGAAGGGACGGTGTGATTGTAGCCACCCATTGAGCCATGGCTGTTGGGGGGCATATTCATAGAGCCGCTGGGCATGTTTGGGGGTTGGTTAGGGCCGGGGCCGGGACCTTGCATAGGCATGTGATTAGGTCCTATAAAAACACAGCAGAATTAATTTATTATTTCCGTAAAATAAAAAGGCATTTAGAAAACAGGGTTATTTTACATAATTGGTCACAATAAGTGTTCTGTCCAGCCCCAGACTAAATACAAGCAGATATTTACACATGTACACAGCAAGTGTACCACTATACAAGAATAATACTCAACTAAAAAAAACCTGAAAGACACGTGATGATATATTTGAAGGCTGTGGTTCAAATAGTATGCAATAAATTGTTTAATCAGTTTATTTGTGTCTAACTTGATTGTAGACTTGCAATACTTCATCAGCTAAAAAGAAAGTAAACAATTCATTTACACAGTACATGTAAACAATCAAACAGAGAGTCGCCTCAACATTTATGACCCAGAGATAGAAATCATGTCCTTTATTAAAACCAAGAGGTTTCATTCACAAGTGACAACCTTTCCTAGGAGGCAGCAGCATCTTAAAAGCTCTTTTTTGTATAACCGGTGTTTATGCACTGCAAAAAACTTCATCATAGCTCCACTAACATTGCAAAATGTATATTCAATGTACATGATCTATTCCAGGGAATAAAAGACCTTTCTGACATTATATATTCCTTGTGTTGTACAATTAGAATTCTTGTTTTGTTTCATACCATCTATTGAAGTTTTTACAGAAAGTTAAGTGCAATGTATGTGCATAGAACAAGGTATTAATATAATTAAATATTTCTAACTGAAGAGAGGAAAAGATCATTAACAAACAGACTGGAAGTCTAAGACCACCAATGCTGGTAAATAGGTGACATCATCCTCCAGGAGACCGACCTCCCTCACAGTTCTGTGCTGTTGCTAGGCAACCCAAGTGAGACAGAGACTGAGGGAGAAGAGGGGGAAGAAAAAAAAGAGAGAGATGAGGGAGGGACATGGGGGTGTTGGGGGGGGGGGCAGGACACCTACCAGGCATCTGTCCATTCATCTGGGTCTGCATGTGTGGAGCTGGAGGGCCACCAGTTACCATACCCTCAGAGGGCATGTTGTGACCATGAGGAGGCTGAGGGGGAGGTCCACTTTGGTTCATCCCACCAGGGCCCATGGGCATGTTTTGAGTGGGTGGCTGCAGGTAAACGATAGACAAAAAAACAAAAACTAACTCCCATCAGCTTTGCTAGAAACATCAGAGCCTGAATCATATAAGAAAACTTTATTTAAAAAAACAACAGAAAATGAAATAAATAAGAGCTGTTGTCAAACATGACGTACACAATAATACATATATAAAAGCAAAGCTCTAGCTGTTGTTAATATTAAAATTATTTCATGAGTCATCTATATTGTTTAACAATTCACTCAACCACAACAAAGAACATGCAATAATACTCACCGCAGGAAGGAGAGACTGCATGTTCTGATTTGAGTCTGCTATTGTGGCCAGGTATACTAAATTTCTGTGCAGCATCTGTTGATACCTTTTAAAATGAGGGATATAATTTAAAGTTTTAGATCGTTGTAAACTTGACATTTCAGTCAGATGTTAGCACAAGACTTGCATAACTTACTGTGAACACTCAGCCGTTTTGCCTTTGCTTTGGAAGTCCATTATACATTGGATGAGCTGGTTGTTCTCGTCAAGTAACTGCAACAGTGAACGCAGAGATTTAACACTACATCACGTGTTAATGTTATCTTTAACAGTACATTTTATTTCATAAAACGTAATGGCTATACTGTGGTTACTACTGGCTTTGGTGGTGAACATTTGGTTTTGATTAAACAACATCAGGGGATGTAGAGGGGGCGTTTTGTGAAATGTGATTGTGCTTTCTAGCTAACAAAAGACGCGTCTTGCTAGTTAGCTGTCCTCTGCTAACAAACCCGCGGGGCCTTCATTCATTGAATATACAATTATGCGTTAGTCTATGAAATCGCCCTAAGAGTCGTCGTTAACACATGGCGTCTCAACTCCAGAGAGGTTCGTATTCACCGCGCTTTGACCCTGTACACAGTGCCCGATCTATTCACAGTTAGACTTGGATGGGCTCTACTACATTTATTAGCTCAACGGCTAGCAGCGTCTGATACCACAGCCTCCATTCTGCGACGCGCTAAAAAAGATGAATTACCTTTTGTATTCCAGCGGGTGTTATATCACCCTTCCCACGCTGCCTGTGAGGTGCAAACGCCACCGACATGGTAACACTGTGTAAACTGAAAGTAAGCTAGATCATAAAAGTCAAATGTAGCTAACACACTTAACAAATCGGCAGAACTCCGATCAAACAGTTCAGAATAGGAGGATGCAATTTTGTAATGCAGCGGTCCGTTTAGGGGGGATTGTATAGTAATTCAAAATAGGTTTGATGTTTACCTTTATTTATGTGGCCATTGAGGTATACTGTTTCATTGTGTGTTTGAAAAAAGTGATATTATTCCACACGTGTGTTCATTTTGAGAAAAGCATAAATATTTCATTTTAATAAAATCACAGTTTCCCCTATTTTTGAGACAGTGGAACAGTCTGGATTTAGTCCTGAAGGCCACGGGACTGATCAACAAAGAGGGGCACCTCAGTCGAAGTTTACATGTATATAAAATATTAAAATATTTCTGAGTCATATTTAGGTAACTATAACCAACACTTCTTTTTAATTAAATCATTTTGTATCTTCATCGGCTTTTATCTTACATAAAGTGACTTGAAGTATAGATTAGGTAGTCATGAAGAAGTAAATTTAGTAAATTTAGCCAATTTTCTCCTGATTTTGAAACTGGAAATATTTGTTCATGTAAAAATGTATTTTAAAAAATCAAAATTATACGTTTTTTTCTTAATTTGTAAATGTTTTTTTTTTCTTGCGGGTGTGGGCGTCATGGGTTGCAGACTCATGGATTGGTATCGCCCGAGTTCAGAGGTGACGCGCAAGCGTAGTTTGTAACTCATGCAGACGAGCCGCTCTTGCTAACTAGCTGAATCATTTAGGGGAAATTTCTGTCTTTTTTCTTTTGATTGTACGTGTGCTGCAGGACAATGGCGGCAAGATATGACAGAGCTATTACTGTCTTTTCTCCGGATGGCCATCTTTTCCAGGTTGAATATGCGCAAGAAGCAGTAAAGAAAGGTTCCACAGCGGTAAGTTGAAAATGTTCACAACTAGAGCGAACCTTAGCAAATACAGCCGGAGTTAGCCAATCAGCTAGCATGCTTTCTTCCTCCTCATAAGTGTAGTTAGTTTGCTTTTTTCTGTTATGTGTTACAGTTAGGCACTGTCACATTATGGGATTGTTTGACAGAGAGGGGGTAAAATGTTTTAATGTGTATAGTATTCCTTTAAAGTGAACATGCTAAAAGTAACACGAACATTCATTTTGTCGCTGTGTCACTCTGACAACAGTTTCAGTTTCATTATGCTAACGCTAATCTTAGTCAGTCAAGTAAACGGTAAAGTTGCCAAGACTTTGTAGGTAACAACAGTGACTCAAGTTATATTTTATTCTGCCTGTCCATGCACTATAGATGCGTCAGTTACAATAGAATGTGGGTACGTTTGCTTATAATTGTAAGATAAACAATAATACACTGACTTGGTTATCCTAGCAAAATTTTGGACGGCGTCGACAAACCATCTTTAAGATCTATGTGCAAGATTTAGTATTATGATGTTTTTCACTCATGACTTTACAGGTTGAATGACTTGGCAAAATATGATGCATCTCTATGTGTCATTATATGTTAGGCACTTTTTGTAGTTACACGGATTGTCATCCAACATGAGTTACAGTAAGAAGATGTACTGAATAAGTCATCATGTTGTAGTTACACAAACCTGGACACAGAAAGTCTTACTGAAATAGACCCTCAGCCCTTTAGGTCATTTAATGTACAGTTCTCAAAACCTGCTCTTAAATTGTACTACGACTTTTATTATGTGTCAAGCCAACAACTGATTACTGACTGTAATGATGTATTATTTTTTTTCTGTAGGTGGGAATCAGAGGTAAAGACATTGTCGTTCTTGGTGTTGAGAAGAAATCTGTAGCAAAGTTGCAGGAGGAGAGGACAGTCCGAAAGATTTGTGCCCTTGACGAGCATGTCTGTATGGCATTTGCAGGTACCTCAACCAACAAACTTGCTTTTTAAAAAAACAAAAACAAACAAACTTATCAGTTTTACTACAACACAGACTGTTACAGAGCTGCAACCGATTAATTAACTCAAAGTGATCCAAAAAAGTCATTCAACCACAATTCTCCTGAATCAAAGCTTTGTTTCCTTCATTACTCTGCTGTTAAACATTGGTTCCACTGTTGTGTTTCATATGGACGCTTACTGTGACGCACAAAGAAGCTTCAGTTCAGGAAAACTGCAATAGAATGTCTCCCTTCAATCAATTCGAGTCGATTAATCGAATCGGGACTTTTTGCATTGACTTCAAGCACCTAGTCGATTAATCGGTTGCAGTTCTAGACTGTTATGACAGTTAAACTTTGGTGACAAGTAAATGTCATTCAAATAAGAGTGATTATTTTTTCTTATTTCTGTACATTTTATGTCACTAGTAAAATACTAGTAATGAGGATTAGAGGAGCTGTTTATTGCCACTGAACAGTGGAACACACAAATAAATATGACACTACTTGTCTTTAAGCTTTTGTAAACTAAAGTTTCACAGGGAAAATTTGACATAAATAATGACATAAAGCTTAATATTGAAATATACAGAAATATTAATGAAAATGACTTGTACCAGTAGAGGTTAGGTGCCTGGAGAAATGCTCTCAGTAGGATGAAATTATTTGAAAAGTGATATCATCTTATCTTCATCAATTTCTCAAACAGTAGAACACTGGCCTCACTAGGTCATTTAATTGTAACATTATTATTATAATTTTATAGTCTTAACAGGCCTACCTGAGACTTTGCTATCTTGAATCAGTTGTCATCAACTGTCTCTTTTTCATTCATTTGTTGTCTAACTATTTAATCTATTGCTTTGTTTAAGGCTTGACAGCAGATGCCCGTATTGTGATAAACAGAGCCCGGGTTGAATGCCAAAGCCACAGGCTAACTGTTGAGGACCCAGTGACCGTGGAATACATCACACGCTACATAGCTACACTGAAACAGGTACTTTTACTTTTATGACATAATGTGGGGTTTAAAATTAACCTTTTGGCTCATCTGCCAATGGCAGGCAAACTGATGAAACCTCCCAAAAATAGAGTATGTGCAATGCATTTTGCAATTTTAGGGCCGATATTTAAATTTGATCACACATTATTTAGCATTGCACTGCTAATAAGGTTAGTAGTATGCATACTCATCTCTAGTGTCACTTTAAGGGACAATTCTGAATACACAATGTCAAACATACAAGTTCATTTTCTTTTGAAGATTTTCATAAAATTACACTTTTCAGTTACTATCAGTGATTCATTTGTAGTGTAGCAGAACAGCTGTATAGAGCCTGTAGTCAGAATAATGGATGGATAATGATTTATCAGGGTCATGGGAACAGTAGATGCCAGAATTTGAGTATGTAAGGTGAACAGAGAGTCACATTAGTCTCAGTCAATATACATAAAAATTTTAACACAGTGATTGCAGCTTTTTTAGGAGGCACCCTACTTGTGACCCAAATGTATTTATCCACCAAACCCAAAATTCACCTGCATTTGGTACTTGGTAGATGTTCCTTTTAGACTCTAACCATATTATATGTATGCTCTGTTAATAAACTGAAAAAAATGTAATTCTCCGTAAATTGACTGGTCATGTATTTGTACGAATTGCCATTTAAAGTTGCCTGTGTATTGGTCTTATTTGTAGCGCTACACTCAAAGCAATGGGCGTAGACCATTTGGCATCTCTGCTTTAATTGTTGGCTTTGACTACGATGGGACTCCGAGGCTGTATCAGACAGACCCCTCAGGAACTTACCATGCATGGAAGGTCAGTGAGTTTGTTCTTTGTTTATTACCTTGTTTTTGTTCATCTCAGACAACCAGCAAAATATCAGTACATTATAAAATATTAAATACTACATTATTGTGTTCAATTGTAAAACATCAGGCAAATGCCATTGGCCGTAGTGCCAAAACTGTGAGGGAGTTCCTGGAGAAGAATTATACAGACGAGGCCATTGCAGGGGACAATGAGGCAATCAAGTTGGCTATTAAAGCCTTGCTTGAGGTAAGGTCACATTTAGTCTTTCCATGGTCACATCTTTCACTTTGATTATTATTTTTTGGATTTTTTTTTTTGTAACAGAAGCATAAAGCAGTACTTTACCATTATGTATTAGCTACACATTGAATGGTTACTTAACTAGTTTAACAAGCTGGTTAAATATTTTGTAATGTGTTTTTTTTGTTACTGTAAATTAACTGTATAGCATTTAGGAATTCTCATTTAATCTTATTTAGCCATAAAATCCTTTGGTCATAAAACTTTTAATAAAACAGTTAATCCAGTGTTAAATTTGCTAAATTCAACTATTACTTAATGTAATAATGATGGTTTAATTTCCCTTTTCTAAACACATAAAGCTTGTCCCGCACCACTTTAATGCAGACATAAGTAGAACGCTGGTTCTTTGGAGCCATTTGACCACTTTTCATCACAATCTATTTTGTCACAGGTTGTCCAGTCAGGAGGCAAAAATATTGAACTTGCTGTAATCAGACGGAATCAACCACTGAAGGTAACCTTCCAGCAAACTATACAGCTCTTAAGTTTCATGTCTGTTATGTGTTGATTAACGGTAGCTTTTCTTGCTTGTTTACAGATTTTGGAATCTAAGGAAATTGAGAACCTGGTTGCTGAGATTGAAAAAGAGAAAGAAGAAGAGGCGGAAAAGAAGAAGCAGAAAAAATCCACTTGAAGCAGTTGATTGTTCTTTGTTGCAAACAATTACATATTTAGATTGCAAATGTTAATAAGTGTCAGAAGGCTGGTGGTTCTTCCATTTACTTCGTCATAAAGAGCTAAATCCTAACTTGAGATGTATTCTGTTTGCACACATCTGTAACTGATACTGTTTTAACTGCAAAAGACGTACTGTCAAATTCCAGCTGACTAATGTGCACACAGGCATATATTGTTCCCAAGTTAAGGTTTAGAACTTTACAGGCACTTCATGTTTTTGTATATTCTCCAAACAGCTCTGGTGATGTCTTTGTCAAATGCCCAATAAAACCATTTGTAACATTCAATATCAGAATGAAACCAAATAACCAATAAAAGTAGGTTTGTTTGTAACAATTTGTTCCGTTACTTGTATTGGAAAAAAGTCTCAATGCCTCAGTGAGCGAAAGGAACTTTAGAAGGAAAAGTTACACCTAAGAACAATGAGGAAAACTGGGTGTTGATGAAAAGTTTATTGAATGGTGATGTTTTAGTCTCCATTAGGCTTTGGCAACATTATGACACATACACATACGAGCTGCTAAAATCGTCCTACCATCAGACGACTCAACCATCAGTTAAACTGAAAAAATACAGGGTGGGGAAGCAAAATTTACAATGTTTTGAGGCAGGGGTTGAAAGACAGTGTATGACCAATTAGTTTATTGAAAGTCATGAGAATTTATTCGCCACAAGAAAATTGACATAATAGAAAATATTTTTATTCTATGTCCTTCTTTCTCAATAACTGCCTTCACACGCTTCCTGAAACTTGCGCAAGTGTTCCTCAAATATTGGGGTGACAACTTCTCCCATTCTTCTTTAATAGTATCTTCCAGACTTTCTCGTAATAGTTTTGCTCATAGTCATTCTCTTCTTTACATTATAAACAGTCTTTATGGACACTCCAACTATTTTTGAAATCTCCTTTGGTGTGACGAGTGCATTCAGCAAATCACACACTCTTTGACGTTTGCTTTCCTGATTTTTTGATTGAAAGTTTCTGAAAAGGTATGGATAATAGTGTTAGGTATGATTATGACATCAATATATGTTTGGTTTCAAAACAATTGACGTAGTGCCTGCTGAGAAAAAACAACTAAATGTTCATTGTAAATTTTGCTTCTCCACCCTGTATATTTAAATGTTGGTTCTAAAATTGGATAAAACATCTCTCACATCTAGTAATTTGTTAATTTCTACTAAAAAGTGGTAAATTTTAGCACTAGTAATGCACTTTTTTATTACAGTGAAGACACTTGGAGAAAAAGCAAATGTCACCCAACCTTTTTTTTTTTTTTTTTTTCCCATTTGTGGGATTACAACATGAATATTGTGATACAGTTTGAGATGCATGTAGTGGCAGTATGGTGTAATGTTTTTCACTCATCAGCATTCTGTGGCACAGACCTGAAAATGGAAAGGGAAAAAAAAGTCAGATTGCTTTATAAAGTGCTCACCTTTCTCTCAGTCATTTAAAACAAATTAGCGATGAGTGAATGAAGTGTCTAATGGTGGCCCAACGAGACCCCTTTTTGCCTTTCCATTTTTATTTCACCCTAAATTCGCTTATCAAGCAACCGCTGCTCTGAATTCTCAACGACACAATTATGGCCGGCGGTGTGGTAGGGCTGCTTAATGGGATCCTGGCCTCAGACCCCAGTGGGAACTTTCAGTGACTTTAATCTGGAGCCCTTTGAAAAGTTGTGCCGTGCTGTGCTGAAGAGCCCCGGGGGTTCCCTCTGACTCTCACCAAAGACATAATGGTGAATGGTAAAGTCCTTCATTTAGAGTCATCTCCCCAAGCCAGGATTTCCTGAGTGGGTGCCCTGGCTGCCTTGACTAGAGCAATTGCACTTTGTCTGCAATTTGTCTTGTTTGTGAGTCTTATATGTTGGTGTATGGTTGATGTCAGAGGATCAGTTAAGCCGCGTTGTTACTTCCCATACATGATGTCATTAAATCCTGGGTGGGTGATAAAAAATGCTAAACTAATTTTCATAGTGTGGCTCTGACTCATTCGTTTCATCTGTGCACTAATTGCCACATGTCGTATTTCATCTTCATTTAGGATGCTCTAACAGTCAGTGGTTTGGTGATGCTTAGGAGCTGACAACAAACACTAAAGGTAAACTTTAATAAAGTTTATTCTGGCTAATCCTCCAGCTACAAAGGTTATCTGATCCATCTTGTCAATAGAGCAAGAGCAGCTTATTTTGTGCTGCTGTTAAGACTCCTAGTCTTTTGAACTGCTTGTGGGAAGAGTTTTTCACTTTCTTTCTTTGTTTTATTTATATATTTTTTTTTCTCCGGCATTGTTGTTGCCCATAATCAGCGCTACTGTGCCTCAGGACAAAGTCCATCTCTCTCATCGCTGGCTGCTGCTCATCATTAATGCAGAAAATAATGGCTTCACCAGAGGTCATCGACGGAGGAACAAGGCCCGAGGACATGTATTCTCCAAGCAAGAATGCACACTGCTGCGGGCTGTCGACTGAGTGCATTGTTTGTATGCACACACACAGAGCTTACAGGCCAATTGCACAAACACAGCAAACACTGCATTAATGTGAACACACAACAGATTTTTTTTCCCAAACCCTACCCGTATCTCTTTCTCTTTTTATCTGTCATACTGTGGTTAACAAATACTAGAAAAAACATTCATGTGCTCACATATGTTAAAAGAATGTGCTTGTATCTAACACCATTAGACTGATCCCTTTTGATATATCCATTACTCTTCTCTTCTCTAGCTAATGTTTAAAGTCTGAGGCAGATTTCACTTTGAGGATCTACATTTTTGTCATTCTAATGTGCCACCCTGTGGCCATGTTTCAAAGTATGCCCCTCCTGAGATGTTTAAAATTTGTCAGTGCAGAATGTCCTTAGGTCCAAATAAAGCAACTGCTTCAAGGTTAGGCGCACACAGACACTTTCATCCCCAGGGAACTAAGGTTACATTAGTCCTCTGTTAAGAATGCCTCACTACTGCCAAAATACTCAAGGTGTTGACACCTTCCACCAGCAGAGTGCAGTGTTGTATAAAAGCAGCATTCTCATCATATCTGTTACACTTTCATCTCACTTTTTTGTCTTATAGATTGACAGTATGACTCCTCCAGCTAACAGGGAGCACAATCTACTGGCTACTGACATGTTTTTGTCTCTGTGCTTTAACACACAGCCACAAAGGCTCTCTGAACAATTTAATCCACTGAGGGAGAGTTATTTTGCTTAAAATTGTCAGATGAAAAAGCAACTTTGCTTGTGTCCTCAAGCGATGGCCAAGCTGTCAAAGTGTGTTGGGTCATAAAAGGCTATGCTCTCAACACTGTCCCTTTTCTGCTTGTCACATGTCGACAGTTATACACATACACTATTTGTGTATAGACGATTGACCCGCCTCCACTCGTGCCCTTTAGGGATGTGAAGTATAAAGTAAACTTTGGGTATGCTAGTGTGTTGGCTTACATATCCATAAGCGATCAAAATATGTTCTGTTTTAATGTTCTCTTTTAACTCGTAGCTGCAGGGAGACATTTTGAATATCATTCTATTATCTCGTATCGCACATCTCATCTCCTCCATCCTTAAATCTCTTTCCCCTCTCTCTTGCGCACATCCATAACACACAGCACATCTTGATTTTCAACTGTTTTCTTCTTGAACACACCCTCCACTCTTATCATCATCACACAGAGCAACATATACAATTGAGTAACAGATACTGCCGACAGCTTTGGTTGTGGTTTACCTTTGTGTCACCAGAAAGGTGCAGGAATACTAACAGTTTGTGTGAACAGACTAAAGGCATGGTTTTAAGTTACCCCTCCAGAGTCACCTGTCAGGGGTTTGGTCTCACAGAAGAATACAAGTGCATCCTCCTCTAATTGAAAGCAGACACTACTGGGCTAGATAGGGAGAAAAGGAAAAGGAGAGTCCAGGAGAGTCAAGGAAGGAGAAGGATGAAATCAGAGGAAGAAGCAAAAAGGAGGCGACAGAACTAAAATAAACAATTCCCAAGTTGCTGGAGGCCAAACACAAATGGCCCTCGGGGCTTCATGGCCTCTCAGGGCTGTGGCAGAAGCCAGTCACACACATCACATAGCATTACTCGGGATGGGGTTACAGGAAAATGTCAGCCGACGCATAAGGAGGAACCATCGGCCCATAGGATAATTCGATTGCCTGAGGGAGGTGCAATCTTGCATTCCCACGATTCCACTCTTTCCACCCACACCCTCTTTTCATTGTATTTTTGAAGCCATTTTTCTTTCTCGGTTATTTAATGTTTTCAATTGTGTTGTTTGCTCTAGTAGCCACATATATTTACCAAAACACTCCATTTTTATAGATGGAGGCTACGGTGTTCCTGCACTGAGTTGCTACTTCACATTTTCTGTGGAGCATCCCCTTATACCCTATGGGAATGTTACGGACAAATGCTTTGCAGTGTGACCTGTGATATTTTTGATCGACCACTTGATTTGTGTCAACATTTTTCTCCAATTCATGTATCCTCAAACTGTTTTGGGCTATGTTATGGTACAAATTATGGCCCTTCTAATATTACTCCTGCAGCAGATGGGGTCAAGATGCAAGAATGTGAAAACATAAAATGAGTCGCTCCAAACTACATTCAAGCAGATGTTTATGGCTTTAAATGTTGGCTGGTACATGATTTGCATTGTAGAAATGTTATCCTGCACCTTACAATATGCTATTTAGAGAACTGTTGTGTATATGCGTGCGATAAAGACTGAGAGAGAAAAAGAAAAAGAGACAGCGAGAGAGTTCAGTGCAGATATCTGAGTGTGTCTGACAGAGAGGACAGCCCCGAAGGCAGGTCCCAGCCCTTCAGCACCAAAAATGACACATGACTGCTTTGACTTTTGTCATCCCGTCTCCCTCCGCCCCCAAACCCAAGCCTCCAACAAACACTGAGGCTAGCATAGATACACACACTCAAAGACACACAGTCACACACTGTATACTGCTTAGATTACATTATCTTTATCCCCAGGACATGAGCCCTCCTTGTTGGATGACATTTGGGCTTGTGCAGCACTAAGGTTACCTTTCTTTGCCCCTGAGTTAAAGATGCCTGTCTGCAGCATGCATTTGAAATGAAGGACGGGGGGGAAAAAAATCAGATGAGAAAGATTTCCAAAAGCACTTTGATCAGAGGCATCAACAGTCACGCACAAACTTGTTAAGCAGTATGTAAATTTGGGCTGATACTGAATAAAGTTGCCAGAATGGCATGAATCCATTGTGCTGCGATGATCAAAATAAAAGAGGGCTTCATACGCTGGAGGGCAAGAAAGTCACAGACATGAAGGTTTTTTTCCTTCCTCTTTTTTTCTACAAAGGGGCTGATGGGATGCAGAGAGGAGAGAAGGAGGGGAGGGAAATGAAAGATAGGGGAAAGCCTGGAAGGATCTCAATCTAAATTAGCAGAGTAGAAGGAAGACTGTGCTGAGTGAGACATATAATTAAAACCAAAGTGATGAAAACATCAGCACTCATTCAGTCACTCGCCAGATGAATTTCTGAAATTGCTACTCTGATGATCTGAAGACGTTTAAAAGCTAAAGGTGTGTAGTCTATTGTTAAAGCGCACCAACCTCTCACCATCTCTCATCATCTGCCGCCTTTCGGTTTCTTTTGCTCTTTCTCGTTCTCTTTTTTTCTCTGGCTGACACCCTGAGATGAATAGATGGTGTCACTGAGACTCTTGTAGCCTGTCAGCTTTTAAACAAACAGTTAGCAAAGGATCGCTTTCGTAAGAAACCTCCCAGTCTGAGGTGAGGTTAACACCTTTAACCGCAACCGTCTGTAGTAAACTATATGACCTCAGATGACCGCACATGGAACAGTTTTGCATCTCATCATACAGTACCATACTTCCAAAGCCAAATGCTGATTTAATCACTGAGTTCATAAGATTCCTTAGGTCGTTTAGCATCAATAGCAGTGTCCTGCTTTATGTCTCAATGCTAACATTTTTATTTATTCTGGCACCATGTGTCTGTAACCAAATGTCTCTGGCAGGAAGCATTCTATCTAAGGGCACTTTCTCTCCCTCTAGTGTACCTCCATTACATCTGTCCTCCCTACAACAAATGTCCCTGCACTAAAAAGGCCCCTCAAAAAACAAGCCTGAGTTTTGTGAGAAAAAAAGCCCCCTCAGGTGTGCTCCCTCTCACTCTTCTCCTTTCTGCACCTGCACTGAGTCTCTCAAGTCCTCCGTGTGTCTCTCCACACAATGGAGACAGTGCATAGCCTCTGGCACCTCTCTCCAGCTGAGAGCCACCTCTCTCTAGAGGACAAGAGAGGAAAACTGCCAGCACTAACAACTGATCCTGGCAGATAAAGGAGCAGATAGGCGAAGAGAGAGTGCCTTGGCCAATCCTAGCCTCGCCCTGGTCCTCACTGCTGTTTCCTTTTCCTCTGAGGTAATAACGATAACAATTGCTGGGAGAAAATGATGCTAAGAATGAGAATGAGCATAAGAAAGCCAACAGTGACCATTTAAATGTCTAAATCACGATGATTTCTGAAAAGGAAGCATTCTTTTATATGAGAGTACAGGTTGTGTTGTGTTTTAAGTTGCACAGAATCCGATAACCTTTTAATTCATTCAGTTTGTGAGCTAAACTGTGTCAGTCATCGTCAGTCATGTCAGCTAGACCTCAAACATGCCTGTTTAGGCCTTTTTTAATATGCTGTAATGTAGCAGTGTCAGGCCGAATGACCCAGCACCAGATCAGTGTACCACTCACACTCCTGAGGGCAGCTGACTGGAACAGCAGTTAGGGGAGACGGCCGTCGCAGGTCGCCTAGACCACAGCTGGGACCCCCCAGGACACAGAGTTGACCTGATGTGATTAAATGTACATTAAGCTGCATAGTGGGATAATACATGGAAGTAGAGTTACACCTTGATTTTAGTTTTCATAAGTCATGTTTCGTGTTACTACAAGGAAAACGGGCTATTATGAGACCTGTCTTTGATTGATTTGCATACCCTTTCCTCTCCTAATTTCTCTTAGTGATCTGGTCCAGCCTATGTGTGTGGTCTGCAAGAGCCAAACTCCCAGTATTTGTCCTGAGAAAGACCTTGATAGGAATGGGGTCTGAGTGAGAGCGCTTATTTTATTCTCCTCCATGCTGCTGCAGGCTATGGCTGTATTAATGCAATGGCAGGGATCTTTGAAGTTGTGACTTTATGAGACAAAAGCTAATTTCCTTTCCTTTGTTCATTATCGAGAGAGACTTCCAGCCGGGCGGAAAGCATGCTGTGCTAATTATTCCATTCATGAGTCGTCTCTAAAGTATGTAATGGATTTCACTGGGCTTTTCGCAGGTAAGCAGAGTGATATGGCATACACACTTCTGGGGATATGTACTGTCAACACGCTAGCTTACACTGATTATACCTTTGAGACTTATTTAATCCTCATTGGATAAGATGAACAAATATCTTGTAATACAACACCTAGGGAGGAAAAAAAATGGCATAATAGAAAACAAAAGAAGTCTAATTTAAAATTTCCAGTCTGAAAGTAAACTTAAAACACAGCTTGTACACTGCAGCACTAATGTCTCAACAAACATCGCCTCTTATACACACTTATAGGACTAAAACCACTTTGCAACTCATTAGGATCTGAACCCAATTTCACAAATGAGTTTCAGAGTTAGTAAGGCCAAGTTAGGCATGTGACATAATGGGATTTCCATCTTTCCCTGAGACAGAACTTGGCAGAGCATGAAGGGAAAAGCAACATTTCACATTGCATCTTCACCGTGTACCAGGATGCCACCCACAACACCTGAGCACTCCCAATCAGCGAGATGTGTGTACCGCTATGGATGTTCAGTGTGTATCCTGCCACTCAGAGTTAGATCAGACAACCACAGAAGAATAAGAAGAAGAAGAAGAGGAAGAAGATGTTCAAGATTCAAGATACTTTATTATCCCCTAAGGACAAATTATTGCACAACTAACAGTTACACACACATCAACAACAAATGACATATACAATATAAACACACAAATCACACACTATTATTCAGGAGCCTGATAGCAGCAGTTCTTGGGGGGGGGGGTGATATGAGCGAAGCCATATACCTCTTCCACTGTTGCCTGACACCCCTCCTCATCCTCCTCCTTCTTTTTCTCTCTCTCTCCTGCTTTGTTTGTGCTCATTTCATTCCGTGTGCAGCCTCCTGGCAGGCAGGTCAAGGTTTACCCTCGCACCACACACCATTTCCCTCGCATGCCGCCTGGGGGAGGAACACTTGAGGCCCGAGGCAAGGGCAAGCCCAAACAGCTCACACAACATTGCCGCCATCACCACCTCTAACCATACAAATAGAAGGACAGTAATGCTGAGCTGCAAATCACAGTTGGATTTTTCTTTTTCTTTCTTTCTTTCTTTCTTTCTTTCTTTCTTTCTTTCTTTCTTTCTTTCTTTCTTTCTTTCTTTTTCTCCTAACCTTTATCCAATTCCACGTTATTGATTTTTGTCAGGAGTAAGGTATATGTCTATTAAACAACAAATTTAATAGAGCGACAATAGAAAGCTACTCATTTGTTCCTCCCGTAGTGTAAGTGTTCATTTTGAGAGTCTGATACTAACCCTGGCTAGGAGCTAGTGCTGGATTTTTAGCTGTAAATGGAAAACGCCTGTGGGCTTTTCATTTTCTGGGCCCAGACGTTCCCTTCATGGTGTTGGAGCCCTTGTGTTCACAGAGTTCATGTTTTGCTGCAGGGCTTTTTTTTTATTTTGTTTTATCTCATAGCTTAGACTAGCAGGGCTTTAACTCCCAGAGGACTCCTGCGTAGCAACAGCAGAGATCAACAAAGTAAGTTTGTTTATGTTGGCTGTGTCCGCATGTTGTCGACTTATACATTTCTCAGTCTTCATTTCCTGCCTCTCCTTCCCCCAGGGGAAAGGAGCCCTCTAATTGGATCTTGTTCTAATTGAGCCTAATACTGGAGCTAACCGGAGTTGGGCCCTGTGGCTAATGAAGAGCTGAATCAAAACTAAGCACTAAAACTTTGACTGTGCGTGTGTGTGTGTGTGTGTATCACTGCAAATTTTGTTCTACATTCTATCTCAGATGCATCATTTCTTGTTTTGGTTTAGTTGTGCATTTAACCTCTGCGATGCATTCAGATATTTAGACAGAGTAAAACTGCACAGACAGAAAATAGTTTCCAGTTTGAAATAGTTCGCCGTCATCCCTTGGTGACATTATACTTGCGTGTTTAGCAGCCAACAAAAGCCACAAGAGGGAGCTGTCAGGAATTGTCAGATCAGTTTTAATTGTTACAACCTGCGTCATCAACAGAAGCTTCGGTGTGTATGGTGATGTCTGCACCTACAGGCGAAGAATGTGATACAGGGAAGTGTTGGAACTGCCAGTTCTGCACCAACTGTACAGAAAATGAGTACAACATTTTCAATTTGTGCTTTTAAAACCCTGAAGTAAAAAACAAACAAAAAAAACAAACAAAAAAAACCTACAGTTATGGCAAAAAGTAGGAATATTGGTAAAAGATTAGTGCAATAGAAAAACATTCTGTGTTTAGTTATTTTTGCTTGTGTGGACCAATCCAATTCAATCCACTTTATTTATGTAGCACATTCAAACAACAAGAACATTTCCAAAGTGCTGCTCATCATATACTCAGTGCCAATGAAAAAGCAACACTTGAAGATTCTTATATTTTTTTAAATCGATGAGGATTTTTATTCCATAAACTCTTTGGAATTAATCATAGGCCATTTCTATACAGTAAAAATAAAAAATCACATCCAAATTTGTTGACAAAAAATAAGGATAAAGAAAGAAACTCAAGGACCCCCAAAACCAAAAGTCACAAAGTGGTCCCGGAGGTGCTGCAGCTCAATGTAGCGATCCTGCTGTGGCGTGGTCACACGTGCTCGTCCAGGGCGAGGTCTGTCTGCAGTTGAGCCAGTTTCTTCATGCCTCTGTTGCATCCTGACTATGGTGGACACATTGCATCCAAAACGGCGCGCCACCTGCCGAGCAGAGATTCCAGCCTCCAGGAGCCCCATAGCATGGCATCTTTGGTCACGTGTCAGTCTGGGCATCGCTGAGTTATTGCAAATGATTTTCGTGCTTTTCAGCTTGCCTTTATATACAGAACATGACCACTCCTTAACTGACCACAATTCCTTAAGTTGAGCAGTTCATTGCTGAGCAATGAGAAAAACAAGTTTTATGAATGCAGACAAGTTCATTCAAGTGTGACAATAGCTCAACCCATCTCAGGTTGTTAAGAAATTGTCTGGGATTATCTTATACAGGTGAAACTTAAACATATTGATGCAGCTCAGGAACAATAAAACACATTCAAGTGTTGCATTTTCATTGGCACTGAGTATATAAACCATAAAACAATTAAGGGTCAAAATATGATATTCGAAATCTCTCTGACGAGACATTTTAGAGACAATTTGACAGATTAGTGTTGCTAAATGACCCACATTTTTACTTTTAAATAAATGTTTGCTTTAGTTGGACCATAAGGGATTATCCAAAACAAAGTGCTACTTTATATTGAAATAAATGTTGGAATGGCAATCAATTAAAATTTGCTCTCTGACGGGACATTACTGTGTTTTGACCCTTAAGAGAAATACTAAAAGTAATAAATAAGTACATAAAACTACAGGAATGCTCTACATATAACACAAAATCAAATAGTTAAAAAGTAATAAAATCAATGAAAGTAAATAAATAAATAAAAGACAATAAAGAGACTGCAAAACTGCATCACTGAAATAATGAGAGGAAACAATGATAAGTGCCGTATTAGATGGAACACAGCGATTTAACACTAATGTGTATGAAGAGCTGCAAATACTAATGTCAGACAAAGGCTTTGACAAACCACAGAAGAGTCTGTAATGTTATATCCAGGTTGGTGGTTTGGCTGGGCATGGGGGGGGGGGGGGGGGGGGGGGGGGGCAAAAACTGTCAGCCAGCCTCAGATTTGGAAACAAAATACCTCTTATATATATATATATATATCAGCTCCTCAATCATTAGCTCAGGTAATGTATTATTGTATGCTAATCTAATAATGATACTAAAGAATGCATAAAATGGATTGGAAACATGGATAAATTCACGATTGTTAATCTAATCATTTCTAATTTGCAATGCATTGTCATGGAAACCCAAGTGGTGACACCTGGAGGGGAGGCAAGAGGGGAAAAGGCAGTTAGTGTGAAGTGGTGGGAGGGCAAAGGGGGTGGGGGTGCTAGGTTACAGGTTTATTATTGACCAAGACACTTAAAATGGTACTGCATTGGAAGACCCTGTAACCAGTGCACATTTAGAACACACTATTAACATCTCATTGTTCCAAACATAATTTCCATATTTCATCTTCCATTCTCTGTCACTGTGCTGTATATTAGTTTGACAAAATAGCAGTAACATCATAGAAATAGAATAGAGATAGAAATAATAAAATAGAATAGAAATAATGTTTCAATTGTACACTTTTTCCACACACATAAAAGTGATGTTAAAACAGCCCAAATGTAGTTTTTTTCAGATTTGTGTTGTGAAGGCTTTTACATATTTGACCTTCACAAGTTTTTGTTTGCACAATTAATTCACATGAGTATTTTTTTTTTTTTTTTTTCAAACAGGTATTTTTAACATGAGTATTTTTATGTAGATTGCAAATATTTTGCAGTGAAAAAGTGATGTTTTATCTTTTCAGAAATATGATAAATTATTTTCTTTTGCAGTGACAATAAAATCATCGTCTTGTCATTTGTGGGAAATGGATGTCATCCTAAAATGACACTGATGGAGCCGGACATGTTGACTTGTTGTAGCACTTAGTTTAGAAAGCGTAAAATAATATAGATAATGAAGTGAATGATAACGTGTGGCGAGGCATCTCCAAACAACAGGAGTATCACAATAGAGAGGAGTTTGTGTAGCATGAATGTCAAATGAATTAACCCCTAAAGACCCAAATATGCCCCAGTGACCAAAAGCATCTACGGATCTAAAATGTTTAATAACCTTAGATCTACTAATCTTATCAATACATGGAAATAATCGGTTTGTCATCTTTTCATGGTCATCAGATGTGATCCATTTGGACGTTTAGAGGCTCCGTAGTGAACATGGAAACACATCTTCTGTAACATTGATTAACCAGTAAAACCAATGGAGTTTGACAGTGGATGGAGACACTTAGTTTATGTTCAGTTAATGATATATTTTACTGAAAAAGTCAGTTTTTCTTCAATTTTCCCTGTTTTTGCTGGAAGAATCCTCAATCGTAATCTCAGTATGATGATTAAAGTACATGATCAGTAAATTAAACATCGGAAAATACCTGATTTTCACTGAAAAAAATGCAAAACAGAGGATAATATTATGATAAATGGTGATAAATAATTTAAGGAAGGTTAAATAGAGAAAAATTTAATTGCCACAAAAGTAGTACTGGGTCAAATGGGTTAAAATGCGGTTTGTATGTATGTGTTCTTACCTGGACATTGGACGTCGATCCAGAGGAATAGAGGATGCTGGAACAGACAGACTGGATACATCGTATATCTCTAGGTGATGTTAAATCCATTACTAGTTCTGCCTGGCATGAATTTATTCAAATCTTTTATTGAACAAGTATTGAAACTTGCAAATTCTGCCAGTGTGAATAGTTTTGATGCGACATATTCGCCCACAAATGTTTTGCACTTGTGTGTTTTTCATCATGCCTTATGTGGCTGAATATGTTACTGCACACTACTCACACGACTGGACCTTACATTTTTAAAGAAGTGAATGGACACACCAGGAGTTCCAGAAGTTTATATTTTGATAGGCTAACATGGACATTTGGATCCAGAAGTGACCATATCTTTTTTGAAAAAGGACAGTGCTGTGAGTGCATGAGTGGTGAAGGGTAAGCTAATGCTAAATGCTATCTTACAAACAATAAACTGGATTAAACATCTCCATAATAAAGCCATTTAATGGTCTTGTCAGTGCATCCCGTTACAAACAACTACATATAATAGAGGGGGAAAAGTTTTATTTAATAAACAGAAGTTTCAAAAGTCCATCTCAGCACATAGGTGAGGTGAATAATGGCAACAGTTAAAGCTTTTGCATGGTTCCCTACACATCCTGGAAAACCTGGAAAATGACTGACCAATTTTCCAGTCATGGAAAACATATGGAAAATGAGAAAAAAGGTGTCCTGGAAACGGTTAAGTTATCTTGGAAAATTATATAGGCCTATCCTCCCCCTGCCTTGTGACCTTGTGTACCTAAACTGAGATGAAACAAACAAAATTGTTTTTCAGTGATTTATTGAAAATATAGAAATATTTTTAGAGGAAGTGCCGGAGAGAAAGTAAGAGAGAAGAGAAAGTTGCCCAGTTGAACATTGTAACTCCAGTTTGTCAGGCTAATGAAGTGCTATGTTGTAATCTGTGGGTGTGTTTGCCTTATTCTATGATTCATTTGTCATAATTATTTTTCATAGTGGCTAAAATTTACTTAGGGGGTCAAATGAGTGGCTATTTTTGTCAAAAAAGGGTTAGGGTTAGGGTTAGGGTTAAGGTTAGAGGGTTAGGGGTTAGGGTTAGGGTTAGGGTTAGCCTTTTAAGAAATGCATAGAACTGTGTTGAAATAATGCTAATACATTTGTGCACAGACTACTGATATTATTTGACAGTGGAAGCTCTATTTTCAGAAATATTGGATTTTGAATAGCATGTGTATGTGAAAACTTTTGCTGGTGGACGGACGTGACATTACCCATGATGATCTGGTCAGTACCAGTACTTTATTAGTAATAAACTTATATACTTACTATTGCTAATTATCCTCTTATTCATAAATGTTAGTATTGTGGATCTAAAACAATAACAGCTGACGCAAAAACACAAAATGTGAGAGTGGACGGATGTGACATGGTTGTTATGGATCCCATCATACTGATGCTCGGCAGTCATGTCACCATTTCCACAAATGATCCCTGTGCAAAAACTAGGATCAGAATTATTTATTGTATAGTTTATCATCATACTAAAGAGTAAATAACAATATAGAATTGTTATTTCTTTATAAAAATGCTTAGTATTAGAAAACTGTTGATTTAAAAAGTAACGTGTGACATTCTTAATGTATGTATTGGCGTAACATAAGCAGGATGGATCAGCACCATACTCCATATTAAAAGCTGTAAAAATAAAACATGTGATATATAGTATATAATCTTGTAAGAAAAATTGGGGAATCTAAAAGAATAGAATATTTGTTTTTCAGGTAAATTCAGTTAAAATATAACTTGGCCATTTGTGACATGAAAATATAGCATTAATTGTGATGAAATTGGACATTTTTGACCTGAAAACATAGTTCATATGACCATCAACATGTTGATACAGAACTGAAATCCTGTAAATTTGTATAACTTGAATTTACCAACACAAAGTTCCTTTGGGGATTCACTTATATTTATTTTTTATGCACAAAGACATAAATAAGACCTCTAAGTAAATTTTAGCTGATAGATAAATTATAGCCATAGACTGCACATCAAATGTCTGAGTAATAAACATAGAAACAGTCTGGGTAAATGCAAGTTACAACTGTGGAAAAGAACACTTTCAAAGAATGAGGGGAACAGGGGAATGGATCAGTGCAGTGTTTTTCAACCTTGGGTCAGGACCCCACATGGGGTCACCTGGAGTTCAACTGGGGTCACCTGAAATTTCCACTAATTGGTAAAAAAAAGACAAAAAAAACCCCGTACTAATAAAAAATATATAGTGAGTTGAGAGAGACAATCACATTACATAAAAGACATGACAAACTGAAGCTGAAACTGAAGCACTGTAGTACTGTTTATCTTTCAAATGTTCATTGTGGTTGGTTTCAGATGCTGCAGCTCTTCCATAATTCATAGTTTGAGTTCTTGTTTGTTCAGTATTAATTGTCAGCCTTGTAATTATAAGCTGGACTGACTGTACATATCTTGACAAAGGAAAATAAAATTGTCACTTTGTGCAGTAATCTACACCTGGCTTTTCTGCCTCCAACCATAATAATATAAATTATACAGACTAAATGTCATCTAAAATTAATGTTTATTTGCAACATAGTATAGCAAACTATTACATGATCAAAAACAAATTAATTTTAGCAAAAAAAAAAAAAGTCTCTGTTTTGAATGTCTGGGGTCGCCAAAAATTTGTGATGTTAAAATGGGATCTCGAGCCAAAAAAGGTTGCGAACCACTGCATTAGTGTATGACGTGATATCTTGTCTCTGTAGCGACTGAAAATGTCCTGGAAAAGTCCTGGAAAATAAGAATGGGAACCCTGCTTAGACCTACATAAGTTGTAAATATTAAGTAATTTTCTGTTTCCAGGTCCACTTCTGTTCATTCCTCTGTATTCAGTCTGCTGCAGTACTATGGTACATAGTCCTGAGTCCATAGAACACATCCATGTGTCATGCTACCACGATGTTAATAAAGTAAAGATACAAATTTTAAAGAAATTAGAAAAAACAGAAGTTAGCGTTAGCCAACATTAGTGTGCTAGTTAATAGACTTTATGTCCTAATGCAGCTGACAAACTGCGTCTGTATAGATTCCCCCGATATAGAATGAAAAATGTTTCACATGTTCACAAATCATGTTTTGTTTTTTGTTTTTTTTCTGTCCACTTCAGGACAAGGTAAAAAAAAAGAAAGAGAGCAACAATTTATGTAAATACACAGCTGAGCATGAAGCGATGCACAGGAACTTAAGCAGTATTTGACACACTTAAAATCATGATCTACTGCAGGTAAAACTGACCATGGAAAATTGCACTAATCTCTCTATTATAAATGTAACCCCTTCAGAACTCTAACTGGTGCCTCACTGAAATGGTAGTTATAGTAAATGAACAGACAGGCTTCACTGTTATTGACTGTTTGGACTCGCACAGTGATGTCAGACCAAACACATATATAGAGAAATCCTCTAGTTGTGGCTCTTGGGATCTTATTTTTAAAAAAAAAGAAAAAAAAGAAAGAAAGAAATGCATTACACTAAATTGCAAGAGACAACTAAAACTGCACACTCAACATTATTGTAACAGTCTGTCCACAGCCTGAAAACATCTTGGCAGCATCAGTGTGTCCAGACATATAGTGATTTCAATTCGTTTCTACCTTAATCTCAAAGGAAGTGAAATATGCTGAGGTAACAGTCACTTTGGTGTTGGTGACGTCTAGCACTTGTGACAATAGATCTAGTGAGGCGTTTCCACACAAAAGAATACAGTATGTGACTTCTGAAGTGAAGTCCCATGGAGCACACCAGAATGAGGATTTCACCTCTGTATTAGCCTGAAATTCTGTTTCCAAGAATTTGAAAATGCATACCTTCTATCTGTAGTTTTCACTTCTTGGTTAAAATCAAGGACAAAATGCAAACAAGTGATTCCAGGTACAACAAACCCCAACCCTCGCATGCATTGTAGCTTATTTTGGCATCGATCCAGCTGATGTCATCATGTCTATGCATGTGCTGATGTCAGTATATCAATTGCCCCTATATATGTGCCAAGTTTGAAGTAAATTGAAACAAAATGGATGTTTTTATAGACATTTGAAACTGTGACCATTATAACTAAATGGGGGGAAAAAAAGATTTCAAAAATTCATAAAAAATTTGAACTTTGACATACTTTTTCCAAAATGTATTCAGATCTATTCTGGGTCACTTGCAATTTATAAACCCAATTTGGTATGAATTCAATCAATAGTTTTGCTGCTACAGACATTTGAAATTTCACCCATTATAAGTAAATGGGGAAAAAAAGATTTTAAAAGTTAATAAAAAATTGGAACTTTGACATAGTTTTCCCAAAATGTAATCAGTTCTATTCTGGGCCACTGGCATTCAATAAACCCAATTTGATATGAATTCAACCAATAGTTTTGCTGCTAGAGTGTTAACTAACTAACTAACTAACTAACTGAACCAAAAACAATGCCCCTTGCCTCCCCTTTGGAGGGCAGGTTAATAAAAATCATACATGACCTGATGCTGATTCAAGCAGCTGTGGAAAAGGTGTATAGCAGCGATTGGTCATTCCAGCTGTCATTCACATATTTAACGCCCCTACGTGCATTAAAACACCTTAGGTAGATGTTTTACAGCCAGAAACGACAGAAGTTGGCAGAATTCTTGTTTCCTGTCAGACCCCTTGAATTATAATAAACTGACAAGTAATTATGGAATTTTGGCTCAATAATGCAAAAACATCAAGTATTGCTGCTGTAATGGAGCAATAACAAAGGGAACATCAGTCCCCTTATTACAGTTCCCAAATAAAGAGAGTGACATCAAACAAATGAAGAAAAAAAATATACACTAGTGTTTATAGAGAGGAATACAAAAGAAGTGTATGAGAGCCAGACATTTTGGAACCAGCATCTGGTGGTTATAGTGAAAATATTTATCATTAGATCCCAGTTTGAGAAAGCAAAATCATCCCTTTATCTGCTTTAGTTAACAGTCACTCTGCCCCCAGTATGTAGACTGGAAGCATTTGAAAGGCAGAGGAACTCATGACACACTTCCTTTTTACTTTATTCTTGAGTATTTAAGTTTTTGTTTTCTATTCTGTGCCCTATATGAACATAAAAAAACAGTACACACTGTAGTGGCTTTACCTTTAGCTACTACTGTGGTGTGGAAGGGTTCAACCTGTTGTATTTTTTGACGCGTGCATGAATGAATGTCTTTGGATATGCCAATCCATTTATTGACAAATATCAAGTCCAAGCATTCAGTATAGGTCACAACTGCTGTTCAATATACTCTCTATACATAAACAAAATAGACTACTTAAAATAAAAAACACTGAAAACACCGACCAACTTAATTTAGACTGTGGAAAATTGTTTGGGCCTGTCCTTACACACACACACACACACACACACACACACACACACACACACACACACACACACACACATTACACGGCAGGTACTTGCAACTTCACAACACCCATACTAACACCCATGATAAATTGCACGTGTGGTCATCATCACAGCCACACTCACTAGACGATTATTAAATTAAGGTCAACACAAAAAAAGAGGAATAAACAAACAAAAATGTATTTTGGCTCTAACACACACACTCTTTACAAAGCCACCTCTAGGGCTCCCCCTTGTTTTCTAAACCTTAAACAAATGTAAATGTCTCAAGCATTTCTTATGTAGCAGGTGTGTCTTATATTTTCTGTTTTTTTTTTTTTTTTTTTTTTTTTACAGATAAATCCACTTATTTGTTTCTACTAACATTCAGCTACATGAGGTTCAGTCCTATCCAGAGCCTTAAGTGATTAAGAAATCTTAAGAAAATCATTTTTTTTTTGTTTAATTTTTCATTCACTGTAATAAGTACGAGCAAGTTGCCAACTAGTTTAAAATAATAAGGCACTGTGGAGTGGTTTTTCTCTAGTCTAACACACACCCAAAAAAAAAAAAAAAAACCGACATAAAAAAGCACTATACTTGTGTTATTTTTTTTCAACCGGCCACAGACAGGTTGTATTTCTGATGAAAATCCATTTGCAAAGGAGTGATTTTTTTTCCACTTATTCTCGTTCTCAGTCACAGTAAAGTCCAGCCCAGTGGATATATATAAAATGAAACTATCCATGTTGCACACAGATTTACCAGTCACATAGGTGACAGAAATGGAAATAAATGAAGCCTGGCTTTCTGCTCGAGGGTGAGGACAGAGATGACTTCCCTCCTGCCTCTAGCCAACAGACTGCCTTTGTGTCTTTGTTGATATAGTTTTACCGATCTGCAAATCATTTCACCTTTTTTCATATGGGCAGACATATTTATATATCTCAAAGCCATTATACATGTGTGTCCTTCACATGGATAACATTTAATCACACTCCTCTGCTAGCAATATTTATTTTGGTTTTCCTTGAGGATTTTAGTTTGCATCAAGTCATGCAACCAGCACTATACCTACATGCAGGTGGTTTTGTTTTGTCAAAGTCACAGGGACAGAAAGTGAATCACACTCTCTTAAATACAAGCAATTACATTTTTGAGATAATTATTATAATTTTTTTTTTTTTTTTTTTTTTTTTTTTTACAATTAAATAGTTTTAGCATTAAATAACAGCAATTCAAACAATCATTTTATGGTGCAACATAAATAGTTTTTAGCCTGAGCAAAATTTCCACCAATTACCATTCATGTCCTATGCAGCCTAACCACATATGGCGCAACTTAGATGTTACTTTTAATTAAAAATCTACTTGGCTGTGTTGGTTATTATGACTACAAGTCCATTTTACGGCTTCTTTGCATAGATGAGTTATTTTAAGAGATGGGTTATTTAAGGAGTACAAGCTGGCATGAAGTGTTACCTTCAGGTGTTGCTGTAGTGATGCTAAATGTTAGCCAGTTGATACCAGAAATAAACAAAGGATGGTACCGTGTGAAGGTGCACAGCATGCAGCTGTCATTTTACTCAGTATCCAATCTCTCCATGTAAAAACAGTGTTATTAATACATTGTCATGTTCAAATATTTAGTAGAACAAGTATGCCTTAATGTTCGGCCATTTTTCTCAGTGATTTAGTGGCATTATTCAGCCTTGATCTCCAGATTGTGATGTCTTTCCAAGTGTTTCTTTTAGTCGGAGGCCTGTAAGGCAAAGTCCAGTATGGCGCAGTATTGGTGACTACATCCAGGGGGGTTGGGTGGAGACACAGCACTGCAGGTGGGCCGAGTTGCACCCCTTCGGGCGCTCTGCCATGTCTCAAGAAGGAGGAGGGCACTGTAAATGGTTCCAGAGCAAATATAGCTTTCCAAACCTCCTGCCTTAAGGATGATGCCCAGAGGCCGATAGGAAAATTGGAAGCAGATGAAAGAAAGGAACTTAGGTGGAGCTCTTGGTTTCTTTATAAAACCCAGTTGCTTGGATATTTTCTTTACAATAGAAGCTCTTTTCCTGGTTTAATTTCTTTGGTTTTGTTAAAAGACAAAAAAGGTCCAGCCTTCTTTTGTATATATGTATGTCTGGACATGGGGGTGGGCACATGTATGCTTTCATTCATTTAAGGGTGGGATTGCATTGCCTGAGTAGCCCTCCAGCTCTTGTCTTGTTTGTTGACAGTATTAAACAAATGGTCAGAAAGACCATTACTCAGAGGAGAATGAACTGAAACCATGTGCATATGTGTGTTTGTGTGTGTTCTTGTGTGCATGGCCCCTCCCAGGCCCTGCAGGTTTCTCTGGGGTTTCTTGTCACCCTGTGTCTTGGAGGTGAGAGGGCGGTGAGAATTGAACACTCCTCGGCGCTTTTAACAAATGTATTGAAAGGAGGAATCGAAAAACCTGTTAATGAGATTTCCCTCCCCAGGCAGTGCTCAGGGTTATTATTCTTATAATTTTCTTAATCTAATGAGTTACTCAAAGTTTATTTTCAGATGTATTTCTCCCACTCACCCTATAGGGCTCCTGTTTTATTAGCCTCTGTTCCTCAGTAGCACACAAACTTTATTAATAAATCCATTTACAACGCTTCAGAGGAGGCCCCTGTTGAGACTCGAGCCGTCAACGTTTTCCACAGCAAACAAACAGAAAGACAACGACTCATAGAGCAGAGAGTGAATGGCAGAACTACACTGTCCCTGTACCTGGGTGCACATCTTTGTACCTGGGTTTGTTTACCTCACAAGATGGCTTCTGGCTTAAGGAATGGACCATGAAAATGGCTGCTCTCGTTTGCCTGCAGCCCTCAATATAGATTGGACTTTTTCATGTGGCAGTTAGGCTGCTGGGATATACACCCCAGGGGATGGGCTCTCATTAAGGACAGTGGCTCTGGGCACTTTTGCACTGCTTCCTGTGGCCACTGACCTCCTTTTCACCCATGGGCTTGTAGCTATACTACAGCTCTGCTTCTTGGTCTCCCTGTCACTCCCAACAATGCCCTGAGGTTGTCACATGACTCGAATGACTCCTGACCTGGCTGGCCTCCTGCAACCCCTCCCCTCCTGTTGGCGAGTTGGTTAGAATGATCGCAGACAGCGTAAGGGTCACATGTGCCCCCCAAAATGGCGGTTATGTCCTTGGGCTTTTGACGGAAGAATTTTCAGAGTTGACAGTGTCAAAACATCATGTCAGAGATGGCCAACCTTATGTGTCATCTTAAAGCAGTGCAGCTGCAATGTTATTCATGTGGAAAAGGTTTGAGCACTACAGTAAAACTAACCCAGCCAGCCATAATTTCCACAAAGTTTCTGAACGCAAATTAATGACAGACAGTGCATTTCTTGTTGAACCTCTAACTGAAAGTCCAAGCAAATACTGAGTTGCTTGAATGGACACAGCACCCCTAAAGCCATTTCTGCCACATTTCCTCAGTGTTGTGATTCAGTTTGGCCATAAGACAAACTAGCATTGTGAGGAACACCTAGCACTGGTGTAAAATATCAAGCAGTGTACGTATGATAGTTTGCAATGTTTAGATCAGAAAACATTACTCACAACACTGGGCATTACATATTTGTGCCCAGAGCTTGCAAAGAAATATAAACACAAATAAGTGTGACGTTTCTTCCATTCAAGGCTAAAAGCTTACTGTTGTACCTGAGTGCAGACTTCACTCCTTCCATCCTTATTTTCATTGTCCTTTTTATTAGAATAATAAACAAAAAAATAACCCAATTTAATGGGCACAAAATATAATGTTCATACACAGTGTTAGAGCACGGAGGACATGGTTCTAAGATGTGGGCTGTGGGGTGGCCCTGCATTGCTGATTGGTGGATTGAGATATCAAACCAGTTCTCATCAGCACCACCCTACTTGTACCTGCAGGCAAAACAATTTTGTCCTCCACTAGTAAGCAATTAGATTATATCCAAACACACATACACACACACAAAGCTTCCACAAACTGCATTTCCCCTATGCAGAATTCTCCCTTTTCCTCAATATGACACTTGCTTCCTCCATATGTGTTAGTTTGTGTTAACACAAGGATGTGAGAAGACACACACATAGATACACACATACACCCTGTAGGTATAAGGTTCCAGTTGGTATATCTCTGTCTCTAAGCCCCAGTTTGATGCCCTAGTCTTATGGTATCCAACCCCCACTCTCTCTGCATCCCCTCAGGCTTGTGTGTGTGTATGTGTGTGTGTAAGATGGCTACTGAACCAAGAGGGCATTGTTTCTCTCCAGCGGGGTTTCATAATTGAACGTTCACATTTATGCACTTATTCAAATGGATACTAAAAGTAGGAGTAAAGCAAGAGAACCATGTGCCACACTTGAATTATCCAGAGTAAAATTAAAATTCAACATTTGGAAAAATCGCACGCGGCACCCACTTTCTGAAAACATTTCCACAGATGCACACGTAGCAGATAATTACACATGAACTGATTGGTGGCTTTCCACAGGAGGTGCAAACTCTAGTCAGCCTGCATCAGGTTGTGTGTTTCTCCGGCACATGTGTGAGTGAAGCAGGGAAAAGAAAAGACAGCGGGCAGCAGGGACAAACCCGTCAGCCACTCAGATCACATCAGGTCTGTCGGGACACATTGGAGCACAGCGAGCCTGATGGGATATGCCCCCCAGGGGTGCGAAGCAGGCCAGATGACATACAGACACAGGGGCAGAGAAAGAAGGAAGGAAGAATAGAGCATGGCACATCTTGCTTTTAATGCACAATATGCTACAATAACATGCACATGATTATGAATGGTAATCCTGCCTATGCTATTCACTAATTATACAGTAACATCATACCATCACAGACATTCACAATTGCACATACATGCCTGCATGCTCGGTGATATCGCCATAAACATGTAGCCTGGATCTCACACCAGATAACCTACATCTTAAACAACATGGCACATATGCTAATGTGAAACGTGAAAGCATGATGTTTATGAGCTGCACACGACGCATATGCTTGTGCGTGTGGGTAAATTCACAGACACGCTTGGGTACATATGTCCGCAGGGGTAAAATGGGAAATAGACACTTTTCTCCATGCCTGTTCTTTAATTGGGGCATTTATTGTTTTGTGGTGGTGTTTACTTCATTAAATTAAGGCACATTTCAGAGATGCAGCATGTTTCAAGGTTTATATAAGCAAAATTATGCTTTCAGCCATTAAGTTGCAAATTAACATATCTTTATGACTGTGGGATATGCCAGTTGAAGATGCTTTTACATTTTCACACTAATCAACTTGACTTTAACATGTTGGATTTCAGTTTGATTTGCTTTCATCGCAAATATTGTTTCCCCCCACGGCTGTGTGTGTTTGCACGTGTAGTGAGTGGAGCAGTGTCGGTGTGTGTGTTTGTGTGTGTGTGTGTGCGCGTGTGAGTGTATGCACGATTGTGCGTTTTTCTTAGTTGTCCATGGCACCTTCATGTCAGCCCAACTGTTCCCTTTCACAACAAATCTGAAGATCTGCATGTGTGTGCACGAGAAGGGGGATGTTACAAGGACAAAATGAGCTAATGTTGAATATTCCGTATTGGTTTTACTGTAATTCTTTTCTAATTCTTAGTTTATTCAATTTTATCTCCTTGAGGCTGGTAGGTATGGAAATGAGGTCTGTTCTTTTTTTTTTTCTTTTTTTGCCTGTGTAAATTGCAGCTATCACCTCAAGCCTTTTGAACAAGATTACCCAGATGGCCTTGCGTGGTGTGCCTGAAGTTTTATTTTCCTCCTTTCCCTGCTTTTCCTTCTTGGCTGCAGGGGAAAGGAGAGGGAACTGGGAAGCCTCCTGAAGGCTCTGGGCGAGGCCAGGAGGCAGCAGCTGTGGCAAAGAGAGATCTGGGGGGAAGAAGGAGAAGAAGAAGAAGAAGAAGAAGAGCGAGTTGGGGAGGGAGTGCTGGGGGGTGGATGAGACTGGTGCAAGGGGCGTTGTTGTGTGCATGTGTGTACGTGTGTGTGATGCACGGGTGAGTGTGTGGGGGGGTTGCAAAATCTAAAGCTGAGAACACCAGCCATTATGAATACTACCCCCTACCTGGCTTGGCTGTCAAGGAGACCGGAATAACCCTTGGAGTACTCAAAGAGGGGGCTGGTGGAGTGGGTACATTCTGGATGGGAACAGGATGAACTTAGGGGGTGCACACGTGAACATGTGTTATGAGTAAGGTGTTGTTTGCAGATACAGTGTTGTGTGTCCCAGTGTAAACATGGAATTACCACATCACCAGACACATTACTTAAATTCAGAAAGCAAGAATTACACCCTCAAATGCCAGGATTTGGTGAAAAGCATGATAAATAGCAGCTTGCTGCACAGGTGATCATTGTTGTGCTAGTAGTGGGATTTGTCATTGGGTTTCCACTCACCGTGCCCTGGACATAATCTGCTGCTGGTTTTCAGCCCCGAGGAAGAATATGATTTTAATACATTAAGGTGGCACAGAGATAGAGAATTATGCAGAGTTAAGTGTTCACCTGTTTATTATTCTAACATGCAACAGCCTCCATCCACACTAATCTCCAAAAGTACACACCCAACTCCCAGATTGCTGATCTTGGCTTGGAGGCAACAGTGAAAGGAGATTCTCACCTGAGATATGATGTGGAGAGGAATAGAAGCAGGAAGAGCTGCATATATCACTTAAAATATACTAACAAACATAATATTGAGGGGAAAAAACTGTGAGACAATGATGTTGTACCTCTTTTTCTTAACTTTTCTTCCTAGGCATTTCTTTTATTCACTGAGACACTCACAGTTGTTGAATCTGAATCCTGAATATAGATGTTGTTCTCAAACGTCTCAGTGTGTAACCTGTACGGTCAGGCTTTTCTTCATATTTAAGTGTGCTGCATCAAATGCCCTCTGTTATTTGTGCAGAAGCTTTTGTGATGCTGCTGCCAACAAGTCAATACTGGGCTATCAGTGTTTGTTTTCACCTCCTCCATTTGTTTGTTTTGTTAAGGTTTTGCTCTCCATCATAATGAATCACTTTTTTCATCTTGTTCTTATTTATTCTCATGGCTGGAGGTAGAATGTGGTGGTTGATGAGGGGCTGAAATGAACTGAGCCTTAGCCTTAGCCCGAGGGCTGGCGCATATCTTAGCATAAGTGATGGCCAACCGGAGGGCTAGAACCTAGCTGAGAGCGCCCTCAGGACAGCAACTCTGACAGATCATGTATTTATAGGTCTGTTGAAAGACCTCTATTGTGTCCCACATAGCCTCAGAGCATGTCTGTCCTCTGTATTATAATAAAGCCGCTGGCCTTACCACTATGATGGATGGGTGGCCCTCGAATGGCAAGCTCCAGAATCATTAGAGCACTCCTAACATGCAGGTCTACCCATGTGAAAGGCTGGCGAAGGGAGGGGTGCTACCGGTGAGCAATACAGTATAGTTGAGACCTTTTAATCATGACTAGGTAGCCCTTATTAATTCTCAGCTCAGTAAGAGAGGGAGGGCAGCAAAGAGAAAAGGAGTGAGGGAGGGGGCAAGTTTGCTGATGTTTTTGCCAAAGGGTACATTTGCAATTATCTCAGCGTCTTAAAACGCCCTCCAGGCTTTTCAATACCGGTTACAGTGTGGCACCTATAGCGTTTACAGGCGGCTTCAGTGGTCAGATTTTATTGCTGTTGAAATTTCACCAAAGCTAGCATTCCATCACACCTCCACTAAGCCATATAGATTCAGTGGAGAGTATGTGACCATAAAGGCTTGACTGAACGCAGTATATATATATATATTTATATTATTGAGAGATTTTGGAGAAACTATTTAAAAAAATAGAAAAGAAAAACAGAACTTGCTTAAATATGCTCTGCAGCCCAAAAGGAAAAAAAAGCAGCTTGACTTTTCTGTGCCTTAAGCTTCACAAGCAGAGTGGTGTTTGAGCTGTTTCCCAATCTCATGTTCTTCTGTTACCTCTGGAGTAGAATATAAATGATTCCCTCTCAGTGTACAGTGTATGCCAAGGGGCCTGCAGCGACCATAGTCCGGTCTAAAATTCCTCACTGCAAGCGCACCATAACTCAAGGCCTGACTGATAAATAAACAATGGAAAGCGCAGCATTTTGTGGAGCAGTACCTCAAACCCTCCACTTGGAGCACTCTCACATATTACATGTAATCATTAAAAGGTGAGGAGTGGGTTAGGAAATGAAGGCAGGTTAAAGGCAGTGACTCTGGTATTTGATGCAGTATGCTAAACCATGCTCTACTCTATCAAACTTCTCCATCTATGAACTTCATTGCTGCTCCAAAAAGAAGTGATCTGTAGTTTTTTTTTGTTTTTTTTTGTACCATTCTTGGTATGTAATTATTGCTGTTCTTTACCACTTGTGGTATTGCAGTTCTTTGTTTTTACCATTGTTGGTGTGTAATTATTATCATGTAAGTTGACGGTTAACTGTTACCTGTGGTAACACCACCAGGAATGTACTTTGATTCTATTTTTTTACACACATTTTGGTTATGCAATGTAAATACCGTCAAATGAGTTTATTCTAATTTGGTATAGGCCTATTTTGTTCATTGTTCTGGCTTGAAGTCAAAGGACAGGAGTGAGTATTCAAAATGTTATTATGTTAAGTTATTTGAGGATGAGAATGGGGGTGGGATTAAATAAGTTTTTCTTCTTCCCACTCCTTTTCGAGTATACAGGGGTTGGACAAAATAATGGAAACACCTTAAAAAATCAACAAAATATAATTTAATATGGTGTAGGTCCGCCTTTTGCGGCAATTACAGCCTCAATTCTCCAAGGTATTGATTCATACAACTTGTGAATTGTTTCCAAAGGAATTTTAAGCCATTCTTCAGTTAGAATACCCTCCAACTCTTTTAGAGACGATGGCGGTGGAAATCTACGTCTTACTTGAATCTCTAAAACTGACCATAAATGCTCAATAATGTTGAGGTCTGGGGACTGTGCCGGCCATACGAGATGCTCAACTTCATTAGAATGTTCCTCATGCCATTCTTTAACAATTCTAGCTGTATGGATTGATGCCAAAATGTTAGGTGTTTCCATTATTTTGTCCAACCCCTGTAAATGAATGATTTATTTATTTATTTATTTTTGGAATTTTGAATTTGCCTGTATTCTGTCAATGCTCAAAATAAACAAACAAATCAAAATCAAATCAAATGAATCAATCTGGAACATTACAAGATACACTGTATGAAGGGAAGTAATGGGACACATTACACCTACAGCTTGCAGGACTTCCCATTCCCATTGATTAGAGATATTATCATAATAAGAATGCTCATTTCAGTTGTGGTCAATAATTATCACAACAAATGTTAAATCAATATTTCTTTTGGGCTGAAAAAGGCATATTTTTCTTCCTGAGTGAGAGTGGAAATTACCAGATGGTTGTTTATTGTTTAAAATGGTTATTTATAGTCAGAAACATCTTCGAAATCTACAACTTCATTATTATAATGATTGAAAAACCCAACACTGAGTAAAGTCTGAAGCATTTTATAAGAGACAATGAAGTAAATCCATTGACAATATAAACATATTTTTGCAACATTTATTGCAGTGTATATTTAGATTATTTGTCCTTCTGCTCCCTGTTAATAGTGAAACACCTAAATTCAACGTACCAATATTTACATCCATATTATGTAAGACATGTTTTGTAATAGAGATTTGGTTTACTTTAATAAACTGAAGAGAAACTAGTAACTAGAGACTGTGTTTGTGTTTAAAGGAATAATACTTGGGAGCAGGAAAAAGATGAACCACTTAATCTGTTTGTGTTCATGGAAATGAATGATCTTTGATTTAAGCCTGTAGAGCCTGAACCATTAAATCACTGACAGAAAATTCCAGTTCTTTGAAACTGGAGCCTTTATTGGTCCTTCTGAACAACCAAAAAAAATTATTTTCAAATATCAATTTCTATGAATGAGTTTCAATTTTGTATCATATTTGATATATCAGGTCTCAATGCTAAAATATTATTATTTTTGAACAAACAAAAACATAATATAACACAAACACGTCTAATAAATTGGTAATTCCTTTTCAAAATGGTCAAAGTTCTGCCTCCTTCCTCATTAATAACAATCTTGTAGTGTCACTGGAAAGGACTATGGTGAACAAATTCTTCCCCCCTAGTGGATTATCTGTGTATTGCATGTATCTAATTGTATACATCAAGTTTTTCAAGAAAAAAAATATCACACTGATCATGTAGAGCAGGGGTGTCAAACTCATTTTAGGTCACGGGCCAGATTCAGCCAAATTTGATCTGTAGTAGGCCGAACCAGTAAAATAATAACATAATAATATATAAATAATGTCAACTCCAAAATTTTCTATATGTTTTAGAGCAAAAAAAGTTAATTTACATTATAAAAGAGTTTACATCTACAAACTATCCTTTCAAAAGATGTAAATAACATGAACAAACTGAAAAAATAAGTGTAATTTTAACAATATTCAGCCTTAGTTTATTATTTGCACATGTACATTACAGCTTACAGATCACAGTGGATCTACAAACACACAAAACATTTAGTAACAGGCGGAATATTGTTAAAATTGTACTTACTTCTCTTAAGACATTTCAGGTTGTTCACATTTGTTCAGGTTATTCTTTTTTTTGTGCAAAATTATACTTTGTTTTAGAGTAAATACATGAGAATATTTACATTTACAAAGATAAAAATTTGGAGTTGTCATTATTTATATGTTATCATGATAGTATTTTACTGGTCTTGCCCACTTGAGATTGAATTGGTCTGAATGTGGAACCTGAACTAAAAGGATTGTTAATATCTTAGTGTAATTTTTGCATTTCACAAATTCATCCCGAGTGCCAGAATGGACCCTTTGGTGGGCCAGATTTGGCCCCCAGGCCACATGTTTGACACCTGTGATGTAGAGGGCTTCAAAACTCATGTATCAAATACGATACATTTGGTGTTATAGGGTTAACTGTTGAACCAAACATCTGCTATTCCTCAAAGTAATGAATACCAGAATAAATAAATTAGTCGGAAACTGAGGATCTATGTGGTACTTTGCATTATTATTTTCCCTTAAAGTCAGTCATTCCATTCCATCAATGTTGATTAATCAGCGAAACCGATTATCTCTACAAATTAGGCCTATTTTCTCAGTAAACTCAGTAGAAGAGGTTCAGTTGACAAAACCTCCATGTAAGTGAATGAAGCCAAACATTCTAAAGTAGAAGTACACAATAGAAACTTAAAACTTGATCAAAGCTTTTACCTTTTAATACAGTACCCCACTAACGAGAATTCCCCTATGACGAAACCCATCCAAACTTGTGAACACATACAGTACAGGTACAGACTATTTCTATAACTCACACAAAGACACTGTGACATATTATTCTACAAGCGAGTGTCCATTTGAGATATTATCCCACCAGCGATTGTCCATCTAAGAACATTTAAAGCCCCTAAGACTGCAGAGGCATTCATCACACAGATGAACTAATTTTTCCAGTAGAAATAATGGGTAGAAATATGTGGCCATTATATTATAATAAAGGTATTTATGAGCCTTCAATCTCGCTGCCTCACTATGAGATATCTTTGAAAATTTGAAATCAGCTCCCGAGGCTCTGGGAGGAGAGGAGTGAAGGAGAGAAAGAGGGGGAGAGAGAGGGAGAGATATATATGTGGGAGTTGTGTTTTGCTTTTTAGCCACGGGTTACATTTATAATTATCTTGCTGGCATAAAATGGCCAAAAGGCTTTTTCAATAAAGGTAGGAGGCACCTACAGTACAGAATATTACCTACAGATCAACCCAGAACAAGAGAGAACACTGCAGAAAGAATAAGGCAAAAGGCTAAGTCCAGAGTACAAAGTATATCATCTAATAAGTATATTTAGTTAGGACATTCATTAGGAACAGGAGCTACTTCTTGCATAGTGCGATAGAGCTGAACACTGTAAGGGCTGATGATTTGAAGGCGAGGTGAATGAGTCCATCCACTGACCTTCACTAGTGGTGAGTAAGCAGAGCCTGAGGAGCGAGCGAAAGATGGCCACAGCCACTTTCTCCAGGCCCTACTCTGGCTTTTGATGAGTGGAAATAATCACTAGAGAGACAGAAAGTGAGAGAGACATGATCACAGACTCACTACAGAAGAGAGGAGGATCTCAAATTACTTTATTCTCCTCAAAAAGCCCTGTCCTCTAAAGGACTGGAAGTCAGTTTCTTAATACCATTCATCTTTTCTCCAACAGGCTGTGTCCTGAGAGGAGGATATCTCTAATTCCTTTTCAAGTTATTCTGAATCCAGGAAGTGCAAAGAGATAGGGCTGGACAGGATCTCATTATACTTAGGCTGCCCCACAGGTTAAAAAACTTAAAAATCGCATAGGTTGCACAAAAAAAGTACCCGTAAATTTCAACTCAAGTCTTGTTTGTTCACTTGCTTTGCATCATGTCAGTTGTGGTTTGAGTGGCAAACTACACTCCCTACACAGATATTTTTGCCAGTATTTAAAAAAATTGCATTAAAATTAAAAAAATGTTTTAAATCAGCACTAAAATGTATGTAGACTACTTATGAAATGTGCACTAATGTGACACCATATGCTAACTTTGGTTTAACCCATAAGGACCCAGTGTGACATTTGTGACAGCTCGCAAATGATTTTTCTCTATATTTAACCCCCCTTAAGTGGTTTATCGCCATTTATTGTAATATTATCTTCTGTATTTTGTGTTTTTTTCAGTCAATATCTGGTATTTTCTGACATTTAATTCATGTTCATAAAAGCTCAGAATAAAGTTGAGGATTATTATATCAAAATAGAGAAAACTGAAGAAAAAATGACTTTTTCAGCAAAATCTATCATTAACTGAACATAAACCCAGTGTCTCCATCCACTGTCATTGATCAAACTCCATGGGTTATTCTGGTGAATCAATGTTGTAGAACAGGGGTGTCCAACTCATTTTCTTTCAGGGGCCATATTCAGCCCAATTTGATCTCCAGCAGGCCGGATGAGTAAAATAATAGCATAATAGCCTATAAATAATGACAACTCCAAATTTTTTAGTGCAAAAAATAACATTAAATGATGAAACTATTTCTATCCAAAACAAAAAAGATGTGAATAACTGGAAAAAACTGACATTTCTGAAGAAAAATAAGTACAATTTTATCAATATTATGCCTCAACTTATGATTTATACATGTACATTACAGATCAGATCTACCAAGACACAAAACAGGCAGAATATTGTTAAAATTGCACTTATTTTTCTTTAGACATTCCAGGTTGTTCATATTTGTTCAGGTTATTGGCATTTTATTGTTAAAGGATATCAGAATTTAATGTTCTTTGCAATAAATCAAAGAGAAAAAAATTGGTGTTGCCATTATTTAGAGGCATATTATCATATTACTTTTTTCACATTAAACCAAGAAGAACATTTGGAGTCATTATTTTTGAGTTTGATGCCCTTGACTGTTGATATCTTCAGGGTAATTTTTGCATTTTGTACTTGTAAATTCATCTCCTTGGCCACATTGGAAGCTTTGGCGGGTCGGTTTTGGCCCCTGGGCCGCATGTTTGACACCTGTGTTGTAGAAGATGACAGTGTTTCTACGTTCACTACGGAGCCTCTGAACGTCCAAATGGTTCATATCTGATGACCATGACAAGATGACAAACTGTATTTTACACCAATTATTTACATGGATTAGTGGATCAACAGGGATTAAACAGTTAATGTCAGTAGATGGTGGATCTTTGGATCTTTATGGGTTAAACTGAATGTTGCTTAGTAATAACGTGCCCGATACCTTGTCCGTGAATGCTTGTTAAACACACTTAACTTTTGATTAAATGATTGAAAGAGCAGAACATCTCCGCTCTCTGTTCCACTCACAGTTGCACCTCTAGCCTATGAGAATAACAGTCAGTCAAAAGGGAATCTAGGGCAAAGAGGCCTGAAAGGGAGACATATAGCACAAACCGTAGATAGCCAAAGAAAGTGGAGATTCTGCCAAAAGGGATGAAGACAAGACGACAGGGCTCCGTGTGGGATTTCACTTTGGATTTTGGCCCTGCAGGGATATGTGGAAGCACAACTGACAGGACTTGCGTGGAGAAGTCGACTCTATTCAATATAACTAAGTAAAGAATGCCCCATGTAGTCACTGATGCACCAGCATAAATCCTCCGAGGTACAATATTGCTTTAGCGAAGATAGCTTTACCTCTCTGGTTGTAGAGCGCTAAAACACTCACATAAACGGTTTTGGTTGGGAAGTTGCAGTACACTGAACTAACCAACTTCTTTCAATGAAACACTTGGCACAAATATGAAAAGTCAGAGCAGTTCCTGTAATGATGTGAAAACAGTGAAAAGACACCATCACAACTTTAGCTGAGATTTATTTCACATTTTTGCTACATTCCTCTTTACTCAAATCTAGGGAGCGTAGGTGGGTCAGTCATCTTAGAAATAGTTTATATGCAACTTCATATCAATATGTGCTACAAGTAAAAGTGATCTTGAACTGGGTAGTACAATAAGCTTTAATCTTTTCAGTCAAGTCTGAGGCAACACATTTCCTTTAAAAAGATTCAATGTAAAAAACACAAACACATATACAATGAAAAAATTTACAGGTCATGACTCAGAGGAATTTTATCCAATTAAATAAATTCCCACGGTGACACATGGGGGGATGGGGGGGGGTTAGTTGTTTGTACTCCCCAGTGAGGCAAATGGTGTGACATAATATTTCACTAAATTAATTTCTTTACTTTTTAAGGAGCGGACTTCGATGTTAAAAATCGATGGTACTAAAGTCAACTATATTTTATGGTATATTCCAATAAAATAACTTCCATTAAAGGTAAAAAAAAAAAAAAAAAAGGAAAGAAAGAAAGAAAGAAAAACACTTCATTGGTATCACAATATTGAACATCATGGTTATTGTGAAAAACAGATGCTTTTTGAAACTAAGTGTTTATGACAACTGAGACATTCTGTACTGTAAGCAACACATTAGTGACCTTTTTACAGCGGGAGATAAAAACAGCCAATTTGCCAGTGAGACAACTAATTTAAGTCACTGGTGACAAGCTATGCAACATACTACATCAGCAATAAAAGCCTTTAAAATTTATTATATGGGTAAAATAGAAATCATATTCAACCTAATGTAGGCTCCAAGTTTTAAAACAAACTTTATTTGGGGATCCAGCGTATATAAATCCTTTTTTAATTGGTTTATGGGGGCTATACAATGTCCTTGCAATCTCAAACTTATCAAATGTCTTGTATCTTCTTATGGCAAAAATCTCCTGTTTGCACCTCACCTATTCTCTAGATGGTTCTCAAGTTTAAGAAAACAAAAACATCAACAAGGAAATCATAAAGAAAGAGTCCACAGAGCTCTGTAGCGTAGAGCATTTTGGCTGCCACAGAAAAGTCTAGCGCCTCCTACTGCTCAGGAGGCTTCTAGTCCAGCTGCTCCTGCTTTATCCTGTTTGAATTGGGCCCTCGCTGACTCGTCCTCCTCAGTTCCCTCCGCAGGACGTACTCGCTGAATTGGGATGAGTCCACGCCTCCCCCGCAGGAGCCGGCGATCTCGAAGCCACGTTGTTGCAGACGCTCTAGAACCTAGAAAAGGTGACGCGCAAACCGAAAAGGAAAGATGTCAGTAAGTGGAAATGCAAAGTCTGCTGACTCTTTTTTTCTGTCAAGTGTCCACACAGTATTCCAGATCCTGCATAAATCCTTTTGTGGATGTGCTGCAGTCACCACAAAATATGATGCTAAAACATTAATGCAGCCTCTAACCTTTTGCTTACCACCGTGAGGCTGGAAAAGTATAGAATTTGAGAATGGTCTTGTTATAGGCTGTGGACTTGGTGTTAGGTCTAGCATTGAAAACAGCTTTGGGAGTAGGCAACAGCAACATACGGCCTGTGATGAGAATTTGGATGAGATTTTCACAACACCGAGAGCCTCTCATACCGCCTCGTGCCTCATTTTCATTGTTTTCTGGTGTACATGTGTGTTTGTCGGTGTGCATGTGTGTGTAGCCGCTCCTGATCTCGCAGCCTTGCAGACATCTACAGACGTGTCCAGGGGGGCTGTAGGATCACATTCCATCAAAGAGGCCCCAGGGAGCAGCGAGGCTTTCTCTCTGCCACTTGGCTCAGTGTAGGCTGCTCAGCAAAACCCCCTCTCCCCATTTCTCCCCCAGCCCCCAGGCCCAAGCCTCCGCCAAAACTACAAAGGTCCCCCTACTGCTGGCAGCTCTATCTGCCCCCCTCCTTCCCTCTCTCAAAACCCCCGCCCTGCCTCCATTAGCTGCAGATACAGCATCCACCGCCGGCGTGCTTTAATAACCAAACAGGATTATGGGCCCTGCCTGGGGACAACCTGCCAGGGAGTATGCTCACTCTCTTGCTCGCTCTCCACGACTCACACACTTCAGAGAGGGGTTTGTTTGTGTGTTTTTGGGGGAAGGCGATGAAGATTTGACTTCCTCACATGGAGACGAAGTCCAAATCATTGTGAAATCTTTTCAAATATGCCCATCCCGTTTCATTTATTGATGTGTATCTGAGGATGTTTCCATCAATGAATTAGTAGGATATCAATTCATAATCAAGGAAATGACAATATTGCCAAAGACATGCTGAATAGAAAAGTAAACTAATACATTGAATTGTATTTCTGAGCCAGTGCTTCAATGCAGAAGACTTCTTGATGTTTGCTTTCCTGTAAAGTCCATACCCAAATATGTACAGAATAAGGAATCTCTAAAATAGCCCGCTTTCCACATGATATAATGACAGAATAAAGTAACAATACATACGTACGGATCCAATTCTGATAAATCAAAGACTGAAATTGTAAATTTGATCGTATAGAAATCACTTTTCCTTCATAGTATGAAAGTCCTCAAAAGGCAAATCCATATACATGATTTCAATTCATTTTAGAGTCTGGCTTAGACGAGCTCTGAATTAAAGTGTCATGAGATATCTTTTGTTATGATGTTGCGCTGTATAAATAAAATCTGATTGATTATTTTAGAGCAGAAGATGCAAATCATGGTTACTAATGCATATAAAATCTTATGTCAGTTAGAAATCTACACTCTGCTAATATCTAGAAAACATGTTGGGCTGTTTGGATACTCAAAACAAAAAATAAAAATTATATTTGAAGTGTAGTCACTCAATGGTTTGATTTTTATTTGAAATGGAGCATTGATCCAACAACCTCCTTTAAAACACTCAGGGGCATCATCTTGTGTCTACTTAAGTGTTTTCACTGCATCCTAAATTGCTCACTTCCTCATGCTGTCAGCCACTTCCCCTCAGTCTGCACATTCATGTGACTCCCCACCTTGATTGAAGGTATAGCGTGTTCGAGAAGTACACAATTATCCCCTTTACTGTCTCTTTTTCAGCGACTTGCCACTTACCCACTAAGGAACTAAAGTTTTAAAAGTGACTTATGAGTTTAATTGTTAACATTGAAGAATACAACTGGATATCAGACACCATTGGGTTTCCTTTAGGGTACACGAGGAAATGCACAGAGTGGGAATGTTATTTGTTAATTCTTTTAAACAACATAAAGCACGGAGAGCGATTGGTCAGGATGTCAGGGTCACACTATGAAAGTGGCAGAAGGAAAACACACTGAAGCTGAAGCATCTATGAGCTCTGGACTCGAAGTCGAAATCATTATTCAAGTCAGATCACGAAAAGTAAAGATGGCGGTAGACTTGCTTAACTAATGCTTTGATGAACTCATCAAAGACCCCATTTTTCTTTAAGGCTGTTCTTGTGATTTGATTAGATGTGAAAAGATAAGATTGTGGATTCAGATGTTCAGATTTCAAGAGTCTGTATTATAATAGTGGTTAAAAAAGATGTGAACAGATCATTACCTCAATCAATTCAGTGGCGAAATGAAAGAAAACTTAAAGTGAGTGTTGATTCTTAGTGGATATTGAAGAACTGTGCACCCAGCCCGGCCGGATGTTATCATTACCTGGACAGAGTTGAGGTGACAGTACCCGTTGAGCGGGAAGCGGATAACATGCGTGGAGTCGTGATTCCATCCGGCATTGACAGAGTTGCACATGACGTCACCGATCTCGGGAAACACGTCTTCAATCAGGGCCTTGTCACCGCTCAGTGTGATCCTCTCGCCCAGGTCGGGGGCAACACGTACCACCAAGCACTCACAAGGACGCGACACCCGTCCCAGCTCCTGGTCCTGACGCCAGCGCTCCAACTCGGCAAGCATGGGCTGTAGCTGGAAGTACCGAGCCTCCTCATACAGCAAACTGTAGTCCTTTAGGAGACAGAGTAGACGCCGCTATGTTTTAGTTTGCAGCTAAATGACATGAGTTAGAATGAACAATCTGAGTTTCAACATGACAAATATTGTATATTATCGTTGTCGGGTGGAAACCTCTCATCTCCAAACTGGTTATTTCTCAGAAAACTGGAAAAACTATGTATATTCTAAATAAATGAGTGGAGTTAACTCTTTATCGGGCAAGTGACTATTTTTGGTCATTTCTGCACACATTACAAGACAGGGACAGCAACAGTTAGAGTGAGGACAGTGAGTCAACAGTCTCAGGTCCAATGTGGTCTACAGGGTCTGTAAGGTCCACCTCTGCATGAACAGTGAGTGTACCTGCTTTGTTAGGTACCATGAAGTAATGGTACTAATGTAAGGAATGATGTTCAAAGGGATAATGTGGATGTGGACAGGGGTCTGGATCAGCACGTATGTTGGTCTAATGTTCTAAAATACATGTTCCTTTCACCTTACATCCTTATATATGTTTTTATTGTATTTTTACCTCCGTCAAGTATAACGGCGGAGGTTATGTTTTCATCGGGGTCTGTCTGTCTGTCTGTCTGTTAGCAAGATAACTCAAAAAGTTATGTATGGATTTTCAGGAAATTTTCAGGAAATGTTGATACTGGCACAAGGAACAAATGATTAGATTTTGGTGGTGATCGGGGGAGGTGATCGGACTTGTGCTCTCCGAGTGCTTTTCTAGTTTAATATTTACTTCTTGGATTCTTTGCCACTTATGGTAAGGAACCAAGTATGGTAAATTCATTGACCTTGATTTTCTACATAACCATAAAAAATTTTGAAAAAAAAAATTCACAAAAGTATTCAAGTCTTGTTATGTCCTCCAATAACACACAAACATTGAAATGTTGAATTTCGGAGTATTTCTATGAGTGCTTTGTAAAGGGTTAAGAGATGTAGTCAAAGGCCATTTTCAGTTAATTTTTCATTGGTTAAATATTTCTAAAACCATCAGGCAAAGTGAAGACTGACTGATAGAATAGTTTTATGACAAAAAAAAAGACGAAAACTGGACTTATGAGGATTCCACCTGACAGCGACGATATAATAAAGTTTCTATAATGCATATCAACATTAGGTATTCTTCCCATTGTATTCTTTAATCTTAAAGGACAGAAAATACTTAATTTCAGAAGTCCATCCAGAAGTGAATACTGTCTACCAAAAGTCCACACAAATACTGTAAAGGTATTAAACCCTAAATAATGTCAAACTGTTGCTTATAAATTAGCCCAAGAATAAGGAGATTAAAAATGTAGCTCATAGCAAGGCCTGAGATAAACACACAGAGAAGAGATCGAAAAAAAAAAAATCCCAAATTAATATGAGCTGTGTAAGCTAATGTTTAGAAATATCAGTGTTTTAATGTAGGAAGACTTCAGTGCAGATGTTCTGAGAGTCTGTATTCTATCTTGTTAAGTTTCCAGTTGGATCTGTTGAGATGTACAGATTGCTGTGTACATCTTGCCATAAGGCTAAAATACAATGTTCAGTTTTACATTGTTCTTGAACCTGACATACTATTCACAAAAAGAAAAAAACTACAAAAGATGAAGATGAATGAGAATAGCATGAAGTACCAGATGTAGAGCACCAGATTATTTACTTGCAGGCCCCAAATTGCATACATTGGGGTTTTCTCATGCTCCTTTCAAATTGGACCCAATGTGAATATGGCCTTAGCTTGAACTTGAGCCTGTCTTTTGTCTTTGCTTATTTTAGCTGACATACTTTACAGTGATTGAGTCACCCTGTAGACAGTCCATCAGATAATGTGGTTATTTGTTTTCTCTCAGGGCAAGTTAAGTAATTACTGACTAAATGACATACACGAATAAAAAAGAAAAAAAGGAATGCTAATGTATCCAGTAAGATTTATCCTGAGTGGATAATCAGCATGAGAACACAGAACAGCGCAGAAGTCGAACATATCTGGAATGATCTCTGGCTTGTAAAATAGGAGGAGACCAAACTGTGTCCCAAAATATGTAAATGTATTGTGATAGAATTTACAAAGTGACTGAGTCTAGATATTTATCTCAAACCAAGGACAACCAGAGGAGGACCAGTGACCAAAGGCATGCTGCAGCCTTAGCATTCATTATGTGAACTAAGTTGAAGGACTGCTGACTGGCTGATGGGACTTCACAGTTTCTAGGATGGACATCCACTCACTTTGAAGTCGTCTGGGATGAGAAGCTTGGACGTCCTGAGGAAGTTGAGGATGTAGCGGAACATGTGTCCATCCCTGTCAATGAAGTAGTGCTGCTTCAGGCTGTCCAGGACTATAGGCTCTGTGCCATCAAAGAGACGACCAATTCTACCCAGAGAGAGGGGAGGGATGGTGGGTTAGGCAACAAGGGTAGGAAGGAGAGAGGGAGGGGGACCGCTTGTCATTAACAATCTTATTTATCTTGATTTTTGGCTGCAGCAGTTCAGGACATTATTTAATATAAGACTTAAACCAGTGTTTTTCAACCTTGGGGTCAGGACCCCACGTGGGGTCGCCTGGAATTCAAATGGGGTCACCTGAAATTTCTAGTAATTGATAAAAAATAAAAAGTTACTCATAAAAATATATGGTGAGTTGGCAGAGACAATCCCAATCCATAAAAGACATGACAAACTCTAAAGCTGAAACTGAAGCACTGTGGTACTGTTTATCTTTCAAATGTTCATTGTGGTCAGTTTCAGATGCTGCAGCTCTTTCATAATTCATAGTTTGAGTTCTTGTTTGTTCAGTATTAATTGTCAGCCTTGTAAATCCAAGCTGGACTGACTGTACATATCCTGCCCAAGGCAAATCAAATTCTCACTTTGTGCAGTAATCTACACCTGGCTTTTCTGCCTCTGTCCATAATAATATACATTATATAGACTAAATGTCATCTAAAATTAACGTTTATTTGCAACATAGTAAAGCAAACTATTACATGATCAAAAACAAATAAATTTGAGCAAAAAAAAAAAAAAAGTCTGTGTTTGGAATGTCTGGGGTTGCCAGAAATTTGTGATGTTAAAATGGGGCCACGAGCCAAAAAAGGTTGGAAACCACTGACTTAAACACTCCTGAGGATTGTCTAAACTTTGACTTCTTCTTATATGATGGAGGGGAAAAATATACAGTGAGGCAAAAATGGTGTAATTCATTTCTCTGAAGCTCACAAATGTTTTTTTTTTAAACCTGTGCATTGACACACATATTAGGAAAGAAAGAAAAAAGAGAGAAACAGAGACAGGAAGAAAGAAAGACAGAAAGAAAGACAGAAAGAAAGACAGAAAGACAGAAAGAAAGAAAGAAAGAAAGAAAGAAAGAAAGAAAGAAAGAAAGAAAGAAAGAAAGAAAGAAAGAAAGAAAGAAAGAAAGAGGTGGTCTGCAGAGGTCGGGGCCAGCTGGTAGTGGGTTGCCTGAGGCAGGGTGCCAGTCAGCCTCAGGCCTGGGCTGGGAGCGACAGTCCGGCCTCCCAGCCTCCAGATGGCCCCGTGCCCTTTGGCCCTTTGCTGCTGCTGTGACATCTGTCAGAATAACCAAGTTGCTTTTGTCTGCATGCTGCACTCTGCACTCGGAGCACCTACAAATTGTTTACGGCTCAAAATCACTGCTGGCGTGTGATACTATTTGATAAACCCAAAGGCAGCTAAAACCACTAAATAGTGCATATATAGTGTTTAATGTACTCGGTGTGTCTATGAGATAATTTTGTGATGGGAAGAGATGTGACATTTTGTGGTTTAATGTCAGGGGGTGATATTTAATTTCAAAGAGAATGGGATTAAATTCTGAGACTAATAAACTTGAATTGATGTCTTGCACTGGCTAAAAACCACAAACTTTATCTCCCTTAGATACTTAATAATATACACATGCATGGCAGGGTAGACTCACCGGGATTCTGGGAATTTTGTGAGGGTGGCCAGGCTGCTGGTGTACATGTGTCCACCCACGTCAATGTGCACAGGGGCGTTGGACTTGGTGAGCTGTGCAGGTGTTGGGATGCCCTGGTTACTCAAGGGAGACACTGGTGACCGTGTGATCATGGGTCTGGACATGCTGGAGCGATTATCCTGAACAGACATATGGTAAAAGCACAGGGGAGGAAATATTAGAATACAAGTCAAACAGATTGGAAACTTAAGGGAACACTCCTTTTTTTTGATGCTAAACAAGGTGAAAAATTAAAGACATGAAACACCTTGTGCCACAGGGGATGTTATTATGATGATATATTAAATTAAAAATGCCAAAAATACTTTGTGATAGAATCATCTAAATGTTTCTGAAATGTAGCACACCCCACAGCCAGGAGTTAAAGGGAAGATTTTCCCTGTGAGTTGGAGCAGCCTGACCTTGACCTGAATGTTGCCACAATCCACAAGCATCTCCTCCTGTGGGCCATAATCTCCAAAACCAAATTAATTTGGAGCATCAATCTCACACTGTTAGAAATGAGCAATAATGACTCTTGATTTCAAAGCTGTAATAGGATTTGGAGAAATTATCTCCTGTTAACCTACAAACACCATTAGCAGACGATTTTATTTTAAGTTTTCAGGAGGAAAATTACTTTCAGCAAAGTTTTACAGCCTCGGTGTGCACGGAAGACAATACGTGTTGCTGTCAGAGTATTCCAGTCATTCCACAATACACACGATTGTGCAAATATTTTCTTGAAAAAAAGATTTTAGTAAAGTAAATGGAAATAGAAAAGCAGACGATTGTGCGTAATAGTGCGTTATAGTCTAAAAACGTGACAACACAGGCCTTTGCGCACAGTACATTTAAGGGCAGCAGGAAGATAATCTATTCAATCACTGCATCCAATAAAAACCACGCGTGTATTCTATATTCTCATCCAACAAAAGTGACAAGTCGACCTCAGTGGAACAAGTAAAACCCCCTTTTTTCCCCAACCCCACACACCATAGCGGACTTTTACGCGTTACCTGCGCCGGCATCACTGTGGTTGGAGAGGAAGTCAGCGAATGGTCATTTTGCTTGAGAGATGCTGCGGGGACAGGCTCTCCTCTGACTGCGAACATGAGCGTGGGTTCCCTGCACTCCGCTCGGATCGGCAGCCGTTTGAGAGAAGCGTGTACGGACTCATCCACGGAACTGATTGGACGCGGTCGCTTTCTCGCTTTCTGATGCGTTAAGTCCATGATATCCGTTTCGTCCATTACTGCGCTGACTTTAAGGTGAAGAGATAGGATGCGGTCGGCTTTTTCCAACACACCTGCCAAATGTGGAAAGGCGTGAAAAAAGGGGGAAAAAAAAAAACAGCGAACACCGGGTTAAGAGCTGCGCCGTGGCTGTCACACGGAGCTGCTTCTATGCAATGGCTGGGAGAAGTCAAAGCCCCCGACAACATTAGCATTGTAGCGCCTGCGGCTTTTCTGGGCTGTCGCTGTTTCAGTGGCAGGTATGTGTGTCGCATTTTCAGAATAAAACAAATCCTGCCAACCAAAGTAAAAAACGATAGTAGATGTTTACAGTGGGAGTCGGGTCACTGCGCACATGGAGACCTGCCACAGCTGGCCTTTGCCCTTTGGATGCAATGTGTCTGCGCATGGTCATCCCCTTCTGTGGATTCTGCTGCCAATTGTTCTGTCCTTGTCAGCAAGTGAAACCCTTCCTCATCAGTCCAAGTCTAAATTACAGTGACGAAAAAAAAAAAAAAAAAAAAAGAATGGTGACCAACATACTCAGCCACCTGGACAAAAATGCCCCATATTACACTCCACCCACAAACACACACACACATGCCACTCAGTGCCTCCCTGATCATAACCACACACACAAAAAACCCCTTTTCTTACATGCATTCACAATAAAAGTTAATTTCTCATGATTTATATTACAACAAAGCACTGCTGCAGATCACACCCATCCATAACTGCAATCTGCTCCCCACCTGAAGCATGTTCTTTTGCAGTTTCACTTTAGTTTATTCATGATAAATAGTTACTATACATGCGACTCCACCTGTGAAGACCACACCACACACCACACCACACCACAACTACTGCAAGACCACTAATGACATTATGAAATATAAAACCCACACCACGACATGTCCCATTGCAGTTAAAAGTACTGCTACAGCACTCTCCTAGGCTGTTTTTCATAGAAAATGCAGGGAATCCACAAATTTTAATAACATTTAGATTAAAATTAATTAGTTCAACCACTGGCCTTAAAACATCCACACTCCTGCTTCTCATTGGCAGTGTGAGTTTCACACCTAGATACCCAATTAGCAATTAAGCTTGCCTTTGAGTGTAGGCCTCCAATGCGGTGTGTGATCCTGGTCTGATTTGCATGCCGTTTGTGCACGCGCTGATAAGCACAGGCAGCAGCCATACATAGTTTTAAAATTCAACTCCAGAATCCCTCGCAGAAGGCAAAGGGGCCTGCAGGGCAAAAGAGAGAGAAATCACATGGCTGCTCTTCAAAAGGGGACCTGTGTAAGGCAGCCGGCAAAGTGCGTGGGATCACACTCAGAATGCAGGTAATTTGTTCCCTGACTAATTTGTGGAGATGGTGGTGTGTGTGTGTGTGTGTGTGTGAGAGTGTATGTAAGAGAGTGTGTGTGCCTGTGGAGAGTAAGTTCTGAAAACAGCTTGGTGGAATTGGATTTCCTCAAAGCCTTGTCATCGCAAAGGTGGATTGAGTGTAAAATCTGTAAGGCATTATGGAAAATTGCAGGGGAGAGAGAAGAGAGAGTGAAAGAGAACTGGTGGCTGGGTAGGTGGGAGGTTGAGGAGGGTGATGGGCTGTGGGAATGTGCTCTTATATCAAAAAAAAAATCACTCTTAACTTAGTGGAGGTAGATATTTCATGTAGACCTTTAGCTGGACTCTAATCTTCCAACACATTACTATCTTTAATACTTTTGTTTCAAGTCCAGATCAAGGGCCGGTGCAGCCCCAGAGCCCGTCGACAAGCACGTGTAGTGGAGGAGCGATGGACTTGACGCACACAGCAGACCGTCCACGCCAACCCTTTTACTACCTGTTGCCATTGTGAATTTGATACAGCCCCTCAACAGAGACATGTTTCGGCTGCGTGTAGACATGTTCCCAGGTTTCCAGATTTAGTGAAACAAGCAAAATGTATGCGTTTGGGGAATTTGCTCGTTTACCCAACTTGTATAATTTTGCTGTACCACAGTATGCACAAACAAATCTAAAACAGGCGCACGGCATCAAAGACAGGAATACTCTGGCTGCTCTAGTTACTCCTGTTGTTTTCCATCACTAGTATGAAGACTTTGAAGACATTTTTTTTCCTTTACATCACACAAAACAAACACTATTGCTCCAGTTAAGTATGAAGCTAATGCAAGATATGACCCACTAAAGCAGCAAAAACTTAGCAATCATGCATGTGGGTTCTTTACCAACTGTGTGATAATCAAAAGGCCTGTTAAGATCAGCAGCACTAACTAGCTTTCAATTTTCTGTCCCACAATGCAGCTCTTCAGTGTTTCAACATATCGCACAAGACACAATTAGCATTTCAGATCAGAGCATTAACATTCAGTTGGAGGCACTCAGACTGTTATTTACATAATCTGGATGGGTTGTCTCTGGTTTGTTGCCTATGGCCATTTGTTTCAAATGTCCATGCACAGACAACTACAGACTTTGGGTTAACTACAGTCACTGGCAGCTTTAAAAGCAAAATACATCAGGTGGAGAGGCTGTTGTAACAGAATGACCCGAGTGAAAACAAGAATAATTGAAAGTATTTCCATGAGCACACTTTAACACTTGTCTGAAGTTTGTTTTTCATCCTCAGTCACAACTTCAATCTGACTGTATTTTTAAAGTGCATGTTTTCCCAGAACACGATTAGCTTTGTCAGTGCTCGCTGATAAATATAGAACTGTGTTTAGAAGATACTTTGGCTGCCACTGATTCACCACTTTATTGAAAAGGAAAAAAAAAGGTTACCTTGCAAAAGAAAGTTAAGAGAGTAAGATGATAATGCAGACTTGCTCTATAGAGTATTGTATTTTCTGGATAAAGCACATTATATGACTGGGCAGCAGGAATCAGATTGTAAAGAAGCTTTTAAAATACTGAGCTGAACCAGTTTTTATATCAAACTGAGTGAATCAGCAAAAGCTAGAGAAGTTATAGTGAAGTTGTGCCACTTTTCACATAATGAACAACACACAATCGGAGCACATATTTTCCTCCAAATGAGTAACGTATCATTTCAAACCCCATATTTATCAAGTATCCTGAACTTTACAACAAATAGGCCAAACAACAGTTTTCTTTTTATGGTATTACTGTTGCAGTGGATCAGCATGACATCACAGATAAGGAAGTGTGATCAGGGTTGTGTTGCTGCAGGCTGTTGGAAACAGTGGAACATGTTCACTGGCACAAACCGGAGTACCCCATGGGACCCGCAGGGCACAGGAGTGGCAGTGCTAATGCGAAATATAATAACAGTATCATTCTCCAAGGATTTACAGTTTAACAAGTGAGATACCTCTGACTTGAACTTATGAACTATACTCTAATAAACCAGGAAACGGACTAAATTTCTGATAAATACAAGTTTTCTGTGAGATATTTAGGGTTCATACTAGTGGATTTTTTACTTGAGAACACATGTACTGGTGCTTTACCTACACAAGATCATATAGTATTGTTATTACAGCGCCATCAAGTGATCATTTCTGACAATCTGAAAACATCTCAAGTCTCATAAACTAGTGAAACCGACTGTGCTTTCAATGCAACTTGGAGGATTTTGTCACTTTTAATAAACATTTACAATCTGTATTCCTGACATAGAAATATAACTATTTACAGAACCATATTTATTTATTTATTTAAAAGAAATAAATATGCGTTTTTACTCTTGAAAGTTTGACAGAAACCGGTGTCAGATGGATGCAATTTGTAAAAAAACAAAGGCGAAATCTCTTTAAAATATCAGTCAGTAAAGTATCTTAGTAGTAGAATGGTATCTTGGAGTTATTACGCACGGTTCGGATAGAGAACTCACCAGAGGAAAGGACCAAATCTGTGTTTATTTGAATATATTTTTTAGCTTCTATACCTATGATTCTCTTCTCATTGTCACTGCTCGTATTAATTGATGATTCATAGATTCTGCATTGACGTGCGTAAAAGGTACATCCTGTCTTACAGAAAAAGAAAAACGCCTCCGGCAAAATTACTCCACAATGGCGTCTTTCATTAGAAGATCTGGGGCAGCCAGGAAATAGAACAGTTTAGCGATGAAATTAACTTTAGTAAAAAATCCATCTGGAAGCAAAACAATACGATTTGAGGAAGTTTATGAGCAAGTTATGCAGTCACAAGCGACACGGAGACGGTGATGTGTTCGGAGCTGAAACGCGCCAGGAGCGAATTCACACGGTGGATAACTAGAGTGTTTGCTCGACAAGATCGCACACTAATCTGCCTCTTCCTTTTTTTTTTTTTTTTTTTTTTTAAATACTAGATATACAGAAGCTTCACGTATTATAGCCCCGCACATACAATTCTACACTTACTTAGGAACAATAGCCAGGAAGTGGTTAAATATTTTTAAAGAACTGTACCGCTCGAATCGTTTGGCACATGCGTAAAAGCTGCTGCGCCTCAATGTCCCAGTCCATCCAGCCTAGGAAATAATAGCAAACCAAAATAAATCTCCGCTTACCTGAAACATAGAGCGGCATAAAGTATCTTTTTATGCACCTTTTCCGTCCGATTTGGCCCACGACCTGCTTCTCTTCCTACACCAGAGAGAAATGCAATAGCTTGGCTAAGGTAGACAGAACAAAATACAGAGAATACTTGCTCCAGGGCTCCGAAACCCCTCAAGGCAAAGATCAGGATACAATTAGCTCATGTCTCTGCCCCAGTCTAAACCAATCTGCAGAATAAAACTCCGAGCAAAAAGGAACAGATCACAGCAGCGGTGCCTCAGTCTTTGTTGAGTTTATGTTTTTATAAAATCAAATAAAGAAATCTTTTTTTTTTTTTTCTTGCATTTACACTCCTCCTGCCTCCAACTTGCCTATTGCTCTCCTCTCGCAGAGAAGCTGATTTTAATCGTTATGATTAGTTTTGATGTAACGTTCCCTCAGGCGATTTCTACAAATGGATGGAGTGTTTCTTTGCCAGGGAGGAAAAGCAGCAGATGATGATAATTATATAGATTGTTGGTGGAGTCCTTTTGATCCCCCCCCCCCCACCTCCTCCTTTACCTCTCAAAACATCTAACCTATCTAGTCTGTTCCTTAAACACATGTCATAGATACTAGATGTACTGTACATCAGGAGGACTTGTTGATTTACCCCCCTCCCAAATCAACTTAATCAAATTAATGGAATGTGGTTAATGAATCCTAGTCTGTAGTTTCTCCTTTGTAATCTTTTCAGTCGTTTTTCTCCCTTTGGACAACCTCCAAATGACGTATAAATAAGCACTTGCAGCTTGCCTTGCCCCAATCAAGTCTGAATCAGTGCCTGAGGGTGATGTGCGAGCTCATTTCAAATGTTCAACCATGCATGATTTCAGGAAGATTGAGGCACTTCTGAGGCTTTTAGATTTACTTGGGGGATGCAGACAAGTAAAGGAATTATGTGTTGTAATGAAATTCTTCTAAAATTCCTCCCTGTGAATGTAATCATTTGGTCTTACTCAGGAGTTCTATTTTGTTCACATCTGGATACAGCATTGACTGGGTTTTCTTTATTCCTACATATGACAGATATCTTCAAGTCAAACACACTGAAGCAAGGCTGACATGCCTGCTCTTTCGCCCTCTACTGTTGAGAGCAGAGTTGTTTTTTTTTTTTGTTTTTTTTTAAAGCAGCTAAGACAACAAATTAATGTAGCCATGTGATTGTAACATTACACTACATCAGAAGCATAACAGTATAAGAAAAAAAAAACAACAAAACATAAAGGAAACCGTATTTGCAATTAAACTGTGTATTTTACTGTTCATCCAGGGAGAAAACTGATTCCAACTTTGTCCAGAAGCTAAAACACTAGAATAAGAACATCAAGCACTGAGTAACTGATGGACTCTGAAATGCAAGCATATAAACAAAAGCATTTTCCAATTCTTTCCATGTCTTCCCCCCTTTTTAGGGCTCCTTTTGTAGATACTGTAGTAAAAAGTTAATGCTTTTGAGGAGGGGCCAGCTATCCCTTTGCTCATCCGATCCAGGAACTATTAAACTTTCCACTTTTTGACCATCATGGCCAAGAGGAAAACAAACACAGGATTAAAGTGTTATGATGAAGGTATTTGCCCTAGAGGTTAGCGGCTGGCACACAATGCACCAAGCCCCAACTACACACACCCTGGGCTACACACACACATTATTATGCCATTAGTCTGACAAACTATAGTGAACAGAGAGCACCCCAGGCCTTAAAATCCCATACGTTATCTATTTTCCACACAAATGGAGCCCATTCTTAATGGGATCCTCTCACTTCAGTATTCAAAATATGCATCAGATGTTCCTGAAACTAACGAGTACAGAGCTTGGATACACATGGTGTTTGATGCCAAAAAAACAAAGCCATTGTTCCAGTACCGTATTGGAATGGTAGTATTTTCCTTGGATCTAGACCTAACTGCTACAGCAGCAACAACAGGCAAGTTCTGGCTGCATTGGTGGACAAATTATCCAGATTGGTTGCAGATGTGAATTTGCCCCAGCAGAAACCGCCTTGCCCAAATGACATCATAGGGTTATAAATGCAAGCACAGGCAAAAGGAGGGAGAAGCTGTGGAAAATGTACCCTAGTTGTTGGAATTTTCAGAAACTGATTGGAGTCATTTTGCAAAACCTAAAAAGCTCTTTAGTGTAATTAGGACTTAGTGTTTTTACGTAACATATGAGTTTGACAGTAATTGTGATCATTATTGTACACCAGTAACTCCATGTGTTTACACTTTCTGAGTACTTTCTTAACTCCACTGTACAGGCAGTTTGCAGGAAAGATGAAAGATGCTTTGCCCAAAAAAAAAAAAAAAAAAAAAAAAAAATCATCCGTCACGTTCATTACACACTGTATTATGAGTACAACCATTGCACCTAATGATTAACTTTGGGCTTCTCTGTCCTTGTGAGCCTGTTAGTGTGGACTAAGAGAGATGTTGGTTTAGCCCCAGACCATGTTAATAACTGCTGCTATACTAGCCACACCCCTCAAATGGCCTGTGGTTATGTAAGCGAGTGGGATGGATAAGGGAAAGTGCTGAAGCTGCTCCAGAGCCTGACTCAATCTGCCCTGCAGGGTTACACAGTTTTAGGCCAGAACTGTTCATCAAATATTATCTTTGGCACAATGTAATGCACCTTTCGAGAGCGTCTTCATTGGTGCTTTGTGATCCAAGGCCTTGCATTAGGCATGGCTCTGGGAGGCAGAACATTACCACTGGTCATTATATGATAAAGGAGCTCTTTTGTTCGGTAAATAATAGCAAACAGTAGGACGACTGACAGGTTTGTGCACTGTACTAGTGTCTTTGTTCACACATGTCTGGAGAAACTTTAAATATGCAAAGTTTGTAAAGGTTGCGCTAGTCTGTGTTGTCGTCATAACTGTTTTAAACAATTGAAGCAAACTTGGCACACATGATAAAAATCTGTTCTGCTAATCATTTCTTTCTATTTGTTTCACAAGTTACTTTTTTAGTAAAAGACGAGAGCCTATATTGTGTCAGATCACATTCAGTTTCCCTTTCAGCCCTAAATTCACCCATCCCACCCACAGTGGACAGAAGAGTCGGTGACACTACTATGAGGGGAAGAGAGACAAGAGGAGGGGGCTGCTTGGGTAATGCTGGGAGGCTCTAATAAAATGTAATCCTATTATATGGTTCCCACTAGAGGGCAACAATAATAAAGGTTTCCCTAATAACACGAGAAGACCAAACCCAAATGGAAAACAGCTCCTCCGGTCAAGTCCCACACTTGTACATATATCCTCTCATTAACCCAATTGCTGTTGGGCCACATTACACCAACAGGCCTTCGAGATTTAGCCATGATGGCAAAGCAAGAGTTAAGTCAAACAAATGTGTTTCATCAAACTGCAGTTTGGGCTGCTCTGCATAAAGGAATTGAAGGGGGGAGGTAGAGAAGCAGTGAGGGAATGTGTGCGGGTGGGAAGTTGGAAGCAGAGCCCTGAGGAAACCAATCAGAACTTCTCCACCCTCCCTTCCTGTGTCAAAGCCACTGGGGTCTCAGGTGTGTGTTACATGAGCTAATACCTCCCAAACTTGATTGTTTGTGTTAGAGTAATCAGAGTTTTGTAAATTACCATTTCGGAAATGATAGTTCTATCATTGGTAAACAAAATCACAATATCATAGAGGAATAGCGAAGTAGAAATCGCATGATGAGCTCAGCATCTTCAAATGATTATAGAATTTAATTCTCCAGAGTTGACCAAATATAATTTAATATTCCATACTAAAAAGTTAGAAAAAAAAATCCAAAACTGTGGTCGTTCATAAACAAACTCTTTGCGCAGGAACGGGGAAAGTGAGTATTTGACTAATGTTAACAAGAAATGGCAATCTCTCTGTTGCAAAATAACATAAACACAGACTCCCATATTTATGTGATTTGATAATGTAATGAATGAGTTATCCCTCTTCCCACTATCTCTCATATATGCAGGAAAATATTTATCATAAGTGACAAGGTGAGTGAGAATATCAATCATATTCTCGAGACAGCTTGAGTTATTAAGTGAGCCAATGTAACAGTATTACAAAACCCAGAATAACAAAGTTATTTATCTCTCTTTGCATGTGTGTATGTGTGCGTACATGGAGTTGTGAATGCCTGTGTTTATGTGTCTGACAGCATCAGACAGAGAGAGAGGGAGAGAGAGAGAGAGAGAGAGAGAGTGTCGCATGCCTTCCTGTTCCTGTACCACCCTCCAACCCCAGAGCCGCAGACTCAAGGCAGTTTCCAGAATCAAACAATTTCACGCAGCTACTGGAGGAGGAAATGAACTGAGCCCAGAGCAATAATAAAATTATACAAATGTTATTACAGACTCGCCTGCTACTGTCCTACTTTAATTCAAATTTGGGCACTCCAGGCGGTGCTGGTGGCAGAGACCTTCCTGAATAAATCAACATTAGCTTACGTCTAAATTATTAAGGAAGTGGGAGACTTTCTTGTTTATAGTATGAATTATTTAACAAGTGTTTAACGCTGTTTTTCTTCATGAATCCCCAAATATTAATTGCTAATGATCTTTAAGGTGTGTGTTTTATCATTTGCCCCTTCAGTTGCATGCTGGGAATTGAGAATCTGAACTTTCAAGTTGCAAGAAATCTGTCTGTTCCCAGTTAGATAAGCAGGAGATGTAGTCTGAGATATACACGGCTGGCATCTGTATGATGTGCAAATGAAGCTCCAGTTACAATAATATTCCCATCATATAGTCATTGTTGGTATTTACTGTGAACGTGGAAGTAAATTAAAGAATTACGAAGGCCGCCATTGTAGAAGCTATCCGTGCATTATCCGTTTTGCTTTGCTGATAAGCCATTCAAGATGCGGACAAGTAGACAGCTGAATAAGAGCTTGTCCAATACTTTGTGTCACTTCTTATTTGGTCTTTGCTAATCGAGGTGTCTGTAGCAACCTTGTGGAAATTTGTCAACACAGAGAAGACATTTTTGTAATGAAATGTCAGCATCTGATCGACACTTTACACCATCTAAGTTCGAAGAATCTCAAGTACAAAGCCTTGTTGTACATACAAATCTTTTGAGCCGCATGGTTATTTTCTACTGTAGCAAAATTCATAACATCACCATATTTCCAGTCCGCAGGGGGCAGCTCTTCTCACCTGTCCTCCTTCATCTAATCTTCAGATAAGCAAAGGCTGATAAATCAAATTTTGAGAGAGTCCATTTCCCATCTTTTGTCCCAGGAGGAGACGATCAATGAATAAAGCATGAGATTTATGTACTCATTTAGTTGGGCTATAAAGATGATTAAGGGAATCTGAGAGGGTGCTGGCCTGGAGCCACCAGAGCCTTAAGGGATACAGGCAGCCTGCCCACAGGTAAAGTGCTGCTGAAAGATTCAGTGTTGTCCATTTTCAACTCCAGTAGGCCTCAAAGAACCGCATCCATTAACATTACAAATCTCCCGCCAGACCTGACTCCAAGGGTTAGATTTGTGACTCTGACTGTTTGCAACATTTTAATAAAGAAGATGGAATGCAGTTTAATTAAGCAGTGAAATTAAGTGCCCTCATATCCATTAAATTGTAAAAATGTTCAGTACAGCAAGGTTGACAAAAGTTAAACTACTTTCTTTTAATTTTTTTTCTGCAGCCATCAAACCTTGTATTGAAGAACAGGATTCGTGTTATGGGGCTATGCAACACTTAATCCTCCTGTGTAGTTCTGAATTAACAGCCTGGACCAATTTCAAATGAAATGTAGCTCAGACTTATGAATAAAACTGACTTGTATCTACCCACGACTGCAGTGTAACCTGCACATCCAAGGCTCGTGGCTGCCCTCCTCTGGACAAATAAAACCAAAGGGGTTATCACACAATGGGCAATTACCACTATTGTCCAGTAGGTGATAGTGTTGTCACACACAAAAATGAATTAAGGAAGTAAGAAAGTGGGATGGAAGGAAGCCAGACCAAACAGGAGTAAAAAACAATTTAGATTTTGTAAGTGGATTATATTAACATTCTCCACTTGCAAATGCAATATAGTTGCACCATGTAGACAGCGCCAGTTGATGCAGCTGCGCCAGTGAAGCTTATCACTTCCTCTAAAACACAGAAGAAAGAAAAAAAAAAAAGATTGAATTGCACCTGTTCCTTTGCAAAGGAAATAAAGCGCAGGCATAACAAATCACCTCTATTCCGTATCACAAAGTGGGATCATTTCCTGTGCTCTCTGCTGATGGAATGAGATTACATGAAGCTATTCTCAGGGACTTAACTCACAAGGAACACACATCATGGACATTTATCTGGCCATAGGGAGACATTATCTAAAGGTAGATGAGCCAATCCATCACTGATCTGAACCTCCTTCTCCCCAGTGTTCAGCTCATAACACCAGAAAGAAGGAACTCAAGCAAAGTATGTCTTCATTTAATTTCTTATGAATGCATAAAAATGTTAGTATGTATGTGTGTGGTTACCCTGTTTACTACATCTATCAAGTAGTCAAAGAAAAAACACTTTTATTGCAACATATATATATATATATATATATATATATATATATATATATTTATTATTATTATTTGTTTATTTTTTTTCATTTTTTGACAACTGTTATCACACACTGGTTATCATTCAATCTGTAATGACACAATAGTGAACACAAAGGAAAAGCTGAGCAACATTTATCAAATCAGATTAAGATTTGTTAACAATAACTTAAAAACTTGTATAAATAATGCAGTTTTTGACATTAAAGAATACATTATAAAATCTCCGGAGAGGGAAATGTTTTAAAAGCTTACAGGCATTTTAGAACACGAAAAAATAAAAATCATTATGCAGTAACGGACATGAAAAAACACACATGAGGAAAAACATGATTATGGATTGTTTACATGAAGAGGAATCAGTTGTTTCCCAGACTAATGCACTGAAAATAGAGAGCACTGTAATGCAACTCTGAAAGTTCATCGTGGCTGTCCTACACTGAATGGGACCTGTGATGTATTTACTGACCACAAGGAAAACCTCTCAGATACACTACATGGACCAAATGTGACAGTAATCCAGAAATAACAAGGCTGCATTTTCTTCTTCACTTCTCCAGTTCAGTGTGATGACCCTACATAATTGGTTGACCTTACACATATTTCATATTTCATGAACACAATGTATCGTTGCCTGCCTTTCTGCAGTGTGCAATATACGCCTCATGAAAACACTGCTATAACAACACTCTGGGCTTCAGAACTAGTATTGACCAGGCTGTAGAAATTTGTATACACTTCAGAATTATGATTGAGCCACAACATCAAGTTACTTTATGGCAATGAGTGTTTTTCTTCTTTTTTTTTTAATGCTGTGCTGTGAAGTTTCATTTATTTATAGAATTCAGATTATGCTTTGAGGATGAGTCTTTGGAAGGGGTCAAGGTTCGAGATGGATATTTCAAAGTTGAAGTGTCAGTCTGCACTACAAATTGGTCTCCATTTCCAGTGCACGTGATAGTCATACCGAGGACAGCACTTCCCCAGACGAGTCCTGGTAAGGATCCTTTTTCTCGGCTTTCTCCAAATCGATGGAGCCTGACTTGATAGGAATGTCCTCTTTCTCCACCTCCATGTACTTCCCTGATTGGTCCTTCTGGAAAACCTGTTTGAGTCTCTGCTTTATCTCGGGGTCAGGGCAGTACAGGTACTCGTACAGAGCAGCGGCAAGGATTGCACCCAGAACGGGTCCCAGCCAGTACACCTACAGTAAAAGCCAAGACAAATGAATTCATTTGCTAGTTGCATAATTACAACACATAGCAGCTGTTTCATTATTATCACAAAATCCAGCCAAGGCTCTGCAGAGGAAGCTGTCATACTGTCCTGCTCTGCTGGGTTAAAGACTGGGGCAAGAGGGTCTTCATCACAGGCTGGTATATCACTGTTTGCACCATCAAGCATTTTCCCCCAAGAGAAAAATAGTTTTGAATTTGATACCAGCTACAATGACAGTAATGGATGGTGTTATACCTAAGTGCATCCCCCAGAACAACAATACACACATACACAAACACTGTACAATCCACAAACAGCTCAGTGGAAAATTGCCTGAATAGAAATATTTAAAGCTAATGCTATTAGCACCTTATTAAGGGACATCGTGTTATGTTACAGAGGAAAATGCTGTAAATGTGAAATGATTTACCGCTTGTTTTGTAGGATGAATTCATATGCTGAGATTTAAAAACACATCAGCATTTTTTTTCTCTTACAATATCTAGCAGAATCAATAGTATTTCCAGGACAGTTCTGCTGTTCTGGCAGCTGTAGTGAAACAGTAACCCTCCAAGGTTTCAACATGCCATACCAGTGTGGTACAGTAGAGCTTGCCCTCTCTAGGACATTGATATAATGTAATTATTCATTATTCTTGATGTCATTAAAAAAACTTTGAAACGTGATTTTCTTTTCCATGTTGAAGGTTTTTTGGAGTCTTACCCAGTGGTTTTCAAAGTTAAGTGTGACGACCGCAGGCCCAAAAGAACGAGCAGGATTCATGCTGGCCCCTGTATAAGGAATCTGAAACACAAATAGTCACAATGTATAAGTCTTAAACATAGTATTTTTTTTTGTTCAATGTCAAAAGCAAACATTTTTAGAATATTTCAAGCTCAGTTTTAATTTACAGAATGTCCCTGCATGTCTAATGCAAGTCATAATTTATGGTTAAACACATCTAAGGAGAAATCAGTCAAGTGGTGCAAGAGTTAAGATCTTTTTCCCTGTGCATTTATTTGCTCTGCAGGGTTTAAGAAGCCCCTAGAGACCGGTTGCCATGCGATGGCAGCCTCCAGTGAAGATGTGCATGTGGGTGTGAATCAGAAGCATACAATATCAAAAGATCAAAATAAGTTAAGAAACCCTGCTATAAATACTTGCCATTTGCCTTATTCAGACTGTAACTTCATATTCCTCTGTTCTTTAACTTAGTGGACGTTACTTACTGCAAATAAGTGGCCAATGGCTACAGCGAAGCCGATGGCAAGGCCGGCTGAGCCTCCTAAGTCTGTACGTTTGGAATCACAGGTGGCGAAGACGGTGAAGACGAGTTCAAAAGTTATGAGGATTTCTACGAGAAGGCCGTGTCCTAATGAGATGTTTGTGTTTACCTTAGAAAAAGAAGACATAATCTTACTTATAGAGGAAAAAAAACACAAACATATCACAGTGTCAAGTACAAATGAGTATTATTATTACCGTGGTCACGCTGAGGGTTCCTCTCAAAGACGCAGGTGTGACCAAGTAGAGAATCCCAGCTCCTGTTATAGCCCCCAGGCACTGAGCCACCACATAGAACAAACCCTTGGCCAGGCTTAGTTTTCTCGTTACAACCATAGCTGCAGTGACCGCTGGGTTAATATGTCCACCACTGATGTGTCCAAAGCATTGCACCATGGTAGCGATGCTCAGGCCAAAGCACAGGGAGATAAGGACTAGGTCAGCCGGGGGAGGTTTCTCCTCCCCTGCAGCCCAGTTGATGGTGGAGCCCAGACCGAGAAGGACAAAGATGAGAGTGGCCAGGTATTCTCCAGAGACAGCCCTCCAGAAGTCCTTGGTCCAGATCCCTTTAAATGCCACCATTATGCTCTGACAGTTACACCAGGATAGGAACCTCCTGGCAAAAAGAATAATGAGCAAAATGATTAGCCTACTTATGTATTCCTAGGGTGTGCATGTGGCTGGAAATGTACTGAACCCTATCAGGATAGCAGCCTCCAGGCACAACATTTATAACTCCACTAGGGATTTAAGCCAGTGACTTTCCATCACAAAAAATGCCATAAAGAGCATTCTTTAAATATTGTGTATAGGGGCAAATTATCACACTTACAGTCAGAGCATACAACATTTTATTGCTGTCACTCAGTGAACCTTAAACTACAAAAAAGAAAAAAAAAAAGTTCTTCTTTTGAGTTTTATTGCCACAGAAAAATGCCTGACATCAAATAAAGCACTTTTAAGTTACTCTAAATTTAGAGAAATGTTGAAAATGAGTTCTGAAATATTATTGCATTTGGTTCTGAGAGCCTCCAGGGAATCAAACTAGCACTGATCAGTACTTTTCCTGCAGCAGATTTAAAGGCTGGAACTTACCAAAAGCAATAACACGTTCTCCTTCTCTCTGTCCCCGTTGTGTTTGATGTGTTTTCATTCATTAGTCGTGGTGAGTTATTCCACCAGCAGAGACATCTCTTCTCTCATCACATGTAAAAGTTGAAATGGCTGTGACCTCCAGTACTTACAGTGAAGCAGCAGGCTGTCTGAGTGCAGGAGTGGAGCGCAGAGCAGCTCTGTCAGATGAACATGTTGTGCACATTGTGCCCCGGGATTGCATCCAGCAGCTTTATTAAGTTACTAACTGGGCATCACCTCATGGGAATTAAACAGCCTGCTCAGGGGGAGGAGTCATGAGATTTGCTTTCTGTGCAGACAGTAGCACAGTTGCACAAAGTGCGACCACATAGTGACTCAGTCAGCCTCAGCACCTCAGTCATATCAAAGCTTTGAAATCACTTCATAGTAAACAACCACAGCTGATATTAACCCTTAAAGACCCAGTGCTATTTTTGTGGCAGCTACCAAATGAATGTTTCTCTCTATTTAATCTTTAAGTGATTCCTCACCATTTATCATAATATTATCCTCTGTATTTTCTGTTTTTCAGTGAAAATCATTTATTTTCCTATATTTAGTTTACTGATCATCATATATAGTCGCGGAAAAAATTATTACATCACCCCTTGTTTTTTTTCAATTTCTTGTTCATTTTAATGCCTGGTACAACTAAAGGTACATTTGTTTGGACAAATATAATAATAACAACAAAAAGTGTTTAATTTTAGAGCTGATATCTAACCATTTTCCATGTTTTCTTGATAATAACCAAAATCACTTTAGTTCTTACATCAATATCTATGGCATTGTACTGTCAAAAACTGTGCTTTTAGACATTCCATGTTTTCTTTTCTGTCTGTTTTAGTCACATGATACACACAGGAGTTAGTATTTGATTGCATAACAATTTTTTTGATGACTTTTGATGGTCAAATTCTTTTTTTTTTGTGCTGCACAGACTTTAGATGTTCACAAAAGCTCAGAGTCACTTTAAAGGTTATTACATCAAAACAGAGAAAACTGAAGAAAAGTGACTTTTTTCAGCAAAGATTTTAATAAATGAACATAAAACAAGCATCTACAACTGCTATTATTTGTCAAATATCTGTGGGTTTTACTTGTGAATCAATGTTTCAGAAGATGACAGTATTTTGATGTTCATTACAGAGTCTCTGAATGTCCAAATGGACCATATCTGATGACCATGAAAAGATGACAAACTGCATTTTACCTCAATTATTTACAAGCATTGATAGAATTAATGGTTCGACAGTTATTAAACATTGTAGATCAGTAGATGGTTTTGGTCGCCAGTGGCTGTTTGGGTGTTTGAAGGTTAAGAAGACCATGAAAATATAGCAACAGCATTCTAAAGTGATAAAAGATATTAGTCTTATAGGAGACAAAACAGAGAGGAAAAGGATTATACATAAATACATTGATCACATGTAAAAAGTCCTTTTTCAGACTAAAATATTTGACTTTTTAGAGCAGTGAGGAGTAGGAGATGGAGATTCACATCAGTTGTTTTGTCCCTTTTCACAAAGTCATCTCATTGTTGACGAAGCCAAGGCTCTCGTCATTGTGCAACAGACATTATCTGAAGATTAATCTCAACTAATGCCTGGTTCACCCATGTATTAGTAGGAGCAGCCATGGCATCAGGCTTAAAGGATGTGCAATAGCCCTAAAAACCTCACGTTTACTTGAAGTTTGCATCCTTATTTTTATCTAGATCAAGAGATTAAGTGGTTACACATTCCAAACACAGGCACGCAGGCTGCCTTTGCCATCATTTATTCCATGATAAGCTTCCACAAATAAAATGGCCTATTTGGTATTAACAGAAAGACAAACATGTTATCTTTACGGTGATCAAACAAGCCTTGGTGGTTGAAAACAAAGATCAGAAAATGAAGGATAAAACCTCCTTCCTGTGCTATATTTGCCTGTTTTAGCGGAGGACATTTTTCTTGTGGAGTCTTTGTGACCTCTGGAGGATTTGAAAGGACATCTTAAGTGAATTCAGGAAAAAAATACCACATCTTTATGTATTATGTATATAACTTAAACGAGTTTACTTAACAGAAAAAACTCAAAGTCATTCTCAAAGAGCTTCGGTATGAGACAAGGTTTCATTAGATGTAGGTGTGTTTGCAAGAACTGATTACTAAATAAATGATATTATGTGCAAAATGATATTTCAGCCATTGTTGACATTATTCGCATCCAGTTGCGTAATATCTGTACGTTTATTGTTTTTTGTGGCAGATATGTGCAAATTTGATGATTGCATTAATGTCATATACAAGGAGACACGTTTTCAACAGCATTTCTACAGATACTGAAAAGAAATAGTGGTGTTTTCTCAGACATTTCACAGTTTGACAAATCTATTATTGCTTCATTCTACTTCATTCTTTTGTTCAAACCTTTAGAATCATTTGCTACAAGCTGGAAAATCTGTGACCTTGATGCTAAAAAAATGCCACATACACGACAAAGAGATAGACATTGTTTATTTTCTGCGCTGAGTTATGATAAAACTGTATGTAATGACCAGTGGACATGCTGAAATAGTCTGTTCCTTGTTAAGTTGAACAAGCATGACATCTAAACTTCAGCACAGTTGTTCAGCAGTACTGCCGTTTATTTTTGTTTTCTCAGTTAAATCATCCAAATCTTTTAAAACCTGATTCATTCATCTACACTAGTAGTTCTCAAACTTTTTACGGTGGAGTACCTCCTGCACCGGAAAAAATAAAATCTTATCAAGTGTATTTTTCTCATTTCTAGTCAAAATATCTCATCACACTTAAAATAAGACATGATCACCTGCTAAAGAATAACTTTTCAGTGAGATGTAAGAACTTATTTTTAGACAATAGATCTTGAAAATCTTATTTCAAGAAATCTTACCAAGATAATTTTCACTTGTTCCATTAGCAAATTTTTTGCTTGAATTAAGAAAAAAAAAAAAATCATGAATTAAGCAAAAAAAAAAAAAATCTGCCAATGGAACAAGTGAAAATTATCTTGGTAAGATTTCTTGAAATAAGATTTTCAAGATCTATTGTCTAAAAATAAATTCTTACATCTCACTGAAAAGTTACTCTTTAGGTGATTATGTCTTATTTTAAGTGTGATGAGATATTTTGACTAGAAATGAGAAAAATACACTTGATAAGATTTAGATTTTTTCCAGTGTGGAATATACTTTTTTTAGCCAAGTACCCCCAACTCTTCCATCAGGATTTTTGATTGAAAAAATATTAGTCAAAATTTGTCCATGTGCCAAAGGTGTCTGTTTATAATTTCAAAACTTTGTAAACAAACAACGTATATTCAACTGTAATATATAAAACACAACAAAAGTTTATGAGTAAATTTTGTGTGCAACATATAAACTGAAAAGTGCCCTCTTTCATTGATGAGGAAAATAAATAAATTGGTCATTAATTAATTAATTAATCTACCTGTCATCAACAAACAATAAATACTTAATTACTCAAATAAACTAATTTTTAATAATACCAAATAGAAATGTTCTTCAAATTTAACCAAAGCTTAAACAAGATGACTGACAATAAAACTATTATATGAATGTATTTATTGTGTTTTATATTTCAGCATTAATTCTCATTATTTATTTTGTATTTGGCACATGATGACTTATTTAATGTATTTTTCCCAAAAAATTCAAGTACTCCCTGGGCTTCTTCTAAGTACCCCTGAGGGTACATGTACCCCACTTTGGGAACCCCTGATGTACACTGTTGCCTATAATGTTGGAATAGTTTTATTATCAGAAACCTCTTTTTATTCCTATTTAAGTACTTCAATAATCACTTTTGTCCAGGTGATTACATACTGAATCCCAGTTACATCTTATCTATCAAGAATAAGCCATATTGTCACAATCCTTTCATGAGAAGAGGTAAAAATATTTTATTTAAACTTTACAATTTATGTCCCCCTTGAACATCACATTGATAGTTGTTCTCTAATGTCATCTCATCTAGCTATAAGACTAATCTCAAGTATGTGCTACAGGTGGCTCCTCCTCTGCTGTAAAAATAATAATAATAATAATAAAAAAAGAAAAGTCATCAAGTAGAAAGCAACAACTACTTGTATTATTGTATTACCTAACTTAAAATTCAAAGTGACCTTGCTCTGAGGGAACCATCCCTTGGGCTTTTGCATGTGTTTTTTATTTGCTTTTAAAATTCTTCCTGCTTTCTAAGCCTGCATAGTGCTTAAGGTAATATCTAAACAACAAAAAAGGTCAAGAGCAAAGTAAAGCCATTACAGATCTGAGATAAAATAAAACCTCCTGGATTGAAAGAAACCGCAAAGTATAGTTATATCAACACAACATGTCAAATATCTTATTTATCAGGTTTTCCTTGGGTAGACACAGTATTTTTACGCTTAAATCCATCAGTGTATATGATTGGTTTATTTCTTATTATCTCCTCTTTCTTTCTTCCTTATCTTAGTTTGATTTAAAGCCAGGGACGAATACAATGACGTTAATAAAACACAGTGACTTACGTTAGTCCAGTATGTGAATGGAAATAATACAACCCTTGTCCACCCACACACACACACACACACACACACACACACACACACACACACACACACGCTCTAGTCATGCATGTACATAATAAAATGTGCTTATGTTGTTGTAATGATTAAATATATTAAAATCCCATTAGATTGTTCTTAAGTAAATAAGTGACTGATTGGTGGTGACCGACGCTAAAAGCTGGTTAATGTTTAACCTTTGCTCTGGATACTTCACCTTCTCTCCTTGGGATAGGCATGAAGGTGCTAGACGTTACTGAAACGTCTAGAATGTCGCCATGCAGAGGTACACTGAGGACGGACACATACTGCAAACAACTGGATATCAGTAATACGATCCATTGTGCGATTCCATGGCACCGAGGGATATAAAGTATCTCTTAAAAAAGACGTTTCTCAGTTTGGATGCCATTCTCGGTGAAAGAAGGAAGGCAAAGGAAGATATATTGTCATCACTTGTCACTTCTCTTTTGCCAGCTTGTATCATCTTGCTCTTAAAGTCAAAAACAAGAGTGGAATGCGAAGGGTGTTATGTCAAAAGGAATGCTTTTTCTTTCCTCCTTAGAATAAACAAGACACCACAGATTTCCCCTGTCCAAATCAGGAGCTTTGGGACTCGGTAACGTCACTACTTTAGAGCATAAACTTTTAAATAAGTTGGACAAAAAAAAGCCAACAGCACGGATAAGAAAGAAAACCTCTTCACCATATAGACTCAACCTGCAAAATATTCATAATATGACAATTATGCATGCGGTACAGTTTTATTTACAATGGTAAATATGGCTACCAGGCTTGCTCACTTTACACTGGATTTTCAATCTGTGCACCATACGAGCCCGCATATTAATAAGCTCCATAATTTGTTATAAAACAGTTACTCTGTATGATGAGGAGTTCTTTTCCTGGATCCCATTTCTAGAACACCTCCAGGCGTCACACACTTCAGAGGAGTCCCTTTTTTACTAATTAAAAGCTTGCCTTAATTCTTCAGATTTGCATGTATTTAAATTACAGTTGAGTCAATTAATGTTTGTTGATACAGTATGCGTTCTGTTTGATTAGAAAACTGTCCCCCAGATAAGGTAGTTTAGTATGAAGTTTCATTACATTTTGGCTATAACTTATATTGTTATAGACAATGCTGATAATTATGGAGCAAGTGTGGCTGATGCTGCATGATATAATATGCAATAGTGTTTTACAAAATCAGATTTAACCCATTCATGCATGAATTGTTAGTAAACTAGTGGTATTTTGGACATAAAACATATACAACTGGATTTTCTTCAATGTCTTCTTTTCTTTTGCATAATACAGGGGTTGGACAAAATAATGGAAACACCTTAAAAAATCAACAAAATATAATTTAATATGGTGTGGGTCCGCCTTTTGCGGCAATTACAGCCTCAATTCTTCGAGGTATTGATTCTTACAACTTGTGAATTGTTTCCAAAGGAATTTTAAGCCATTCTTCAGTTAGAATACCCTCCAACTCTTGTAGAGACGACGGCGGTGGAAATCGACATCTTACTTGAATCTCTAAAACTGACCATAAATGCTCAATAATGTTGAGGTCTGGGGACTGTGCCGGCCATACGAGATGCTCAACTTCATTAGAATGTTCCTCATGCCATTCTTTAACAATTCTAGCTGTATGGATTGGGGCATTATCATCTTGAGGTGAAGGTGTTTCCATTATTTTGTCCAACCTCTGTACACCTGCTGTTTGTTGTAGTGGATTCCATGCATCAATAGTTTAACATGTAATGGTATTATTTTTCTAAGCATAAACACACCCATAAGGCTCTTTCCACAAAGACAATAAGAAAACTGATAATTTCAGTGTAAAATGTACCTGTCCACTGTCATGAATGACATGAATCAATGATTATATTCTGGGAAACTGAGACAAACTATTCCCTAAAGTGTAAATTATTGGAGAATTATTTTTGTAACCATGTTTTGATTCATTAAACAATATTGTGTATAATACGGTGGCCCAGAGAGGCAACAGCTCCCCAAAAATTATCCACTATGAGAAAAAAAGAGACTCTGATTTATTTAAAAAGAAGTATCTAAAAAAAAAAAAAAAAGTACCCCTTAAATAAAAATAAACTTGTGTATATATATATATATATATATATATATATATATATATATATATATATATATATATATATATATATATATATAAAACAATCTTCAAAAAAAAAAAAAAAAACTTGTAATAAAATTAAATTTGTATAAAGAAATGAAAATAAACTTGTATGATTTTTTTTTAAAAATAATCTCCTCAAATAAAATAGACTTCTACCAAACAAAATGGGTCTCAAAATAAAATAGAGCAAAATTAAATTAAATTTTAGGTTTTAAAATATGTTGCCCCAAAATGAATATCATCCAAATAAAAAAGACACACACACACAAAAAAAAAATCATATTCATCAAAAAAAGAGTGTTTGAAAATACAAAAATTCATGTGTCTAAAAACCTGTTCACTTTTTAAATAAGAAAAAAAGAAAGGAAAAAAACAACAACAACGATCCACCTTTTCAATTAAAGGGCGTGCTGTTTACCCTATAGGTCTTCTGCTTTACAATTAAGGCCACCACAAAAAATAAATCATGGGCTGGACATTTTTAAGGCCTTCAGCTAATGTGGCTAATGCTAAGGAAGTGGCACCAATACAACAACCACACTCTCACCAAACCCATAGATAGTGGAGGTTGGTGCACAAAAAAAAAGTTATTTTAAAAATATATTCATTAATATAGTTTGCAAAGCGATTAAACAATTAAATAAGGTTCCTATGTCTGCTTAAACTTAGGCATGAGAGTTAAATGGTTAAGGTTAGGGTTAGGGTATGGTTGGGGTTAAGGAAGAGACCCTTTGGGTAAACAGCACCCCCTTGAATTGAAAAGGTGGATTTTTTTTTTGTTTTTTTTTTTGATGAACTTCATTTAAAAATGAATATTGTTTTCTTTTTAGGTGAATGAAGTTTTATATTTTCAAGCTCTCTTTTTATTTTGATGAATGTATTTTTTTTTAATTGTCAAATTGCAGTTGCCTTTTTTATTTTAATTATATTTATTTATTTATTGTCAAGTGATTTTATTTTTGAGGCAACATATTTTTATACCTGACATAAATAATATTCCAGGAGATTTATTTATCAGTTGTTTTTTTTTTAATCAAGTTTATTTCATTTCTTTGACCACATTTATTTTTATTACAAGTTGGGTGTTTTTTTGGAGATTGATTTTTCTTTCATACAAGTTTATTTTTATCCAAGGGATGCATTTATTTTTCAGATACTTATTTTGAATAAATTACAGTCTTTTTTTCTCTTATAGTGGCAATTTTTTTGGGCTGTTACACCTCTGGGCTACCATATATAAGAAAAAAATAAGACTTTATTTATCCCACAGTGGGGAAATTTAAGTGTCACAGCAGAATTTACAGCAAAGCGAGCCTAACATGTATTAGAAAACACACATCAATTAAGAGTTAGAGTCATTACTGCAAATAACGCAGCTTTAATAAGGGTTAAGTTAAAACAGTAGAACCAGCATGCTTCTGTTCTGTCAGTGTGTATGTGCTTGTCACATGTGAACATATACAGTATACAATTCCAGCATTGCACCTTAGGAATAAATAATTATTAAAAAAAGAAAAAAGCTAAACACAGTGGGCCACTTTCATTAACATTCTCGTAAACACATAAAGATGACAACCCGAAAATACAGAAATCCAACTGTAACCCAGGGGGCTGACAGTGTACGGCACAAACAGAGGGTCCCTGATAACAAACATGTTTTCCTTGCCGAGTAATACTGCCATGCTTCGTTAGACACCAGCTACTGCCTTTGTTAGTGCCGCACCATGCCAAGTTTTGCAAATGCCACAGTGAAGCAGTCCCCAGCACGATTATATAAGCTATAAACTTGACAAGATGCCAAATCAGCGGCCTCTTCTTCAAACACAGAACTTGTAATAGGGACAATTCTTATTGAAGTCAATGACGCAAATTGAGACAGTTTGCCTGTGAAAGCTCATTTGAACTTTGACACAGGGATGAAATCATGCTGTTAACCCTTTGATGCATGAATTATGAGGACCTTAGTCTAGATTTTTTTTTCCTGAGTGTTTTTATTCCTCTTTAGGCATGAAAAAAACAATGTGATTGAAACGTTTTATGAACCAGTGTTTTATGGAGTTACAAAAATGTCCACTCAGTTGGACACCATGCAAGAAAAAAACATGTATTTAACCTCCTAAGACCCAGTTATGGGTTTTCTGTGTTTATATTTATGGACAAGAGTTTCACAACTTTATACAAAAAAAAAAAAAAAAAAAAAAAGAAAAAAAAAGAAAACTGTCCACCACAAAGAACATTCCATAAAAATTTCAAAAACTGCATCTGAAAAAACTGTTGCATCATGATGTTTCCAATATAGACACTTATTTAATAAAAAAAAAAAAAAAAAAAGCTTGTACTTTGCTGACATTTCCTAGGTCTTAGGAGGTTAAAACTTAATATCAGAAAGTGATATACTGTGTGAAAACTATGAAATAATTTTTTTTAATGTGGCTAATCTGATGTTTTCTCACATTTTAACATACTCTAATACTAGTTATTACTCACTTCATAGCGATAATATTAAAAAAAACAAACTTTTTGTTTCAGAAAACTGTTAATTACAGTCTAATAACAATTAGCAAAGGATTTACTCTCAATCATGTCACTGCAGATCAGGTTTATCAAGAACAGTAGAGTTACGGTAATTGTATGAATTATAGTGTAGGAGATGATGCACAAACATCCACTGTGTTGGCTGATATGGAACTAAAACAACAAAACCCATGAATATACAAGAGAACAGCTGGAGAATAACTGTCCACTGGAGTGACCACTATGCATGAAAGGGTTAAAGGTTAGGTTTGGTCAGATTATGACAGAGATGGAACATACACACAGCCAGCTTTTATACATCCGGAAAGGTGTAAAGTTGGAATAAAATAATTGTCCCTTTTCTCATGAAATGATTGTGATGTGATGTATTCTTGGTAGAAATTTAACTGGGACTCAGCATGTAATCATTACACCAGGTCAAATGTGATTACTGATGTGATTAAATTCAGATAAAAAGAGGAATTTAAAAAAAAACAAAAAACTATTCCAACTTCATGGACAACAGCATACTTCTTTAGCAGGTTCTCCAGCCATTATATTCATTATAGTCAAACATGGATGTAAAGTAAAATAAGCGGGTGCTACTTTTGTGTGTTATTTGTATATTTGTGTTTATTGTTTGTGTATTTGTATTTGTGTATAGCCATTATAGTCAAAAATGGTTGTAAAGTAAAGCTATTGTTTCATTTGTGTATTGTAATACTTGTGAATCTGCATTAGATCCCAAATAAGGATGTACACAAATAAGTAGTCAACTTTTTTTTAAAGAAGTAGCAAAATTTTATATGGCGATGGGGTGGGAAAAGATATGTTTTGCTTGTTTTAACGTTCATACAGGATATCACAATTCTTTTCTTGTATTTGCAGCAAAATAGACACATTTTTAATTATTTTATTTATTTCTTCATTTATTTTTTTTAGGGACAATGCAATGAAACATAGTGGGCATGTAGAACATCTGATGTTCTGCACAAAGAGGGTATAACATTTAGCTGATTTTCGACTCCCATCCCTAGGTGGGCTTTTCAGCAAAGACAAGCTGTGCTTCCTTTAGCATTGCTGTATTCTACAGGGTGGGTGGAAAGTAACTAGGCATTAGAAACTGCTTATAGAATTTTTAGTATCACTGAAGTCACGATAAAAACATTTTTTAATCAGACAACACTAATGGGGATTTCTTGTTTTCTCATTGTCTTATTTCTTATTTTCTTATTGTCTTCTTTTTTTTTTATTTCTTATTTTCATATTGTCTTATTGTCTCATTTCTAAAATTCCTCATTTTTCCTTATGTTTTATTGCCTATTTCTTATTTCTTTATTTCTTATTTTCTTATTTCTTATTGTCTTATTTCTTATTTTCTTATTTTTTTATTTTCTTATTTTTTTTATTTCTTATTTTCTTGTTGTCTTATTATCTTATTTCTTGTTTGTTATTTTCTTATTATCTTATTTATTTTTTTTATTTTTTTCTTGTTTTCTTATTTTCTTATTTTCGTATTGTCTTACCTCTTATTTCTTATTGTCTTATTTCTTATGTCTTATTTTCTTATTTCTTATTTTCTTATTGTCTTATTTTTTATTTCTTATTGTCTTATTTCTAAATTTTCTTATTGTCTTATTTTTTATTGTCTATTCCTTATATCTTATTTTTTTATTTCTTATTTTCTTATTGTCTTATTTCTTATTTTCTTACTTCTTATGTTCTTATTTTCTCATTATCTTATTTCTTTTTTCTTATTTTTTATTTCTTATTTTCTTGTTTTCTTATTTTCTTATTTGTTATTTTCCTGTCGTCTTATTTCTTATGTCTTATTTTCTTATTTCTTATGTCTTATTCTCTTATGTCTTATTGTCTTATTTTCTTATTTCTTATTTTCTTGTTTTCTTATTTTCTTATTTCTTACTTCTTATTTCTTATGTCTTATTTTCTTATGTCTTATTTTCTTATTTTTTATTTTCTTGTCTTATCCCAGACGACATCCTTCAGAAGGTTGTTCATTCCACCCCTGACCATTTGAGGAAACTGGTTGACACTGAAATATGAAGATTTACTTTCATTTTCCCATATAATAAAGAACATGTATCATTTGTTTCAATACATTTGTAATAGGAATATATATTTCATTACCAATTTTTAATGTCTACTTACTTTTCCCCTACCCTGTATATCACTTCTTCTTTTCCTCCTTCTTCTCAGTGCTAGCTTTACTGCATCCTCCCTGGTGATGTTCCTACAGTATTTAATCAGCCTCACCTCCAGGCTCTGATTCTAGTTACCTTGAGGGAAGAGGATTTTACTCCTAACCTTGCTCTGCGCAGTCTTAAGTGTTTGCTGCAGGGGAGTCATGCCTATAATGCTAAATATTAACTGCATATAGTCAACTTTCACATGTCAATAAAACCTTGTGAGATGTCTGACCAAAATGTAATCAGTTCTGGTCAAAGGCAGTTTGTGTAAATCTTGTAGTCCAATACCAAAACACACTCTCACACACATACACACACACTTTCCCTTTTCTCCCCGTCTGTCTCTCAGAAGCACTCAGATCACCTTGAGATTATAAGGCTGTCGGACAAAAACAACTTGACAAGATCCCGATGTTTTCTGCTGCGGGCTGAGGGCACATTCCATGTAAGCTTCATTACTCCTATTCAATCACCCAGGGAGTGTAGTCGTATACTCAGATTTTCTACTTGGTCAAACTTGAGCAAAAGACATCCCTTCTGTGGTAGAAATATACAGATAAAAAAAAAAACAGTCCTGTCATGCTATTATCTTAGAAAGTGAATAACTAAAAAACTTCTCAAAGATTTGCGTAGAAATAATAAAAATTTGACAATATGTAGCATCCAAACTGCTGCTAAATGTTACCTTTTGACTCTCTTCACAGCGCCAAAATGTGCACCGTAGTGAGGAATCTAGAACCTGAATCATCCTGTCATTTGCAAGTCACTAAAGAATTTTTGCATGGTTTGATGAAGGCATCTACTGTGGGATCAGAAGAGCTCAATCTAACTTGTGGAGATAAACATGCAACATTTACATGCACAGATGAACCCATGAAGCTCTGCACACAATTACCCACTACAGTCACTTTCTATTGGCTTTTGTTTCACATGTCACGAGATTATAGTGTTGCCATGAAGGATTTTTGGCAAGAAAATGCCTCTTGTGGTTGTATAAAACTAAAATGGAGATGGTACAGTAAGTCAATTTTATGTATTGTTTTTGTATTCTGGGATCACCAGGCGTGGATAACGCTTTACACCCTGTCATGTGATGACGCCTTATAAGGCTCTCATGAGAAAATCGCATCATCTTCAGCATAGGTTATCATCACCTGCTGGGGATTTTAAGACCCATTTTTCTTTTTCCTCTCTGTTCGTTTCTGTCACACTCAGTTTAGTTCACTTCAAAGAGATGCAGCGGCTTGATAAGAATTTTCCGTCGCTAATACTGTTATACAGAAACAGAAAAAAAAAAGTATGTACATATTAAGACAACAAATCAAAAGCTCCAAATCGCCTATGTGTAAACCAGTGTTTTTCAACCTTGGGGTCGGGACCCCACGTGGGGTCGCCTGGAATTTAAATGGGGTCGCCTGAAATTTCTAGTAATTGATAAAAAATTAAAACTTACTAATAAAAATTTATATTATATAGCAGTGGTTTCCAACTTTTCTTGGCTCGTGACTAGGGATGGGAATCGTTTAGAATTTAACAATTCCGATTCCATTATCGATATTGCTTATCAATCCGATTCCTTATCGATTCTCTTATCGATTCTCATTGGGTGAAGGAATAAAAGAGTACAAACGGGTGTGTTTGCATTAACTGTCTTTTAAATTTCCATCTCTGCACAGAAAATATAACATATACAGTATGTACAAATAATAATAACAGAGGACGCCAGCCCGGTTTGGGGGGGGGGGGGGGGGGGGGGGGGGGTACAGTGAAAGTGAAACTAAAGACGCTTTACTAATTCCTCTATTGCTGCATTTCTACTATGTGGAACCGGTCAGCTTGGCTTGTCTCCTGTTGTTGTGCACCTCATTTCCTTTCCCTTCTTACCTTCGGAAACTTGTATTTGAGGAGTTACGACGTTTGTTTCCCACACCGGAACTGGAACCGGCCCGGTGTTCACTCTGCTGCTACATTCACAGGCGCCACTAAATGGCGAATCAAATACGTGACATTCCTGTAAATGATTCACATGCTGTGGACAAATGTTTGAGGATATTGGAGGAATTCTACCCTTTTGAAGACATGGGAGCTTGCAAGTGTTCCAAGTAAGTGGACCTGGTGTCGTCTTTTACGACCGTTTCTGCCTCAATGCCATGTTGGCCACATTCTGACCAAAACAATGCAGCATACGTGTGATGTCATCGCGCATGCACAACGAAGGCGGAATCGATAAGCAGAATCGTTAAGCAGGCAGGCAAATGATTCCAAGGAATCTAGCTACTGGGAACCGGTTCTCATAAAAGAACCAGTTCTCGATTCCCATTCCTACTCATGACCCCATTTTAACACTACAAATTTCTAGTGACCCCAGACATTAAAAACAGAGACTTTTTTTTTTGGCTAAAATTAAGTTGTTTTTGATCATGTAATAGTTTGCTATACTATGTTGCAAATAACTGTTAATTTTAGACAATATTTAGACTATATAATGTAAATTTTTATTTGAAAGTTTTAATTTTTTTGTATAAATTATCAGAAATTTCAGGCAACCCAGACATTCAAAATGGAGACATTTTATTCGCTAAAATTAATTTGTTTTTGATTGTGTAATAGTTTGCTATAATATGTTGCAAATAAACATTAATTTTAGGCAACATTTAGGCTATGTAATGTAAATTTTTATAAGTAATTTTTACTTTTTTATCAATTTCTAGAAATTTCAGGTGACCCCCATTTGAATTCCAGGTGACCCCACGTGGGGTCCCAACACCCAAGGTTGAAAATCACTGTTATATAGCCTAAATGGTGTCTAAAATTAACATTTATTTGCAACATAGTATAACAAACTATTACATGATCAAAAACAAATTAATTTTAGCCCAAAAAATGCCTCTGTTTTGAATGTCTGGGGTCACCAGAAATATGTGATGTTAAAATGGGGTCACGAGCCAAAAAAGGTTGGAAACCACTAGTGTAAACTATCAAAAAGCATCAGAAATTGATGGTTTACTCTGGACGGCCAGAATGCTGCAACAATTTAGTGTGATCGCTCAGTTGGAAAATGGCTCTGTCTCACACGCAGAGACATAAAGTTTCACTCTTGTTTTCAGTCGCATATTTTTCAGAAATGACAAACAAGCAAAGGGGGCAAGTTTTTAATAGCCTGTCAGAGAGGTTTACAGGCGGAGTCCTTTTAAACTGAGGGATGGCCTGTCAGTATCAGTATGAGACGTCTGCATTTCAGTCCACTTGTTAATTGAGAGTGCACTCGGCCCTGCTCTTCCTGGAACAGGCGGTGTTTTCACATTGCCAGGTTGTGATCTACCACCTACAGAGCAAACATCATAAATATCTTACTTTCACAGCAACTAAACATTGTTGACTGACTTTGTCTCTCACATGTCTTTGTCTTTCCATTTTTGATTTAAAAAGCAGTCAGGGGGAATAAATCTCTACTGTGAAGCTTGAGGGAGAAATATTGTAATTTTCAGCCTGGCCAGACTTATAGACAGTACTTAGAACAGGGGTGTCAAACATGCGGTCTGCGGGCCAAAACCGGCCCCCCCAAAGGTTCCACTCTGGCCCACTGGATGAATTAACAAAGTGCAAAAATTACACTGAAGATATTAAGGTGGGCCATGGCTCAGATGGTAGAGTGGGTCATCCAGTAACCGAAAGGTTGGCGGTTTGAATCCTGCTCTGTCCTAGTCAGTCCGCTGTGTCCTTGGGCAAGACACTTCACCCTCCTTGACACTGGTGTATGGTGGTGGTCGGAGGGGCCGTTGGTGCAAATTGGCAGTCACGCTTCTGTCAGTCGGCCCCAGGGCAGCTGTGGCTACATATGTAGTTTACCACCACCAGAGGGAGATTGTGAGAGTGAATGAATAATGGGTCAATAATGTAAAGAGCTTTGAGCGACCAAAAAAGCGCTATTTAAATCTAATCCATTATTATTATTAACAGTGAAGGGAACTGGTTTTAGTTCAGGGGTCAAATACAGCCTAATAAGATGTCAAGTAAAATAATAGTAATAGAGCACAGATGTCAAACATGCGGCCCGGGGGCCAATCCGGCCCCTGGGATGAATTTGCAAAATGCAAAAATTACACTGAAGATATTAACAATCAAGTGTGTTAAAATCATTTCACGTCATTTTAGTCTAAAGTGGATCAGAACCAGTAAAATACTATCATAGTAACCTATAAATAACGAAAACTGTAAATTTGTCTCTTTGTTTTAGTGTAAAAAAAGTAAAATTACACAAAAATATTGACATTTACAGACTAGCCTTTTACAAAAAATGTGAATAACCTGAAATGTCTTAAGAGAAGTATGTGGAATTTTAATAATATTCTCCCTGTTATTTAATGTTTTGTGTATTTGTAGGTCCACTGTGATCGCTAAGTTGTGATTCACATGTATAAATGATAAGCTAAGGTGTAACATTGTTAACACTGCACTTATTTTACTGACGAATTTTCAGGTTGTTCATATTTGTTCATGCTATGTTCAAGTACAATTCGTAGATGTAAACATTTTCATTACGGAATTTACTTTTTTCACTCAAAAGTTCTTATCCTGTTATTTATATTATTTTACTGGTCTGGCCCACTTTATATCATATTAGGCTGAATGTGGCCCCTGAATTAAAATGAGTTTGACACCCCTGTAATAGAGTAATAACCTATAAATAATGACTCTAAATTTTCTTTTAGGTTTAATGTAAAAAAAAATATTACATTATGTCTATAAATAATGACGATTCCAGTTTTTGTCATTGTTCTAGTTAAAAAACACAACATTAAATTATGAAAATATATATGCTCTTAAATGGACTTTTTATTACATTATATAGATATGAATGTGATAGGAATCTGTCTCTGTGCTGGCTGTAAATCTCTGTTTTTGTTTTGATGGTGGCGCTGAGCTGTTTTATTTTGTTTTGTGTTGTTTTGAAAAATTTAACTTTAATACATATATTCTTTAAAAAAATTATGAAAATATTTATATTAACAAACTATCGAAGCTGAGGCATAATATTGTTAAAATGACTGACTTTTCTTGAGAAATTTCAGTTTTTTCAGGTTATTCACATCTTTTTTTTGTCTTTGACTAGTTTGTAAATGCACATAATTTTGTAATTTAATGGGATTTTTTTGCACTAAAACAAAGAGATACATTTGGAGTTGTCATTATTTATAGGCTATTACGTTATTATTTTACTGGTCCAGCTTATGTGAGATCAAACTGGGGTGTATGTGGCCCCTGAATTAAAATGAGTTTGACATCCCTGACTTACAACACCCAGCCTTGTATTACATCCTACTGAGGAATCTGAGCTGTTAACCTTCTACATGATCCTGTCTGGGACTGATATTTATTTCTAAAACATTGGCAAGTGACAAGTGATGACAGCAAGTCTGTACAGGTTGAATAATCTAAACTGCAAAGCCTATTTATTTATTTATTTATTTAATTTTATTTATTTTATTGTATGTATGTATTTTTTTATTTTATTTTATGTATGTATGTATGTATTTTTTATTTTATGTATGTATGTATTTTTTTATTTTATGTATGTATGTATGTATGTATGTATGTATGTATGTTTTTTTTTATTTTATTTTATGTATGTATGTATGTATGTTTGTATGTATGTATGTATGTATGTATGTATGTATGTATGTATCTTTTTTATTTTATATATGTATGTATGTATGTATGTATGTATGTATGTATGTATGTATGTATTTATCTTTTTTTATTTTATGTATGTATGTATGTATGTATCTTTTTTATTTTATATATGTATGTATGTATGTATGTATGTATTTATCTTTTTTTATTTTATGTATGTATGTATGTATGTATGTATGTATGTATGTATTTATCTTTTTTATTTTATTTTATGTATGTATGTATGTATCTTTTTTGTTTTATTTATGTATGTATGTATGTATGTATGTATGTATGTATGTATGTATTTATCTTACATTCATTAAGTTATAACCTCATTTTGTTCAGCATTAATATTCCTCCTATTTTCTCTAACATTGAGATATTTATGTCAATATCTTGTTTATGGCCTCAGAAGCCGAACATCAGCTTATGAACTAAAATCACAGACTTTAGTATTTAGAGAATTGCATCATTACATCAAATGGAAATGTTCTAGCTTTCTTGTGCAACATTTTATTTATACATATGTGGAAAACGCACGGCTTTTAATGAGACATTTTAAAAGTCATGAGGGGTGAAATACATTAAGAACAGTTGGAAAAACCTTTTCCACTTGGAGTAATTAAAAGGCTCTCTGTTAAGGCTCAGAAAAGCCACTGAGTGAAGTGTGCTCCAAAGTTTCAGCCTGTATGACAGATCAGCCCCAAGGCCATGTCCATTTTAAGTCTATGTTGTGGTACAATGAAAATGAAAAAGCTTTTTGGTGTCTACATTTTTTTTCTTGATTTTTACATGACATGTCAGTAATGGTTAGATACGAATTATGTGACGTAAAAGAAAAAAAACAAACATGAGAGGGGTTGAGACGAGAAGCAGCAGACACAAGCAGGAGACATGTAATACATATGTGGGTATGCCAGCTCCGTATCATATTGTAGGTTGTGAGTGACTGTCGTCAACCTCCAACATACTCTGCATCACAAACACAATCTGGAGCCTCCATGATAAAACCAGAGGCCTTTTAAGATGCTGTAAACAGTTTTCCTTAAGTAATCCTTAAGTGCTAGTTCAAGGGTGAAAAACAACATTCACAAACTGCAAAACTAAATGTAATGTTATGAGTGCATGTGGGGTCAAAAGGTTTTTTCACACATTAATGCACTTTTGTTGTAAAGTCTTACTTTTACAACAGCTTGAAAATGATTTTTTCTCTATATACAACCTTTCTGATTCATTACAATTAGCTTATTTGCATTTTTTGGGGTAAAAATCAGTCTTTTCCAGTATTTATTTTATTGATCATGTAGATGTTCATAAAAGCTCACATTAAAGTTCAGTGGTTTTATATCAAAAACAGAGAAACCTGAAGTAAATCTGACTTTTAGGAGTTAAATATATCATTAACTGAACATAAACCAAGTGTGTCCATTCACTGTCATTAGTCGCTTTTCCATTGGACATCTGTGCAAAACTTTACCGATATTTACAAAATGTCGAAAAACAAAAGTGCATAATGTCGGTTTTTCCATTAAATCCCAAATGCGATGATTTGTTTATTTACTATCGTGAGATGACACAAGAAATCATTCCATAAACATGGCAATGAATGTAAATGTGTTGATTTACAGATATATTCATTATTATTATATATAACCCCTCTATGTCGTACTAAATTAAAAAATGACTGGGTTTCCTGGTGTGTCCACACATACTGCGACATTTTTCTTCTTCTTCTTCACTTGTTGTAACCAAGGTTATTATCGTTAACGAAAACTAATGAAATGACGAAAACTAGAATTGTAAAAACATTTTTGTTAACTGAAATAAATAAAAACTATAATGAAAAGAAAAAAACGACAACCAACTGAAACTGTATTGTGTGTTTACAGAACTAACTAAAATGTATAAAAATTATGGATGAAATTCCCTTCATTTTCGTCTTTGTCAATGTTGGATTGATATAAAATTGATTTATTTCCCCCAAGCAATTTTAGCTGCTGGCACCATATGATATTTAACGGTCCGTCACCACTTGTCACTTGTAGTTTCCAGTCATCTTCTGGTCCCCACTCTACCTGGAAACATGGAGACTAAAGTTGGGAGAAAGCAGCAGAGTCCTGTCTGGGATTTATTTGAATACGACGAAGAAGAAGAGAAAAGATATAAAAAACAAAAACTAAACTAAAACTAAGCATTTAGAAAATAACGAAAACAAATAAAAACTACCAAACCTGCTCTAAAAACGAATTAAAACTAACTGAATTAGAGAAAAAAGTCAAAACTGAGTAAAACTAAACTATAATGAAAAATCCAAAACTGTTATACCCTTAGTTGTAACGTATGTCAACATCTGTTTTTTTAATTCACTTGACTCCAGCTGCGAAAAAAAGTCTTTCCATTGCAGTTTTACATGATGTACCATTTGCGCTACGCCTGAAAAACCACCTCTTGCCAGCGATAAATTAGACTTTTGGCGAAATTGTCGTTTTTCCATTTGGTAAATTTTTATGTACAAGTTATATTTGCTCAATTTGAGGATCAATGAAAAAGCAACTATTGATCCAACCCCATGGGTTTTACCGGTGAATCAATGCTGTAGAAGATGACGGTGTTTCCACATTTACTATGGAGCCTCTGAACATCTAAATGGGTCATATCTGATGACCAGTGGCGGCTGCTCGTCTTTCAGAGAGGGGAAGCTCATTGTCGGCTTACATCAAAAAAATTGTCAAGTTATTTAAACATAAATTCAGTCCTCCGTTCCTTTCTAAGAAAATGGTCAGTCACCTTATCGTGCCAAGTAGGCATTTTTTCCAGGGACTTGATAGCTAGTTCACTCCGACCTAGCCAACAGTATGACTGATTTAACTATCTATAAACCGATATTAAACTCAAACAAGAAATGATTAAATTATGTAACTGAAACAAGAAAACGTTGAAATTATGTTAAATTGAAACAAGGAAGTCCAATGAGTGTGTTTTATTTACAGTGCAAGAAATGAACAAGTAATTTCGTAGTGGTTTCTCTCTCAATTTCATGAGCATAATGCGCAACGGTATTAAACTGAACTCTGTCAGTGAAGGAGTAGATCTCAAAATAGCTGTCAGTCAAACAGGATTCAGCCTTTTGACTGATCCTCCAATCAGCACGTGGAAGCCTGGCATCCAGCCCAGCCAAGCTCCTCCCACAGCTCCATTCACCCCCAGAGACACCGAGCATATGGGGGTGGGACAGCATTGTGGCATTTATCCAACTACCGTCCAGTTTTGAGGCAATGAAAAAAACTGTTCCACTCAGTCCCGTTGAAGTGCATGGACACTGAGCGTCTACGGGCAAATGCACTGAGCAGAGATCGTATAAGAAAACAGTGCAACAGGAATGTATGAGAAGTGAACAACATCGAGTCTGCTGATTTGTGATAAAGCTGATTCTGAACGAACTCATCTGTGAGATGAATGTGTTCTAACACATTTGTAGTCAATGAAATGTCAGCCACAACCGTACATATTTAACCATTTAATTTGAGTAATTTTAGGGGAAGCCGAGCTTCCCTTGGAGTCTTTGAGAAATTGCCTCTGCTGATGACTGTGAAAAGATGACAAACTGTATTTTACACCAATTATTTACATGATTTGATAAGATTAGTGGATCAACAGTTATTAAACATTTTAAATCAGTAGATGGTTTTGGCTGATAGCAGATGTCTGGGTCTTTATGGGTTCATGTACTGTTCTGCTGCTGCTTCCATGATCACTGTTAATGCTTCCTTTAACCTATCAGTTCTCAGACAACAGTTTTGGGACTCTGAGAATGGCAGCCAATAGAGTTACTTAGAAGATGGAACAGTGTGTATGAGCCTACACTGGAGCACCTTAAAAAGCTGCACGTCATAACTTCAAACTTGGACAAATAGATGTTGGCGCTAAATGTCTGAATGTTGTTAGCACTCTGTGGTTGCTATACTTCTCAAGTAATGCTAAAGGAAAACCACAGTGTACACAAGCTCCAAAAACAACGGTGCATGTGTCATTCTGACACATGTAGACAGAATGAACACAGTCTTTCTCATTACCAAGCCTTCATGGAGACAAGCTGTCAGGTTGAAACCCACAGGAGCCTATTGCAGATGCTGCAAACCATCAGCCTCAGCTCCCCAAGCGAAGGAAATAGATGTCTGCTAGCATCAGCATTAGAGGGAAAAGAAAATATTTACGGGGAAAGCATTCAAACTGAATTTTTGATTATAAACCAAGTCTTCCACACGGTGTTAGTCCATTGGGTTTAGTTTCAGTTTACAATCTGCTGTCAGTGCTGCCAGTGAAGAGATTTAACTACCTCACTAATATGGCTGAACTCAAGCAGAGGTGATGTCTCCATAGCTGTGACGCTGGTCTACACTGACAATGACAATATAAATGGTCCTACACTTACTGTAGAATAAGTAAAAACCACTGAGACTTTCATGTGCAAGTCCTGTATTGACGAGTAACATCAATATGGTATAATTATGAGTTATGGAGCATGTCTCACAATGGATATTGATCCTGATGTCAAAATGTTCATGTTTGGCTCAAGGTCAGACAGTAAATCACATTGATCATGTTAATATTTTGTCAAATTATAGTAACAGAAAGAAATATCAATAAGGTAATTTGTGTTTTTTGACATTTTGCTGTGAAGTGGAATGTCGAAATACAATGTGTAACACTTTAAAAAGCCATTTCCTTTATATGTAGGAGTATAAACAGCAACTATGTCGCTATAAAACATCTTAAAAACTTGCTCCAGAAGTATTGAGCGACTCCAAGAATGTAAAAAAAAAACAAAAAAAACATTTAATTTTATTCCTCTGCAATGGCTTTGACTGTGAAATGCTACACCAGGTTTAAAATGATCAAGTTTTTTTTGTGTGTGTGTAATCCAAGAAGAATCAATCTGATTCACAAAACAACAAATTAACCCATAAAGACCCAAACAGCTATTGGTAACTAAATCATCTACTAATCCAGTGTTTTTCAACCTTGGGGTCAGGACCCCACATGGGGTTGCCTGGAATTCAAATGGGGTCACCTGAAATTTGTAGTAATTGATAAAAAAAAAAATAATAATAATAAAAAAAACTCACTAATAAAAAATATATGGTGAGTTGACAGAGACAATCACAATCCATAAAAGACATGA